>NW_008335195.1:2766748-2775084 GCF_000622305.1 Nannospalax galili
AAAAAGATCTAGAAAAAAACCCCAAACTGGCCTCAATCCCAGTTTCAGCCTTTAATCTTCAATTTTGGAACTTAGAATGTGTAATCATGTACCTTTAATTAAGCTTTTGCTATTGATTTTATAGATTGTGATATTTAAAAAGTATTATTTATTTATTTTTAATTTTATGTGTATGAGTGTTTTGCCTGATAAAGTACACCACTTGCTTAAAGTATCCGTGAGGCCAGAAGAGGGTGTGGAGGCCAGAAGAGGGCATAGATCCCCTGGAACTGGAGTTACTGACAGTTGTTAGCCACCATATGGGTGCTGAGAACTGAACCCAGGTCCTCTAGCAAGAGCAGCCAGGGCTCTCTTCACTGAGCCATTGCTCCAGCCTCAGATTGTGAGATTGTTTTTTGATTCTAGAGTTATTTTTTCTTCTTGGTTTCTTTTTTTCTTTTGTGGTTCTATCAAAGCCCTTTTACCTGATTGTGGCGTATACAGTTCAGAAACCAGAGACATTTGTTTTCTCTTGTGCAGCGTCAGAATGATACAAAACTGAAGTGGTTCCCCTGCATATGTGGTGATCACTGGACCGCTCTCCAGTGACACAAAACTAAGGTGGCTCTCTTGACTATGTGGTGATCACTGGAGTGTTCTCCTTATTAGCTCAACCTTCCAGCTTTCTTGTAGAACCTTCCAGAGTTATTTATTTATTTATTTATTTATTTTTATTTTATTTTATTTTTTGGATTTGGGACTTTTTTGAGACAGTGTCTCCCTGTAGCCCCAGCTGGCCTGGAACTCACTGTGTAGACCAGGCTGGCCTTGAACTCACAGAGATCTTCGTGTCTCTGCCTCCTGAGTGCTGGGATTAAAGGTGTGTATCACCATGCCCAGCATAGGCATTTATTTTTTAAAGCCGAGTGTTTAGATTTGGAAGGATCTTAAGGGCCTTTTGTTAACCATTAGAGTTTCTGAATATGCTAGTGCTTTTGCCTTTCCTGGCACTTGGGAGATAGATGCAGGAAGATTAGGAGTTCAAGACTATCTCATAGCTACATAGTAAGTTCAGGTCAGCCTGGGCTATGTGAGACTCTGTCTCAAAAGACTGGGAGGGGGCGGGGTGTGACATTAGAGTTTCTTGTACTAGAGAAAAGTAGATCAAATTTGAAGACTATATGTGGACAAATAATGGAGGATTGCTAGTACTCTTTAGAATATAACTGAAATTTAAATTAAAGCTTTGTAAAACTTGCTTCCCAGACCCTCCTTTCTTAAGTCCATTGTCTTAACCTATTTTCCTTATTCTAAAGTCAATCTCCCTTCCTCTGTTCCTCCTCTATACTGCTCCTACCCCTTTTCTTGAGACAGAGTCTCACAATGTAACTCTGGCTATCTTGAAACTCACTGTATAGACATGGCTGGCTCCCAGACTTGCCACCTGCTTCTGCCGCCTCAGTGTTGGGATTGTAGGTTGTGCAGCTTTATCTTTTAAAAATTTTTAAATTTATTTTTATTTTATGTGTATGAATGTTTTATCTGCATGTATGTAAGTATATCCAAGTTGTGCAGTACTCACAGAGGCCAGAAGAGGGTGTTGGATCAACTGGAACTGATGTTAAAGATGGTTGTTAACCACCATGTAGGTGCTGGGAACTGAATCTGGGTCCTCTGGAAGAGCAGCCAGTGCTCTTAACTGCTGAGCCATCTCAAATTTATCTTAATGGCTGATTGTGGTGGCTCACACATCATATCTGTAATCCCAGCACTCAGGAGGCTGAGCCAGAAAAGATTGCTGTGAGGCTAAACAGCAAGGAAGAAGTGAGGTTTTTGTTTGTTTGTTTGTTTGTTTTTGGGGCGTCTTTTTGAGACAGGGTCTCCCTGTAGCCCCAGCTGTCCTGGATTCACTATGGAGACCAGGCTGGCTTCAAACTCCCAGAGATCCCCCTGCCTCTGCCTTCCGAGTGCTGGGACTAAAGGTGTGCACCACCACGCCCAGCCTAGAAGTATTTTTACTGCATTAATGAAATTTATAATTTTGTGATTGGAAATTTTTTGCATTCATTCTTATGATTTATGTGCTAAAGAAATGCTAAGAATTCATATTTTCATAGACATTTTTATTTATTATTATTTTTTATGTGTATCTGTGTATTGCCTGCATATACAGTGCACCCGTGTCGTGCAGTGCCATGGAGGTCAGAAGAGGGCTTCGGATTCTCCTGGAACTGGAGTTAAGGACAGTTCATAGCTGCCATGTGGGTGCTGGGAATCAAACCCAGGTCCTCTGCAAGAGTAGTCAGTGCTCTTAACCACTGAGCCATCTCTCCAGCCCTTTAATAGAGACATTTTTAATTTATAATGAAATTAATGGGAAGATAAGAAATGGAGCTGTGGGGGCTGGAGAGATGGCTCAGCAGTTAAGAGTGCAGAGGACCTGGGTTTGATGGTGGCTAACAACCATCCATAACTCCAGTTCGAGGGGATCTTATTCCCTCTGCTGACTTCTGTGGGCACTGCGTGACACGGGTGCACTTACTTACATGCAAGCAATACACTCATACACACAAAAATAAAAATAAAAAAGTATATATATATAGATATAACTTTATTCTTAGCTGGGCGTGGTGGTGCATGCCTTTAATCCCAGCACTCGGAAAGCAGAAGAAGGCAGACCTCTCTGAGTTTGGTCTACATAGTGAGTTCCAGGCCATCTGGGGCTACAGGGAGACCCTGTCTCAAAAAGACAAAAAAAAAAGGATAAGAAAAGAAATGGAGCTGGAGAAGTCTGCTTTGTGTGGTGAAAGCAGCATCGACGTGATCATGCCACTCTCAACTTTTACCCCTCTAGTTCTGAACATTGGCCCATGTCCCATGTTTGACTTCATTGTTTACTTTACTTTTTTTTTTTAATCTGTTTTTTTCCAGTCACTTTCCTGAGTATGTAGCCAGTATGATTCAGCTTTCATGCTTTTTCCTTTCTACTTGTTCACTGTTCATCTTGGCAGTGATAAGAGTAATCAGTATTATTTTTTCTTTTTTCAGGTTGAGTTAATGTTTCCTTAAGATCATGCCTGGTACAGCTACAAAGATGTGAGTCCAGGAAGCCTGGGAAAGTGAATAAGTCTCAGCCCCTGGTAGGCTGTCATGGTAGTGGCTTCATTAAGGGTTGAGGCAGAATCTGGGCTCAGTCGTCAAAAGGCATTTGATTTGCAGTGTTTTTCGTGTACATAGGGGGGATAGATGGCCAGACTAGTTCTGTCCTTTGACTGTTCTGGTCAGGAAAATAAGAAGTAATTGACTTGCTTAGTCCCAGAGTCATCAGCCCATACATCTGCTGGCCCCTAGTTCAAGGGTGGAAGCAGTGGGGCTTTTTCTTTCAAAGGATTCTAGATTTTTCTCTGGAGTTTTTGTTTTTCCTCTTTCAAGCAATCAAAAGGTAGAAAGAGAAAAAAAAAAAAAAAGCAGAGAAAACGGGTTTGAGGTATGTGGTTAGCTTAAATTGAAAACTCTTTAAGTTTATTCTTAAAGATTTTCCTATTTTATACTCCCCAAAGTGAAAATAGACAATATTTTAGAAATTTAAAAAACAAAATCTGGTTCCAGAAGAATGAAAATTCATAGAATCAGGTAGGAGGATACTTTTAAGAACTTTTTTATTTTAGATATATATCTACTGCATACTTAACATTTTAGCCAAGTTCATCCATTATTTTGCAGTTAATATAAATAATAATGTACATACCCATAATCTATCACTTAGGAGGTACAGGCTGGAGAATCAAAAATTCCAGGTCAGCCTGGAAACATGAGACCTTCACACACACACACACACACACACACACACACACACACACCAGAAAACAAACTCACCAGGTGTGGGCATACATACCTGTAATCTGAGGATTTGGGAAGCAGAAGCAGGAGGATCACTGTAAGTTTAAGACTGCCTTGGTCTCCAGAGTGAGTTGCAGTTCAACTGGAGCTACTTAGAAGACCTTGTCACAACAAAACAACCCCCCCCCCCAAATAACAATAGTAGCTATTCAGTGTGTGTTCATTGTGTTTATTTTACAATCACTGATTTGGAATATCTTTTGGTTTTGGTTTGAGACAATGTCTCAAATAGCCTAAGCTAACCTCAAACTCACTATATGTAGCAGAAAGTGGCCTTGAACTTCTGATCCTCCTGCCTCAGCCTCTTTAAGCGCTGAGATTGCTGGCATGCACCACCATACTCAGCTTCATTTGGGAAATCTTCATGTAAAAATATCCTTGTGATATTTTCTATGTCTTGTGGGCTTATTTTGGTGGTGAGAATAGTTCTGGCAATCCCTAAAAGCACTTTCTCCCTTACTTTATCAAAAACTTTATTTTACTAAAATGTCTAGAATTGGGGGACAGCTTTCATTCAGAATATTCTGATGCCTTCTTAACTGTTAACCAGCAAGCCTGCGTGTTTTACTAATAAATAATCACATGTTCACGCAGGCATGTTTTGTTGAGAATAGTTTTCTCTGGATACAGTTTTTTCATTTGCGGAAACATTTTTCTGTGAACGTGTTTTCATTCGAACAGTGATGCACTTCTTAACCTTTATTGTGGCCCTTATTGTTCCTATGTAGTGTTGCTAGAAGACAAGTTTCCTGCCCTGGATATAAAGGGGAAGTGGAGGAGGAGAAGCGTATCCTAGTAATAGCTTCTTTTCAGTGCACCATTTGGGCTGTGCCTTTAGGATAGAGGGTAGTAGAACTGGACCCAGGGCAGAATCAAATTTACTTTTGCTGTTTGCCCAAGCTTTGCTAGTCTCCACCACTATAAATTGCAGAGACAGCAGTAGTGTGTCAAAATAAAATAAGTACTTAGGTTTAACCTGAGAGAACGCTTGATTATTGCAGTCTCTATGCCCTATTTGTGTCATATCTTTGATCCTGTGATCTTTTAAATTCTAGTTTGAGAACCATCTGTAAAGTGAGGAGAGAAGAATCTGTTCTGTGCCATTTTCTCAAAGACTTTTCCCCCTGTTCCCATAGCCCCTTTCCTCTCTCCTCATTCTTCCAGTCCTCCTCCCTCCCCCAAGACAATGTATTAAATGTGATAGGCCCTTAATAGATGTATATAACTATATATTGATTTGAAGTTGGGAAAATAGGTAAAGTTGAAAAATGAGAAAGCATCACAATTTAGAGTCCATCCCAGAATGAAGCAAAAAATCTGTTTTGAAGCCCAAGAAAGGGCTTCAGGGGGTGGAGCTGAGAAAAGACACTTCCTTTTGTACACTAGTAAAATTTCACTTACTCTCAACATGAGAGTAGACCCAGCTTAGTTGGAGGATTTTTGTATGTAATTCAATGCTTATTAACTTGATTAAGAAACTTCTTGAAAGAGGAAGAGTGAGTCATAGTTGTACTTCCCCTTTGGGAGAGAAAGAGCATGAGCGAGAGCAAAAGAGAGCGAGAGCAAGAGAGAGAGAAGCCCTCAGATTAATCTTTCTATTACACACTTGGAATGGGTTCAGTGTTTTATTGATGGCTGAACACTGATAAGCTCTCTGTGTAAGCCACCTCATTTCATATTTGGTTTTGTTCATAGGGTAAATGATAGAAGACTCTAAGTCAACCATCAGAGGTACAGAGCTCCATAACTTTACCCAGGAGATTGTTTTTATGTCATTTTGTTTTTAAGATTTTGTTTTATTTTTAGTTTTGAATGTGCAACAACTTTTAGAAAGCTTTAGCATTTCCTAGTGTACCCAGTCAATTAAACAAATTGAGAAAAAAAAAAGAATGGAAAACATTGAGTACTAAGAACCTGGGTATGCTAAGGGTGATGTGCATGTTCCGGCCTTCATTTGGAGTGACTTCCTCCATTTGGAGTGACTTCCTCTCTGGCTGGCTGTGCTTCTTATCTGATGTCAGGACTCCACCTAGAAGACAGGAGGTCAGGTTGAAGCTGGTTTGCTGCACTGAACCAAGAAAAGAGGAAGTGGGTTGCTCACAGGGGAGCCATGGAATCTCAGGTTCACATTGAGAGATTGTTTTTGAAGTGGTATGAATAACCTGTAAAAGTATTTGGTTGTAATAGTCACTGAAGGATCTGGCTGCTTTCCACTTTAAGGTTGTTCTCCATAACCTGCGTCTTACTAAATCTCTTCTTTGTTCTGGCCCTAACAAGGTTTTCTGAGCTGCCTTGAAGTTTTAGATTCTGTTCTTTTTCCTTATGTTTTTGGGAATTTACAGATCCCAATTTTAATAATTAAAGATGGTGCTGGCAGGGGGTTGGGGGCCTGGAGAGATGACTCAGAGATTAAGAGCACTGGCTGCTCTTCCAGAGTATTTGGGTTCAATTCTCAGCACCCACATGACTGCCCACAACCCTCTGTAACTCCAGTTCCAGGGGATTTGACACCTTCTTTTGGCATCCTTGGGCTTTGCATGACATGGGTGCACTTACATACATGATGGCAAAACACTTGTACATATAAAATAAAAATAAATCAAATGGTGCTGGGGGTGTGGCTCAGTGGTAGAGCTCTTGTCTATCAAGTCCAAGATCCTGGTCCAACTCTAGCATGGGGTGGGGGGTCAGGGGAGTCAGCGGGAGAAGGGGGAAGTGGGGGTGTTCAAAGTGGCAGCTGTAACAGAGACAGGAAAGGCGAGGCTACTGTAGCTAAAACCGTACTTGAGTTGGTTAGTTTCCATAGAACTTTTGCACAGAGTAATCAGTTGTCATTTTTCTCAAACTTCTGTATGGAAAGCAGCTGAGTGTTTAGTCACATTCCTGTAAACCTTATACTTGGGAAACTGAAGCAGGATTGAGAGTTCAAGGCAGCCTAGTTACATACTCAATTCCAGGGTAGTCTGGTGTATATAGGAGACCCTGTCACAAAGTAGCTAAGCCAGATAATGCCCACTACATCTCAAGAATAGCACAAAAGTAACTATTTAAAGTACTGTTTTTTTTTTTAATAATAAAGGCTTTATTGTATGTAAGAGTTAGTAAACAAAACAGAAAGATATAGTATCTACATATTATGTATTTATGTGAGAAAGTGTACTTGCTATAAAATTAACATATATACAAATAAAAATGAGTTTCCCTTTTTCCCCCCATTTTTCCCTTAAGATAAATACTGGGTACACTGTGCTTTGAATGTGGTAGACACTGCTGTGGTCTTCATGCCTGTGCCCCTCCCAGTTCATTTGAAATGTAATCATTACCTGATGGTATTAGGAAGTGGGTCTTTGGGAGGTGATTTGGTCATCAAGAGGGTTGAATGAGATTGGTGCCCTTGTAAAAGAGGCTCCTGAGAGCTATTTTTCCTCTTCTTCTACCACCATGACTTCTCACCAAACTCTTTTAAATTCTCTGCTCCCTTGATCTTGGACTGCCCAACCTTCAGGACCATGAAGACTCAATATTTATCAGCCAACCAGTTCATAGCAATTTGCCATAGCAGCCCTAATGTGCTAAAATAGAGTCTGTCACAGGATTTTGTTTTTGTTTCTGAGACTGGGTCTCATGTAGTTCAGGCTGGCCTTGATCTTGCTGTGTACATAAATCAGGATAACCTTGAACTTCGGATCTTCTTCCTTCACCTGAGTAATAGGATTACAGGCATATATCATTGCCCCCAGTTTATGCTGTATTGGGGAATCAAACCGGGGGGAGGGGCATGCATGCCAGACAATCACTCTACTAACTGAGCTACATCCTCAGATTTTATTTTTGAAACAGGATTATTTTATTTTCTCACTATATAACCCCTGCTGTTTTCGCCAAATAGACCACGCTGGCCTCGAACTCACAGATTGCCATTCCTCTGCCTCCTGAGTGCTGGGACTGTAGCTGTGCATCACCATGTCCAGCTTATTATTTTTTTTAAAACAGTCTCACACTTTAGCTTAGGCTGGCCTCAAACTTGTGGAAATCCTCCTGCTTCAGCCTCTAAGTGCTGAGATTATAGGCATGAGCCACCACACCCAGTCTTAACTGTTATGATTTGAATCTGGAATGCCTTTCATAAGCTTGTATTTTGAATGCTTGATCCGACTTGACTTGTTGGCACTAATTTTGGAGTCTTTAGAAGTAGGTCACTAGCAGGTGGGCCTTTAAAGGTTTTGTCTGGCCCCTGATGCTGGCCTACTTCTCTGCTTCCTGGTTCACTGCCACTTGAGCAGACTCCGAAACTGTGAGCCAGAATAACTCTTTCCTCCTTTAAGATGTTTCAGATATTTTGTCATAGTGATACCAAAGTAATAGAGACATGAGTAGAATTTTTGTTATAATCAGTGCTGTTTAGAAACACAAGCTTTTTTTTTTTTTTCAGTTTAGTTATTAAAGTACTTTAACTT
>NW_008335195.1:2775123-2793665 GCF_000622305.1 Nannospalax galili
TTATTATTTATGTGTATAAATAAGTGTTTTATCTGTAAGTACACCCAGGTGCACAATGACTGTGGGGGTCAGTCACTGAAATCTGAACTATAGTCAGGCAAGGACTTTGTTATTCTTACCTAGAATAATGCATGAAAGGACTAACACACAGCAAATATAATTAACTTCAAGGCTATGAGGAATCTGCTCAAAGACACTTAATATATAATCATCAAGATTATTGAACATTAATCTTTTAACTTTACATGATAATAATTTTAGGATGTTTCTCCCTGCATCATTTTCCTAGTTAACTAGGAAACTAGTTAAGAGCTATGAAAGTAGTGCCAGGCATGGTGGTGTACACCTTTAGTCCCAGCACTTAGGAGGCAGGGGCAGGTGAATCTCTATGAGTTCAAGGCCAGCCTGGTCTACATAGTAAGTTCCAGGCCAGCTGAGGCTACAGAGAAACCCTGTCTCAAAAAGACCAGACAAAGAAAAGATAAATAAAAGTCTTGAAAACAGATTTATAATGTTCCCAAACTAAAAATTAACCAAATAACTATCACCAGGAATTTACACAAATGAACTGTGGTATATTCATATAATGAATTATTTAATACAAAAACACAAATGCATCTCATATATATTATGTTGAAAGGAATTTTAAAAAGCTAAATAATGAAATTAAAGAACAGGCAAACTATGTTGGATGTGGTATTACACACCTGTAATCCCAGCACCTGGGAAGTAGAGGCAGGAGGCTCAGGAACTCAAGCACAGCCTCAACCATATGTTGAGGTTGAGGCCAGCCTGAGCTACATGGGGGTGGGGGAGGAAGAGGAGGAATGGGAGGAGGAGGAAGAGGAGGAAGAGAAGGAGGAAGAGGAGGAGGGGGAAGAAAAAACAGCAAATTAATTCTGGGAAAATCAGAATACTTGTACTTATGGTCATTACAGACCATTCTGGGATATGGTCTTGAACTGGGGCCAGTTACACCAACATACAAAATTCATGTACGAAGTTTACATTTAAGATTTTCTCCTTTACTCTTAAATTAGAATTCAAAGATATTTTTTTAAATATCCTTAGTGAGTCAGACAGGCCCAGAGAAGAAACTGCGGCGATGGCAGCACTAAGAGAGCCCTGGTGCCCGGCTGCCTTCCTGTGTCCAGAAATGAACGGGTTTGTTGGCCCTCCCAGCCTCCTGCTTCTGTGGATTCTTTCATCAGCCATTTAGTCTTTCTCTTAAGGCAAGTTGAAGATGGTGCCTTACAGTTTCCCAGGTTAGGTCAATGATGTGAAGTGTTCCCGTTCACAGCCCTACCTCCTTCCCTGTCCCCAGCCCTGAAGGCAACTGCTTGTTTTTTCCCCCAATTCTTTTCCAAGTAGGTTTTATTTATCCTACTCTCAAATGCCTGAGCCAGAAGTGGGGTGCTTACACTTCTAAACCCTGACTGTCCAGACTTCCCCGTTGAGTTTTCAGTATCTTATGCTGTGCCTAGAGGCACCTGAGCTGGGGAGGACAAGGCTCTTGTCTAGGTTTTTATACCTGTCTTACTCAGTTTCAAGCCTCCAGCCTATGTATGAATCAACTGTGTCTTTTTTTTCTGACCTGGTAAGTAAGTATTAGGCTTTGGGTGGGAGGGAAGTCTGTAATATGAAACAACTTATCTTTTTTTTTTCTTTCTCTCTCTCATTGTTATAAGTAACTTTTGAAGGACAAACCCCAGATAAGTACTTTTTTTCTAATTGCTAAAATCATTCTCCCATTTGGTTTTACTGTAACACGTGGGAATGGAATAAATGTTGCCCCTTAAAGCAAATATGCTTGCTTTGTACAACTAGTTATATGTATTTTCTGTTTAAAAAAAAAAAACAAAACTGAAAGTTTCTACACACTTTTTTTTTTTTCTGTAGCCATGGTAATAAGTAGTCATTAAATAATGACCAACAATTTCCCTTTGCAAGCCAATTGGTCACCATTAACCACTCACTTTTGAGTCAGCCAATCAGGAATAGACTGACCCCAGGCAACATTCCTGAGTGTCAGCCAACAAATCACAACCACACTTTCAGATGACATCATCCCACTATAGATTCTGAAAGTCTGCCAGCCTCTGAATTCTAGAATCCCCTCAAATCCCATAAGAAATACTAGTGTCTGCTCAGACAGATTGTGCCTGGTCAACACGTCCAACTTACTAAAGTACTACATTTAGATGTGCATTTTGTTTAAGGCTGAGGTTCATCATCTTTTTATGCTGAAGGACAACTTTCAGAAGTTGTATTTCAATGTTGATACAAGTAGATAATAGTAGTTAGGATCAAAATATTCCCTCTTAAATATCCATGTAATCTTCTGAACTGGATAAGGTTCACTACCCAATAATTTTATAAGTATCTGTTTCAGTTTACTTTGGTTTAAAAGATTCAAAACAGGGGGCTAGGGGAATGGCTCAGCAGTTGAGAGCACTGGCTGCTCTTGTAGAAGACCCAAGTTTGGTTCCCAGCACCCACATGGCAGTTAACAGTTGTCTGTAACTCCAGTTCCAGGGGATTTGATGCCCTCTGCTGTCCTCCATGGGCACTGCACAATACAGGTACAACTTACATACATGTAGGCATAACACTCTCATACATAAAAAATAAATAAAATTTTTTTTTAAAGATTCCAAACAGGAGCTGGAGAGATGGCCAGTGGTTAAGACCTCATACTGCTCTTGTTAGGGCCCGAGTTCAGTTCCCAGCACCCACATCAGGCAGCTCACAACTGCCTAACTCCAGCTTCAGTGTCCCCGAGCACCTGCACTCACATGCACATACCCACACATAGATACACACACATAATTTAAAAAATAAAATAAAAAAATATACGACATGGGTGCATTCGCATACATGTAGGCGATATACACATAAAATAAGAATAATAAATAAAATATTTTAAAAAATAAATAAAAAGTAAAGTTACAAAAGATTCAAATCAAAATTCCTTTTACCTTTTTGTTTGGATTTGGCTTCAGAATTCATTGGAACAGTGTTAAAATAAACTATCTCTACCTGGAGATTTTAACATTTATAAGTATCTAGAGCCCTAATTGAATGTGAAGCTTGAATTTCATCTTGATTGATTTGAAGAACATTCATATTGATAGAGAAGGCTGAAGTAAAGAAGGACAGCTACCATCGTATGGTGGTAATTCTAGCACCTAGGAGGGAAAAGCAGGAGGATCTCAATTTTCAGGCCTGAGGCGTTACATGGCAAGATGCTATCTCAGAAATAAAAAAGGTATCTACTTATTCCTGGGACTGTTAAAGCACAGGCTGAGTAAAGAAAATCTGTCAGAAGCTGGGCATGGTGGTGCACGCCTTTAGTCCCAGCACTTGGGAGGCAGAGGCAGGCCTGGTCTACATAATGAGTTCCAGGCCAGCTAGAGCTACAGAGAAACACTGTCTCAAAAGAAAAAGACCAAAAGAAAAAAAAAATCTGTCAGAATCATATAGCCAGTTCCTTAACTACATAGGAGTTTTATTTCAGAGTCTCATAAAATCTCCCTGGCCCTGGCCTCTCAGTAGGCCAACTGTGACCCCATGTCATCACCCATCTAAGACATTTTTACATTTTTTTTTTCTTTTTGGTCTTACTGAGACAGGGTCTCCCTGTAGCCCCAGCTGTCCTGGAACTCACTATGTAGACCAGGCTGGCCTTGAACTCAGAGATCCACCTGCCTCTGCCTCCTGAGTTCTGGGATTAAAGGTGTGCGCCACCACACCTGGCGAAGTTTCCTTTTTAAAAGCATGTGTTTCCCAGGCTGGAGAGATGGCTCAGTGATTAAGAGCACTGGCTGTTCTTGCAAAGGACCTGGGGTCGAATCCCAACACCCACAAGTCAGCTAACAGTCACCCGTAACTCCAGTTTCAGGGCCATCTATTTCTCACCTCCCCTTTGGAACCTTGTTTAATTGAGCTGACATGGGTCCCATGCTTGATGCCACCACTGCCACAGGCTCCCAGTGGCCTGGAGGCCTCCACCTTCCTGTGTTCATGAACCAGCCCTGGCTCTTACAATCTTTCCACCTCCTCTTCCACAATGGTCCCTGAGCCATGGGTGAGTGAGGTTCCATATGGGAGTCCCATCCTATACTCTATAGCCTCTTATTCTCTAAAACTTGGTCAGTCGTGGCCTTCTGTGTGCATTGCATTCTCACTGGTAAGAAGCCTCACTGGTAAGAGTTGAAGGGTGCATTAGCCCTCTCTCTATCCCATATTCTGCTATGTACCATGAGCCTTAGTTGTAGAGATTCAACTGCAGATGTGTCACCTCCCTGGCATCTCCCAGGTGTATGTTCTCTGTGCCTGACCAGAGGTGCAACTCTTCAGTGGCCTTCATCTGTTGCAAAAAGAAGCTTCTTTGATGAGTGCTATACAGCATGCTTGTCACTGTAAAGGAGGTCTCTTCTATCTTTGCCAACGTGTTTTAAAATTTTTATGTGTATAGTGTTTTGCCTGCATGTATGTAAGTGTGCCTGTGTTATGCAACACCTGCGGAAGCCAGAAGAGGGCATCAGATCCTCTGGAACTGGAGTTATGGACAGTTGTTAGCTGCCACGTGGGTGCTGGGAATTGAACCCAGGAGGCAGAGACAGGATTGCTGCAAGTTTGAGGCCAGCCTGGACTATGTAGAAAGTATCAGGCAAGCATGGTCTACAAAGTGGAAAATTTGTGAAAAGTGTTACAAAGTGTTATTTTGAAAATAAACAAAAATACAACCAGTTTGTGTTTTCTCCACCTGCTGTGCGGGTGCTGGTAAGAAGAAAAGTTTTAACCAGGTTGAGGGTTTGCCACATGAATTCCATTGAGAGAGGGTCAGAGATGCTGGTGTTAATGGACTTATGCATATGTGACTGCCATAGGAATATGAGCTGAAGTAGCCCAGAAGATGGGGACATCAGAAGAGAGAAGGCTAAGGGACTTACAGACCCGGTTGGAGATTCACCTGCATAGATCTTGAAATCACTGTGATTACTGGATGACTAATACATGGCTGTCTTTTCTCAGTAATTTGGCCAATAAATATTGAAAATATTAGAAAGAAAATAAGTTAGAAACAGCAATTGTGCAAGTTTTTTAAAGCCATGACATATTATTTACTTAGGGCTGGGGGACAGAAGAGGGTAATGGGGAGTGAGTATGATCAAAGTACAAGATACACTTGAAGAAAAATGTCATTATGAAACTTAACACTTTGTATAACAAATATTTAGGAATAATTTTTTAAAATTATTTACCTGTTTCACTGTAGAATCAATTCTTTGCAAACGATGATACCAGAAATGATACTAACAAGAACATATGTGCTAATTTAGCCTACAAATATGCAGAATAATAGCCAGCAAATGTTCTAGTGATTTTGGCTAGTTGTTCGTGTGGTTAGTTGATTATTTTTATTGTGGGTTTATCCATAAATCATCATATTAAAATAGTTCACAGTGTGGATCTTAGAACAGACCATCATGAAAATATTAACTAATACATATTTTTATGTAGCAGACCTAGAAAATGTAGGTTCCACAAGGACACATTCAACCTCAGCAGAAAGATTGTTAAATATTAACTGAGGCAAGATGGTTCAGTGGGTGAAGGCACTTGCCACACAAACCTAATGACCTGACTTTTCAATCCCTAGAACCCTATAAACGTAGCAGGAGAGAACTGACTCTACAAAGTTGTCCTTTGACCTCCACTTGTGTGCCAGGGCACATTGTGCCTGCACACATACAAAAATTTTTTAAAAATATATTAACTGAAGTTGACTTAGGAATCATTCCTTCGTGTGGCTTTTGTCCTTCTACAAGCTATCTGTTGCTATGCCTTTTTGGCCAGGCTTCCCAAATTATGTCCCATTTATCCACTTTTACCCACCTGTAGTATTTGTTACTGTCTAATACTGTGTTCCTCTGTTCATTGGTTTAGCCATATGCTACCACTAAAATAGAGTGAGGAATTTGTCTGTCTTATATGTTGCTTATTCCTGTTGTCTTGAACAATTGTAGGCACAGGGTACGCTTAAAAATACTGAATGGCTGGAGAGATGGCTCAGCGGTTAAGAACACTGGTTGTTCTTGCAGAAGACCCAGGTTCGAATCCCAGCACCCATGTGGCAGCTAACAACTGTCCATAACTCCAGTCCCAGGGGATCCGACAGCCTCTTCTATCCTCTGCGGGCATTGCACGACATGGGTGCACTTACCTAGGTGCAGGCAATACACGCATACACATAAAATAAAAATAATAAAATAAAAAAAAATACTGAATGAACAGTAAAAATATTGGAAAACAAATATTCTTCTGGAAACCTTGAGCCTTTTCAACATATATGATCTGAAGGGTCAGAGAAGCTCAGTAGCCAGGGGTGCTAGGAGAAGCCAGAGAGGTAAAGGCATTGGTCTCAAATCCAGTGCATCTGAAGGGGAGGCCTCCTGACACTAAACTCATTTCTTTACTCAGGAAAAAACTATTCCATCAGGACTTACTCAGTTTCAGAGGCTTGATGACTGATGATCTGATAGGTCTTGCTCTGTTTATCTTTGACTGGGGAAGATTAGATAGCAGTATCAAGGCAACATGACATGCAGGGGAAAGAAGTGAATAATGCTGAACTGGAAAGGATTAGCACTAACGTCGAAGACTGGTTCTCTGTTTAGTTGTGGTAGGGCAATAGAGTTAGGGAATAAGAGGACACTCGTTGTCTAGGAGAGGAAGACAGCACTAAGGTTAGATGCCACTAAGTTCTATATCTGGTGTTGACAACCCAGTGAAGAAATGAGGTCTAGAACATTATCTGTCCTACAAGTCTTACAGGTTAGCAGTAGAGACAGGAAAGTGATCATTTGAATTGAGGTTGAGGGGTGATTGTGCCAGGCACCTGGCCCACAACCCTGGTCTATGATTTCACATGGTAGCCCTCAGCTTTATTTTTGTAGAAAAATAAGGGAAATAAGTGGGTGATATAAATGTTGATCAAAACAAGTTTTATTCACCTGTTGCTGCTTCTCTGACCAGGAGTTCGCTGCAATGGGAACCAGCCAGAGCATCGCATCTCCCCCATGCTTGTAGAGAACATAGACAAATTTGTCTTTGATGGATCCCATTTTTGCTCTTAACTGCAGAGCCACCTCTCCAGCCCCAGCTTTTCTCTTTCTTTAGTTGTGTTGTCATCATTTTATTTTTGAAACAGTCTCACTAGGTTGCTTAGAACTTGCTCTGAAGGCTAGACTGGCCTCAAACTCTTATTCCTGCCTTGGCTTCATGAGTGCTTGGATTGTAAATGTGTTACCATGTACAGCTACTGTCATTTTATACTAATTTATCCTAGTTACTTTTTTGAGAAACATTCTCTTATCTTTGTGTGTTGATATTTTCAGTTACACTTTTAGTTTTGAAGTTATCTATATGCAGTAGAGCCTGTGGGTATGATGAAGTGTCTACAAAGAGAATGGCAACACAAACAAGGACGCCATTGGTTTTGCCTGGAGAGTTGAGCCTAGGGAGGTTTTTAGGAATATTATGTTTCAGTGAGAGGTTCAGCTGAAAAAACATGGGGGTAGTGAAGAGCACATTTCATCTGGCAAGAGGGAGCATGATGAGCAGGGGCGTAGGGATCTAGAGTTCCCTGGGTGTTGTGATAGGGAGCAGCTGGAGATAATTGGAAAGCTAGTGCAAACCAGTTTGTAAACTGTGTATCTTGTGCTGAGGAATTTGGACTTTTCTCAGCAGTTGGTAGGTTTTTTTTTCTGTGAAGGGCAGATTTGTAATTATTCAGTCTTGCCATTGTGGCACATGAACAGGCAAAGCAGTCATCTGTGAATGATGTGACTGTGTTCTGATACACATTTATGGAAACAAACCGGCCGAATTCAGGTCACTGGCTAATCCTGTAGTACATAGTAATACAAATCTACATAAAGTTTTGAAACAGAACATTATGATCATCTGTGTGCCTCAAAGAGAGAAATTATAGAAGAGTCTGGAAACTCAAAGCCCACCCCATAGAAATGGTGATGAAATGGGGCTTAACAGCTAGCATGTTGAGAAAATGTACCCCTGAAATATGTAATTCCAGAATTACTTTAATAGCATGATTTGTGTTAATACTCTCCTCTCTAAAAATATAAAACTGAGGAAAATAAGTAGATACTGGTTAAATACAGTAATTTTTTTTTAATTTAATGATTTTTTTTTTTTTTTTGGTCTTTTTGAGACAGGGTCTCCCTGTATCCCCAACTAGCCTGGAACTTACTATGTAGACCAGGCTGCCCTTGAACTCACAGAGATCTGTCTGCCTCTGCCTTCCTAGTGCTGGGATTAGAGGTGTGCACCACCACGCCTGGCTAAACTTCATGGTTTTTAAAAATACTTATCTGTTGTATTGGGGGAGGGCATGTAGAGGTCAGAGGATAATTTGCTACAGTCAGATGTCTCCTTCCATCCTTTGGGTCCTCAGGATGAAACTTAGGTCATGAGGCTTGGCAGCAAGTGCCTTTACTCGCTGAGCCATCTCATTGGCCCAAACTTACATAATTGATAAACTCTCTTTAAAGGAAAAAAAATGTATATCCTAGTGTTCATTGATGATCTTTGCTAAAGCTAAATTGCTATTGATGGGCTAGGCATGGTAGTACATGCCTATAATGTCAGCACTAGAGGCGAGGCTGAGGCAGGAGGATCATGAGTTTGAGGACAACTTGGGCTATATAGACCCCCTATCGCAAAACAAAACAAAACACCCCAACCACCAACAGAACTCTATTTACTGATGGGAAGGAATATGGGATTGACTGTTTCATTGTGTATTCTCAATTTTTTGTTGTTGTAGCAGTAGGGTTTAATCCATGGCCTTGTTCAGTCTATGTGAGTACTTTACTACTGAGCTATATCCCTAGCTCTCAGTTTATTTTTATTTTGGGGGGTTATTTTTCAATATTTATTATTTTTACATGTGTGAATGTATTGCCTGCATGTAAGTACATGTGTGTCATGCAGTGCCCATGGAGACCAGAAGAGAGCATTGGATTCCCTGTAACTGGAGCTCTGGACAGTTGTTAGCTACCATGTGGATGCTGGGAAACAAACCTGGGTCTTCTGCAAGAGCAACCAGTGCTCTTAACTACTGAGCCATGTCTCCAGCCCCTATTTTTCTTTATTTATATTTTTAATGAATTTTTTGTATATTTTATACAGAACATCTCAAGTAATCTTAAACATCTTTATACCCCATCCCCACTCCCTCCCATACCGCCCCCCCAGCTTGAGCCCATATACTCTGTCATCCCTCTTAAGGCCCACTGGGTTGTCAGTGTCCCCAGCCATTCCCCAGTGCAAGTCTGTCTACTGAGTCTAGTCAGCCTATCTAGAGTCCCTTTTTTAGGAAGATCAGCTCTTCTTCATCTAGCAGCAATCAGTTGCCAGCATTCCTTCAGATAAGATTGGGATCTGCTGTTCATTTTTCCAGCTCTGTGCTGGGTTATTGTCTGCCTGAGTTTGCATGGGACTTGTGTATGCTGACACTATTGCCATAGAATCATATGAGCAGGTTCCCAGGAGCTTGTAGGACTCTTTTTCCCATATGGTCATGCACCTCCTCCCTGGCTCTTACAATCTTTCCACCCCCTCTTCTGAGATGGTCCCTGAGCCTTGGGTGGGTGAAGTTTAATGAAAGGGTCCTGTCCAAAGTCCATGATTCAGCAGACTCTTGATCTGCACACTGTGGCCATTTGTGACCTTTTGTATTCCTGGCCCTCTACTGCATGAGTGGGCTTCATTATTGAGAACTGAGAGATTCATTAGTGTCCTCTTCTTTATTCCTGGTCTATGTTCCATGAGCCTTAGGTGTAGAGGTTGCATTGTAGATATGTCACTTAGGCCTGTCCAACCCCTATTTTTGAGTCAGTGTCCGATTTTACAGACAAGCTGGCCTCAAACTTGTGGCAGTCATTCTGCCTCAGTGTCCCGGATTGTGCGGTGAGCCACCAGCCTATTTTAGTTTTTAATTGACACATAATCTTATATATTTCTGGAGTGGGATCTGATAATTTGATCATGTATAGGATGTATTGATCAAATCAGGGTAATTAGTATAATTGTGTATCTGTTGGGTTTTCTTTTTTTTCTTAGAAATCTTCAAACTCCTCCAAAGTAAATATTAGTGGCACATGCCTTTGATCCCAGTACTTGGGAGACAGAGACTGGCAGATCTCTGAGTTTGAGGCCAGCCTGATCTACATAGTGAGTTCCAAGCCAGTCAGGGCCACATAATGAAATAGAAAAAAAAGTATTTAGCCAATTATATATTATTATACTAGTTGTAAGACTGTGCCAGAACATTGGAATTTACTCTTCCTATTTAATTGTGTTACAAAAAAGACAACTGAATATAAAAATGAGCAATAAATTATTCAAAGAAAAAAAGAACACCATTAGTGAATAAACACATAAAAAGATACATATCTTTGGGTCTGGAGAGGTGGCTAAGCAGTTAAGAACAGGAGACACAGGTTCGAAACCCAGCACCCACATGGCAGCTAACAACTGTCCGTAACTCCAGTTCCAGGGGATCCGATGGCCTTTTTGTCCTCCTCCAGCATTGCACGACATGGGTGCACTTACCTACATGGAGGCAATATACTCATACACATAAAATAAAAATAAATAAAATTTTTTAAAGATACCTATCTTTGTCATAGCTCAACAAAATGCAAATTGAAGCCACAGTGCAATATCGTCTTGCATATACCAGAATGCCAAAAGTTAGAGCTCTGATCATACTAAAAATGAACGAGGAGGAGCAAGATGGATTGTCAAGTATGGACTCTTCTAGAACTGTTAATTGGTACAACCACATTGAAAATAGCTTGGCTTTATCTAATAAAGTCAAGTGTAAACATTCCCTTTCCCCCAGTAATTCCAGTCCTAGGTTTGAACTGTGGAGGAACTTTTGTACATCTGTACCAGGAAATTAGTGGAAGGTAATTTATTATAGCAAAGAAATAGAGGGGGAAAGATGACGAGTAGCTCAACTGTTTGTGGGATGGATTGAAATGAAACTGAAAGACATTTAACTCTAAGCTTCAACTCAAACCAGTGTTAAATGAGAAAGTCCTAGGAGGATTCATTTGATACAAAGTGTAATAAAAGTAAATTAAAATGGCTTTGTACACACTATAAAGATGAGCAAGAGAGTAATTGATAGTTCAGTATGATGGCACTGTAGGGGAGAAATGTGACTAAGGTCACTGTGACCTAGTGTATCAAGCTGCTAGGATATGTTCCTGGGTGTTCATTGTATTCTTAAAGCAATACTATAAAGTTTGGGATAGATTTTACTTTGAGATTAGAAAAGACAATGTATTGGAATAAACTATTTATAAATGTTGTATTCCAAATTTATAAAACCTGAGAGATATGCATTACCTTTGCCCTAATAATCTCATTTCCTGTCATTGTGCACCAGATTGCTTTCTTATTTATTAGTAGGGTAATCTTGAATTTATGGCTCATATTGGGACACTTTTGAGAGTAAAGAGAGTAGATGCTCAAAATAATTAAAGTCTATGTAGTGTATGATTTTGGCAATTACCATAATCAGTCTTTGAATTTTGGAGTGTGAAGGGAACAAACTTTGGAGGTAGAAGCACTGGCTGCTGTGGTGGTGGAGGCCAGTAGTTTGCTAAACCACAAAACCAAGGTGACTGGTAGTTCCAGCAGCAGCAGTAGCTGTGGTAGTGGCAGAAGGTTCTAATTACTGCCAGATAGCAGAGCTTAGCCGGAAGGAGAATCAGAGGGGTGACAAGGAAGCTGCAGGTTACAGTTATGAACTCAGCCGAGCACAGTGGTGGCAGGGCCCAGCTGCTACGAAGATGTGTTATAGAAGTACAGGAGTACTGTGTGGGGCCAAAAACCTTACAGGACTGTACTTGTGACAAATTGTGTGACAGGTTACTTTAACTTTAGTTCCTGTTGTATGGAAGGTGTAAAGCATTCCAACAAAGGGTTTTAATGTAGACTTTTTTACCCATGCTGATGATTACTAAATGTAATAGTCTGATCATGATGCTAAATAAATGTATCTTTTTTGAGACAGGGTCTCCTTGTAGCCCCAGCTGTCCTGGAACTCACTATGTAGACCAGGCTGGCCTCAAACTCACACAGATCTGCCTGCCTCTGCCTTCCAAGTGCTGGGATTAAAGGCATGCGCCACCATGCCCGGCCGAATAAATGTATCTTTTTACAAAAAGTCTATGTATGGGGCATGGCAGCACAGGCACATGGACATAGCATTTCCCTGACTCTGATGACAAATGCAAGCAGAGAGGATTTGTGCTTAAAATGTTTTGTTCCTTCTCTCCATAGCCATAAGAAAAAGTGGAAATTGCTTCTGCTTATACTGAAGTATAAGAGACTTCCCTCACTGCAAAGCATGGCACTGCCATTCCGGAAGGACTTAGAGAAGTACAAGGAGCTGGATGAGGATGAGCTTCTTGGGAATCTGTCAGAGATAGAGCTGAAACAGCTGGAAACTGTTCTGGATGATCTTGACCCTGAGGTTGGTACTAGCTGATGAAGAGAAATGAAATAGCTTTTCAAACCAGTTGACTAAGTCTCTGCCTTCTGGCAGTGAGCTCTCTTTGACTTTTCCCTGGTACCCTTCACCTCTTTTTCATCCAAATAAGCTGGTCCTGTACTGCTTCTTCAGCTCCCCACATCTACCTCCACATCATTTTTTATACAGGTGTTCTAAACAATCACTTAACATCCACAGAATTTTTTTTTCTTTTCTTTTCTAAGAAAACCACTCTCTGTGCAGGGAAGCATATATTTAGTTGAAAGCAATAGCTGATTAACTCTTTGATGTATGGTGATCCTTTAGAGTTCTCTTTAGAGTTCATATACTAGGCTGGCTCCAGCATACTGTGCTTCTAGAAGGTTGTTCATGATATAAACCTAGCACTAAGTTGAACTAAGTTCTAACTAAGGTTGAACAGATGATATAAGTTTTTAAAAAATATTTTATTGGTTTTTATTTTATGTGTATGTGTGTATTATCTGCATGTAGGTAAGTGCACCTGTGTCATGCAATGCCCATGGAGGTCAGAAGAGGCTGTTGAATCCCCTGGGACTAGAGTTATGGACAGTTGTTAGCTGCCATGTGGGTGCTTGGATTCAAACCTGGGTCTTCTGCAAGAACAGCCAGTGTTCTTAACTGCTGAGCCATCTCTTCAGCTCCCCCAAATGATATAAATAGATCTAAGAGATCTGAGCATGAATACTTCTTGTTTTAGCAATGGTATTGCATCCCTGATCCTAAAATGCAAATATAATTGAACTACGTTTAATAGACCGAACCTACTGAACATCATAGCTTTGCCTAGCCTACCTTAAATATGTTCAGACTTACAAAGCCTACATTTGGACAGAATCATCTAATGTGTACCTTAGTTTATAATAAAGTATTGAATAACTCACATAAGTTGTTGAGTATTATATTGAAAGTGAAAAACAAAACGATTGTGTGGGTGTACTTTTACACCTTTTTAGAATTGAACCATTCTAGGTCATGTGTGTGTCTTAATTTGCCATGTGGCTGTTACTTGACTTATGAATTACACAAGGCTAATGTAGAGATCTTTAAACTTTGAACTGCTATTTAGGTAGGGACAGGTAGCAGGGGAGAACCTGAAGGTAGTGGTTATTTGCTAAGCTTTGCCATGTTTCTTATAAGTCCAGACATTGGTTTTACATCCCCTTTAAGGATTGAGGTAGAGCTGTGGACTTTTTTAAGGGAGAAGAGATGCTGGGAATTGAACCCAGGGCTTAAAGCATGCTAAGTATGTACTCTATTACTCTCTAGACCCTAGGGTGTGGTTTATAAAATTATTCTTGTTGCTGGGTGATATGCCTATACCACAAATCAAGTCCTTTGACCATAATTATAAGGGAAAGTTCTCATTATACCAGAGTCTGAGGGATTACTTAGAATAACAGTGCTGTCAGCAATATATTTGGCAGGTCAATCAAACCAATTTAAATCAAACATTTTAAATCAAACCAATTTAAATCAAACACTTGAGAACTAGAAAGACTATAAGAGGTTGTCTAGTATAGGGTTTTCAATGTAGGACTGGATGATCTTGGGAGGGGCTGCCCTGTGCATTACAGGGTGTTTGGCAGCATCCTGCCTCATGCATGCCAGTCCTTACAACTGTGTTTTAAACTATACCTAGGGTATTGGTAGATTTTATTTGCTTTTCAGTTTTTGTTTATTTTCAGGAAAGGGTAGCCTAGAGAGCTTCATATAGCTAGAATGAACTTGAACCCTTGGTCCCCTGCCTCTACCTCCCATGATAGAGGGATGACAGGTATGTATACCATGCCCAGTGTTTGTGGTGCTAGAGAGCAAACCCAGAGCCTTCCTCATACTAACCCAAGCTAACATATTTTTTAATATTTTATTTTTATTTCATATATGTGTGTGTATTGCCTACATGTATATAAGTGCACCATGTCATGCCATGCCCAAGGAGAACAGAAGAAGATGTCAGATCCCCTGGAGCTGGAATTATGGACAGATGTTAGCTGCCGTGTGGGTGCTGGGATTTGAATCCAGGTCTTCTGCAAGAAAAGGCAGTGCTCTTAACCACTGAGCCATCTCTCCAGCCCCACAAGCTAACATATTTTAAAACTTTGTCATATAGCTTTTGTCAACCATGCAGAGTAGTGTAGCCCTATTACCACCAACATGAAATATTATAACAATGTTTGCTTTATTATTAATTTGCCTTAATGAGAAGTTTTCTTTAAAAGTATCCTTTGTATTTTCTTTCTTTCTTTCAATACTGGAGATTGAACCTAGGCCCTCAGGCCATGTGCTCTACCACTGAGCTTCACCCCAGTCCTGAACTCTTTTCTTCAATGAACGCTTGAGGGACAAACTATAGTTCCTAATTAGTATGCTACACCTAGGAAATGTAAGAGTGAACAAAACAAATGTAACTTTTGCTCTCATGATGCAGGCTGGTAGAAATGGGGAGAACTAGACTTTAATCAGATAATACTGTGTTAAAAGAATGATGAGTGCCACCAGCAGTAACACTTATGAATGAACATCAGAAAAAAACCTTTCTTGGCACAGGGTGCAGTCTTAAAAATGAATAACTAAAAAGGATAGAGAGAGCCTTCCAGGAAACACACCTCTACATTTCACATAAAGGCCTAGTGACTGAAGGAAGTATGTGAGAAATATAAGGAAGGAAAATAGTCCAGTATAATTAGAGTAGAGGGTGTGTGAGCTGAGCCTGGGCTAACAGACAAGGGTGGCAAGCACGGATGAGATCAGGCACCCAATCTGCCAAGGTGTAACTTTCCAGGTAAGCTTGGATCCAAGCTTACACCAAAGTAATGGCATTCAAGATGGCAAAATAATTATTGAATTCTTTTAAAAAATATTTTATTTATTTTTATGTATATGAGTGTTTGCCTGCATGTATATGAGTGCACCACATACATGCAGTGCCCACAGAGACCAGAAGGGGGCATTGGATTCCCTGGAACTGAAGTTGTGGGTGGTTGTTAGCATCCATGTGGGTGCTGGGAACTGAACCCATGTCCTCTGCAAGAGCAGCCAGTGCTCTTAAGGACCGAGCCATTGCTCCAGTCCTGATGATTGAATTCTTTAGGAATTGAAAATTGATAGGACTTACAGATTGATTAAGAATGAATTCTTTGTGTATCATTTTTAGCATGATTTCAAAATCTAATAATACCACAGACAGTTTTGTATTATAAATATGTATTTCATTCAGGGTTAGGAACAGACTTTTGTGGTTTGTCTTCATAGGTCAGCTTTCTAATATAATGAGAACATTACATTAAGGAAAACACAAGTGAATTTTATGCAAACAGTTATGGAATTCAGCAAATGGCCAAAGTTAAAGCATTATGTTTTCTAGCTATAAAGTGATCGTTTCCTGTTAGTATCCATAAAGGATTACCCTTTGTAATGAACAGTTATGCCACCTATGAGATTCAGTCACTACCAGTATTAGAAGGTATTACAAAAGAAGGTTGGCCCTTTTGTGTGACTTCTCTGGCTGCCTCGTTTGTGGAGCGAAGGAATACCCAGAAATGTGAGACAAGGCAGGCACATACTAGTACTCATGTGCACACAGACACAAATGTACAAAGTGAAAGCTCTTGTATTATGCTTGAACATAAAACAAGTATTCTCTTGATACTAGAATGTATGTGTTTTTGTTTGATAAGGCTTCTGATGACATGGAGTTCATTATGAAGGCATATCATGTATCATGGTTTAAAATTCTTTTGTGGTAGAATTATTCTATGTACATAGTTGCTAGTCAGTTATTAAGCATTAAGAACACTGTTGTTTTTTGGACATTGAATTCATCCTCCTCTTGCCTTAGCCTTTTGAGTGCTGGAATACAGGTACATGCCACACTAGGCCCAGCTAAGCAAACTTTTTTTTTTTCTTAATAATCTCTAGGGAAAAAGTAATCCCTGGGAAAAATAATAATCCCTGGATTCTTGAGAATTTCAGGGTGAAGGTGGGTGTGAAAGATCAGGGCAAGTTTGAGGCCAGCTTGGTCCACATTGTGATTTCCTGGCCAGCCATGGTAATACATTGAGATCCTAGCTCAAAAACACAAAACAGGGCCTGGAAAGATGGCAGTGATTAAGAGCACTGCTGCTCTTGCAGAGGATCCAGGTTCAGTTCTCAGCACCCACACAGTGTCTTAACAGCTTGGCAGTTTAACTCCAGTTCCAGGAGATCTAATGCTCTGTTCTGGCCTCCACAGGCATTGCATGTATAGGTGCACTTAGATACATATAGGCAGAACACCTATACATATGAAATAAAAATAAATAATTAAAAATAAAACACTAAAGAGTGTTTCCTGTTAGTAGGATACTGTCTGAAGAGAATATGTACATCTCTATATTTAATAAGAATATAAGTGAATTCTACCTAATATTTTTTAAGACTTGTGGGCCAGCAAAATGGCTCAGTGGGTAAAAGCGCTTACTGCTAAGCCTGAAAACCTGTGTTCAGTTCTTAGGATCCACATGGTAGAAGGAGAAAAATGGATCCCAAAAGTTGCCTTTTGACCTCCAACATGCATACCGTGGCACTCACATCTCTCCTTCCTAAAAAACAATCAATAAATCTATATTTTTTAAAAAAACAACTTGTCACCGGGCATGGTGGTGCACGCCTTTAATCCCAGCACTTGGGAGGCAGAGGCAGGAGGATCTCTGTGAGTTCAAGGCCATCCTGGTCTACATAGTGAGTTCTAGGACAGCTGGAGCTACAGGGAGACCCTGCCTCAAAAAGACCAAAAAAACCCCACAACTTGTCATACTTCTGGCATGACTACCCTAAAGTCCTGCACTGAAGTATCATACTAGCTGTCATCTTTCTTACAAGAAATCTATGGAAGCATACAGTGTTGGCATCTTGGTGGTTTGATGGTCATAATGGCTGATTCATTCTCTTTGGCAGAATGCCCTTCTGCCTGCAGGGTTCCGGCAGAAGAACCAAACATCAAAGTCCTCTACAGGGCCCTTTGATAGAGAACGTCTCCTTTCTTATCTAGAGAAGGAAGCATTGGAGCATAAGGACCGGGAAGACTATGTACCCTACACTGGAGAGAAAAAAGGTAAGCCCAAGATTCAAAGTTGCCATTCAACAGCTTTAGGTTATATTTTAATACATGGGCATGGGAAAAATTTCTGCATTTAGAGGTACATTATTAGCTTGCATGTTGGATATCCTAAAGAAGTCATAGTAAGCACTAGAGGAATGATTCAGTATTTAAGACTTCTTGTTGCTCTTCCAGAGGACCCATGTTTGGGTCCTAACACCCACATTGGTTACTCATAGCTGCCTGTAACTCTAGCTCCAACATGAACTTGGATGCTAAGAACTGAACTGGGGGCAGGGATGATGGTGGTGGTGGTGGTGGTGGTGGTGGCGGTGGTGGTGGTGGAGAGATGGCTCAGCACTTAAGAACACTGGTTGCTCTTGCAAAGGACCCGGGTCTGGTTCCCAGCGCTCACATGGCAACTAAACACTGTCCGTTACTCCAGTTCCAGGGGATCCAGTGCCTTCTGCTGACTTCCATGGGCATTGTGTGGCATGGGAGTACTTACTTACATGCAGTCAATACACTCATACACATAAAATAAATAATTTTTTTTATTAGAAGAAGCATTTCATTACAACAGCATTAACCTATTCAATAACATTTTTCTGAGCTAGGGTACATCTCTTTCAAAATTGGTTGTATATTTTTAGGTTTACAGATGAATTATTACGCTTGTATAATCTTTAACTCATTGTAAACTCTATAAGACATAAAATTAAATGAGGTTGTAATGTTTAAAAAAGATATCCACTTCGTTGTTAAAATATACAGTTTCATACAGAAAAATTCATTTTAAGGCAATTGACATTGAGATGTTTTCACATGCATTTCTAATCTCTATAT
>NW_008335195.1:2796866-2809599 GCF_000622305.1 Nannospalax galili
GGCTGTCGAATCCCCTGGGACTGGAGTTACAGACAGCTGTTAGCTGCCATGTGGGTGCTGGGATTCAAACCTGGGTCTTCCTCAAGAACAACCAGTGTTCTTAACCACTGAGCAGTCTCTCCAGCCCCAAATTGGGAGTTTTATTGTTATTATTACATTCATTTATTTTGTGGGGGTATATGGGTATACAAGTGTTTGAGTGGGCATGTGCATGTGGAGGTCAGAGGACAACTTGAGGGAATGAGTTCATTCCTTTCACTATGTGGATCCCAGTAACTGAACTCATGTCATTAGACTTGGCTGCAAACACCCTTACTAACTGAGCCATCTCTCTGGACCATGAAAGCAGTTTTAAAAAATACTCCCTATCAAGCTGGTGATGGATACCTTTAATCCCAGCACTTAAGAGACAGAAGCAGGTGGATCTCTGAGTTCTGGGCCAGCTGGTCTACAGAGGAGTTCCTTACCATCCTTGTAAGACAACTTTTAGGCTACCTAATAGGAAGTTATTGTGGTAGTGATGTATTGATTTATTTTTTTGCTGTTTTTTGGGTTGGGTTTTGGCTTTTTTGTATTTCTGGCTGGACAAGTCTAAATGTTGAGAAACTAAATATTTAAAAACTGAAATAATATGTCAGGAGTGGTGGCTCATGCCTATAATCCCAGCACTCAGGAGGTAGAGGTAGGAGGATCTCTGTGAGATTGAGGCCAGGCTGATTAATTTATGTAGTGAGTTGTGGCTACAGGAAGACCTGTCTCAAAAAAATAGAGTAATATAAGTGTATATTTCTTTTACTTATAGAAATTATATATTTAAAATTATATATTTAAAAACAGACTTTTTACTTCTTTAAATTTTGCAAAGTAGAAGCTGGGGATGTACATCATTTGGTAGGAGTGCTTGCCTTCGTGCATGAAACCCTGTTCAGTCCAGCACTGCATAACTGGGTGTGGTGGTGCATGGCTGAAATCTCAGCACTGAAGTAGAGGCAGGAAGATCAGAGGTTTGAGGCCAGGCTGGGCTATAAGAGACACTGTCTGAATGAATGAATGAATGAGTGAATGAGTGAATGAATGAATGAATTATAAAATAAAATTGCAAAATATATAACTGAGGCATAGTCGAAGATGAGGATGAAGGAAAGTATTTGTCCAGCTCTTTCTGAGGTTGATGCAAATGCACAGTGCTCACTGCATATTATTTCCCATCATTAGTTTGAAAGGTCTGTCTCAAGGCTAGATAAGGTATAGAACTTTACCATGAGTTTGTCACCTGGAGGGATTCTGTGCCCAGTCTTTAAATATTTTGTCTTTCATTTTGCATTTCTGTGAATCTTCCCTTTTGCTAATACTGTGCTTTACCCTTACCTGGACTTTGTTTTTTCCCTGTGTCCTTTTATCATGGATGCTATGACTGCACTCTTTGCTGCAGAGAAGTGTGCTGTGGATTCTGTTTGCACTTCCTCCCTGCCTGTCTTTGGAAAGCATTCCTATTCTCCCTGCTAGTCCTTGGGGCAGAGCCCTCTGTCCTGTGTTGTTCTGGTGTTTTCCTTCCCCACCCTGAGAATGGAATGCTCTTGGGTTCTTTCCTAAGAACCCTGCATACTCCACCCTGCTTTCCTAAATGTAAATTTAAAGGGGTTGTCTAAACAAATGGCTTCTCATATACTCTGCAACTTATTTGCAATTACCTCAGCATTGCCAAAAAAAAAAAAAATTGTTGTCTCTTATTTTGAAAGGGGCTTCCCACATCTTGTTGAATATATGACTTCTTTGGAGAAAATTTGATCCTTTAGCAAGCCAGAAAGATTGTACTTATAACCTGCCTAAAACAGTAGGAATATGTAGCTGACAGTGGACGGCTGTCTCTCAGCAAATTCAAGAGGGTCTTATTTTTGTAGTTGTTTCATGAGTCTTAAGTCCTTTGTATACCTCTGAAAAATGGTCTTCCTGGACGCTGAGGCTGGTACTTGAAATAGGCTGCTTACATCTGTCGTGCAGATACCACCATCTCATTTTCATTTTGCTCACCCTGGATCATCTGAGTGGGTCACTGTTATCCTCTTGGGATAAGGAGCCAGCCAGCTGGATGGTTCATCACTCATCTTTTGACTTGGTTTGTGGTACACCAGTCTGGATGGTTCTACATGTAATGCACCATGAAGTATTATTTAGAATCATACTGTGAGGCTGTGTTGCTACATTTTTTTTTTAAAGATTGTGTCTGCTTGATAAATTGCCTCTTTGTTATTAAGAAAACAGTGTTCTTTATCCCTGGTAAACGATTTTATTCTAAAATGTACTTTGCTGATATTAATGGAACTCTCCTTTGTTTTGTGTCAGCTTTATTTTTACTTTTTCATTTTTTCTTGGGTCATTGTACCAGGTATCAAATCCAGGGCTTGGTCCACAAGCAGTCAACCACTGGACTACCTAGCCCCATCTTCTTTTAATTAGTGTCAGCCTGGTCTGTCTTTTCCTGTTGTCCCACCTGTTGTTTCCTTTTCCCTCTCTTCCACATTGTCCATGTTTCTAACTAATTTCATTGTTGTTTGAGATAGGATCTGGCTGTGTAGCCCAGGCAGGCTCCAAATTTGTAATCCTCCTGCCATGGTCATCTTCTACTTAACTTTTTGAAAATAAGGACTACAATTGTAATAACCACTTTAATGTCATTGTCAGGTTTTTTTTTTGCTTGTTTCTGCTAAGTCATTTTTGATAAACTGATTTTTTTTTTCTCTCCTCCTTGTGGTTTGAATTTTCCTGGTGCTTTTTTATTCTGATAACTTTTTTTAAAAAAATTGAATACCAGATATTTTAGCTTATTTATGCTGGATATATTAGCATTCCTGTATTATGAATTTCATTTTGGAACATGGTACTTGAAAACAGCTTGATTCTTTAGATTCTCACTTTTTAGATTAATTATGTGGGGCTGGAGCAGTGTGTGGCTGAAGGCTGACTATCCCACTATGAAGGCACGATCTGTTACTGCCCTGTAAGCTCCAAACTTGTCCATTTGGGCTGGTGGGAGCCGTTCACTTCCTGATTGCATGCACAAGCACTATAACGTTACTCTTTGAGGTAATTTTTTTTCCTTGGCTCAAAGTACTTTCCTCATATACACGTATGGATCAGTGCTCTGCCAAGTATTTACAGCAACCTCTGCACAGTTCCTGGTCCTCTGCCCTGCAGATTCTAGCTACTGTGGTCTTTCTGGACCTCAGCTTAGAGTTTACCAGCATGTGATCTACTTGAATTCCTGTACCTTGCTTTTGGGGATTCTAGGCAGCAAGCTAAGCAATTTAAGATTTGCTTTCTTTTCCCTCACCTGTTAGGCATCCTATTTGTTGTCTGTTGATCAATATGTTAAAAACTGTGGTTCTGTATGTTTTCATCTTTTAGAGGCTGTTTCAAGTGTTGAGTAAATTTTGCTTAGTTGGAAGTAGAAGTCTCTAGAATAGGAGACTGTAGATATCCTGTTTGCCCAGTTACATTAGCTCCCTGTATTGGTCAGCCTTCCATCACTGTAACAAAATACCTAAGGCAATGAATTTATAGACAAAAATATCTGTTTTGGCTTACAGTTTTGGATATTGCAGTTTATAGTTGACTGACCCTACCACTTTGGGCTCTGATAAGACAGTACATCATAGTAGGAGGACCTGGTCTGGCAAAACTGTTAACCTCATAAGCCAGGAAGCAAAGAAGGAAGGAAGGGGCCAGGGTCCCACAGTCCCCTTTTAGTACTCCCCACCCCTTCTCCATGTCCTAAAACCTATAAGGTCCCACCTCTCAAAGTTCCCATCATCTCCTAACAGCACCTTCCTGAAGACCAAACCTTGCTTGACACAGGGTTCCCTGTGTGAGATTTAGGATCTAAATTACAGCACTCCCCTAAGTAAAGGATATCTGGTTTCCTATAGTGTCTTTCTTGCTCATCATCTAGAACTAAACATTTGTGGAATAAATAACTTGGTGCTGATATTGTGGAAGCAGTCAATAGTAACAGTGTCTGTGTACAGGTATGTACATGTGAGGTACCCATGGAAGTTAGAAGAGGGCATCAGATCCCTGGAGCTGGAGTTCACAGGAGGTTGTGGGCCACCCAATGTATGAGTGCTAGGAGCTAAACTGGTCCTCTACAAGAGCATTACGTACTCTTAACCTCTGAGCCGAGCCATCTCTGCAGCTCCCTTTTATTTTATTTGCGTGCACGCGTGTGTGTGTGTGTGTGTGTGTGTGTGTGTGTGTGTGTTCCTATACCACAATGCAAGTGACAGGAGTCAAAGGACAAGTGACAGGAGTCAGTTTTCTCCTTCCACCATATGGGATCTAATGATCCATCTCAGGTCACCAGGCTTGTTATCAAGGGCCTTTACCTGTTGAGCCATCTCACTGTCCCTGTCAAAGATTTTTTTACCATGTTAGCAGAAGAAAAATAAATCAACCAAGGATGATTCATCATAATCTTTATAGGATTATAATCATACAGATTATGGAGCTAGAGATACAGCTTGGTAGTACAGTGTATGCTTAACATGCATGAGGTTCTAGGCTCAATTCCTAGCACCCCAAAACTAATGATAATGATAATAATAATAATAATAATAATAATAATAAAGAAATTTCATGAATTAGAAGTCAGCAAGATGGCTTCGTGGAGAAGGTACCTGCAGCAAAGCCTGATGGACTTGAGTTTGATACCTGAGCCTCCTGTTGTGTAAGGAGAGAACTCACACAAGTTGTCCTCTGACCTTCACATGTGTGCAGTAGCAGGCACATGTGCAATCAATCAATCAATCAATGTTATTTTAAAAGAAATTATATAAATTAGTGCTTATCAGCCTTAGCAGATAAGAATTAGAATCACCTCTGAAACATTTTAAAAAACATCTTTTGTGTGTGTGTGTATGTGTGTGTGCTTTTTGAGACAGGATGTCCCTGTAGCTCCACATGGCCTAGAACTTGCTATGCAGACCAGGCTGGCTGCAAACTCAGAGAGATCTGCCTGCCTCTGCCTCCTGAGTGCTGGGATTAAAGGCATGTGCCACCACACCCAGCCTCAAAAACATCTTTAGGGACTGGAAAGAGAGCTCAGTGGTGAAGAACTCAGGTTGCTATTGAAGAGGACCCAAATTTGGTTTCTAGCACCCGCATGGCAGCTAACAACTGTCCATAACTCCAGTTCCAGGGGATCTGACACCTTCTTTTGACCACCTTACATATATGCAGGCATGTGGTACCCTTACAAACATACAGGCAAAACATACTGATCTTTCTAAATCGAATTGTCTTAATATCCTTACAGAAAAATAAATTGCCCATAAATATAAGAATTACTTGTAGTTACTATTCCATTGGTCCAAATATCTTTTCTTATATGCAACAATACTGGCTTAATTATAGTAGGTTTGTATTAAATCTTAAAATCGTCAGGTATGAATCTTCAGGCATTGGGTCTTTTCAAGATTATTTAATTATTCTGACATACTTAGATTTCCATATGAATTTTCAGATCATCTTGTCAACTTTCTGTGAAGTAGCCATTTGAGATTTTGATACTGCTTAAGTCTGTCTATATAAATCAATTTGGAAAGAACTTACAGATTTTTTTTTTTTTTTTTTTTTTGGTCTTTTTGAGACAGGGTCTCCCTGTAGCCCTAGCTGGCCTGGATTCTCTATGGAGACCAGGCTGGCCTTGAACTCACAGAGATCTGCCTGCCTCTGCCTCCCAAGTGCTGGGATTAAAGGCATGCACCACCACGCTCGGCAGAATTTAGAGATTTTATATTCATAGAATAAACTTAGATCCTGCAGAGTTTACACTTTGTTACAAAATTAATTTCTTACGGTATGTAGTATTAAACTACTTGTGGTTAAGAACACTGAATGGTCTTGCAGAAGACCCAGGTTTGAATCCCAGCACCCACATGGCAGCTAACAACTGTCCGTAACTCTAGTTCCAGGGACTCTGATGCCCTCTTCTGACCTCCACAGGCATTGCAGGACACGGGTACACTTCCATACATGCAAGCAATATACACATACACATAAAATAAAAATAATAAAGTATTTTTTTAATTACTTGTGAAGAAAATATACTTTAAAATGTCTTTTTGATTTATTTATTTTATATGTATGAGTGTTTTCCAGGCATGTGTGTAAGTCCACCACATGCATACAATGCCCATGTTTCTCTGTGAGTTCGAGGCCAGCCTGGACTACATAATGAGTTCCAGGCCAGCTGGGGCTATAGGGAGACCCTGTCTCAAAAAGACTAGAAAAAAGAAAAATACACAACACATACACACACACACACACACACACACACACACACACACACAGAGAGAGAGAGAGAGAGAGAGAGAGACAGAGAGAGAGAGAGAGAGAGACTGAGACTGGCTGGGCATGGTGATGGTGGCATACACCTTTAATCCCAGCATTCAGGAGGCAGAGGCAAGCGGATATCTGAGTTCAAGGCCAGCCTGGTCTACATAGTAAGTTTCAGGCCATGTAGGGCTACAGGGAGACCCTGTCTCAAAAAGACCAAAAAAAATTTTTTTACACACACAAGTTTACAATGAAGTTTAAGGGGGGGAAATAGGAGTAAGAAACTAAAGACCAGCTGGGCGTGGTAGCACATACCTTTGACCCAGCACTGTGGAGGCAGAGGCACAGATCTCTGAGTTCGAGGCCAGCTTGGTCTACATAGCAAGCTCCAGGACAGCAGAGGCTACAAGGAGACCCTGTCTCAAAAGAAAAAAAAAAGAAATTAAAGACCAAAAGATTTACCAACATGGGGTCAATTTTGGTGGAATAATGAAGGTTCCCATTAGCTCTCTTCTTTTAAATCCTCACACGTTTACTGGGGCTTTATTTACAGAAGATTGCTTCCCCCATTTGCGGCTATGCTGGAACCAACTCCTCATTTTATACTTTTAAGCATTGTCAAAAGTTTATGGATGGGAAAAACTAGATATGAATAGTACCTCTAATGAAGTATGGGTGAGGATTATAAAAATAAACATCCTAGATTTTTATGATGCTTTAGATTCCTTCAGTTCCTCCCATAAGATATGGGCAGCTATTTGATACCTTGTGTAATTTTATTGTTTTGTTTCCCTTTTTAACCTTTTCTCTTAATTTATATTTTTATTTTTCAAGACAAGATCTCCTGTAGCCGAGGCTGGTCTCAAAGTTAGTATATATTATAGCTGAAGATGATCTTAAACTTCTGACCCTCCTGTCTATACCTACATTAACTGTTGTTTTCTCTTTTTTAATTGACAAATACAAACTATATATTTACAATATGCAACAAAGTTTTTTGATTCATGTATATATTGTGGAATGACCGAATCAAACTGTTGAACATGTATTACCTCACATACTTTTGAATTTGTTTCTGGTAAATAGCTTTTATAGTTGTGCTGGATAGCTTTAGTTGTCAACTTGATACACCTGGGTAGAGGGAGCCTCAATTGGTGAATTGCCTCCATTGGACTGGCCTGTAGCCATATCTGTGGGGCATCTTCTTGATTATTGAGTGATGTGGGAGGGCCCAGACCACTGTGGGCTGAACCACCCCATGGCAGGAGCTTCTGTGTTGTTAAGAAAGCAGATTGAAGCTGTGTGTGGTGGCACACGCCATTAATCCCAGCATTCAGGAGGCAGAGGCAGGCAGATCTCTGTGAGCTCTAGGCCAGCCTGGTCTACATAGTGAGTTCCAGACCAGATGGGACTAGAGGGAGCCCTGCCTCAAAAATACCCCCCAAAAGCAGATTGAGCTCAGACCAGGAGAGCCAGCCAGTAAGCAGTGTTCCTTCATGGCCTGTGCTTCAGCCTGCCTCCAGGCTCCTACCCTGAGTTCCTACCTTGGGCTCCCTCAGTGATGAACTGTGACCTGGGAGATGTAAGCCAAATCTTCCTCCCCAAGTTGGTATTGATCAGAGTGTTTTATCACAGCAATGGAGAAACAAACAAATATAGTAGTTTTATTTAGTCAATGAATTCCATAAGCCAGTGGTTCTCAACCTTGGTTACTATGCCTTGGAATCCCTAGAGAGATTTTAAAAATCCAGATGCCCCCAGTAGCATATCAGACCAACTAAACCAGAGTCTCTGGGACAGAACTGAGACAGTAGAATTTCTCAAAGCTTCTTGCCAGGTCTAGTGTACATTCAGTGTTTAGAACTAGCCATAAACAGTAGGAAATGCCGAAGAATTGAGAAAAAGGTAATTATTCTGCAATGGCACTGGAAGCCATGCCTGCTGTACCTTATATACCTCCCACCCCCTCTTGATATTGGAGATCAAACCTAGACTTGTTCGTGTAAAGCACATGCTGAAGCTCTACCACTGAGATGTGCTCCCAGCCCATTAACCACTTTTATTATAATAGTAACCACTATGAAGAGTACTATAGGATCATCAGGACATAATTATTTGGATTTTCCTTTTAATTATGAATCAATAATAAAAAATTATCTAGGGGGCTGGAGACATGACTCAGTAGTTAAAAGCCCCTATTGCTCTTACAGAGGATCCGAGTTCATTTCTTAGCCCCCACAGGGTGACTTACAGCCATTTGTAACTCCAGTTACAAATCCCTGAAGGGGATCCGATGACCTCTTGGGGCTCCGTTATCACCAAGTACATACATGGTGTATATACATAGATGTAGGCAAAGCACTCGTACACATAAAATAAAAAAAAATCTTTTAAAAAGTTTAAAAATTATCTTACTTGGCATGGTCGCACCTTTAATCCCAGTACTCAGGAAGCAGAGGCAGGCAGATCTCTGTGATTTTGAGGCCAGCCTTGTCTATCTACATAGCAAGTTCCAGGCCAGCTGGGGCTACTGTCTCAAAAAACTTAAGTAAATAAAATTTAAAAATTATCTGATCACCAGAACTTCAAATTTTGTTACTAAGAAAATCAATTGTACATACAACCATATAGATTGGCATTTGTTGGGAGGGGAGGTCTCCTACTAGAAATAATTGTAAGCAACCAATTTCTTGGAAGAAGCACTGCCTTCAGAGTGAGTGAGTCCACTGGCCTGGAATTGTTCAACAAGTTACTTGCTCAGCAAGTTGGATTGCCTCCTGTTTAGGCAAGAATGCAGAAATGAATAAAACATAGACCCTGTTCTTAAAAAGCTCCCATGAGGTAAATACTCATGCAGAGTGTAAAAGTGTCTGGGAACATGTTCAAGGAATGTGACGGGAATTAAAGAAACATGGAGGTGTGCTTCATTTGGCATCAGCATTGAGACAGACACTGCTGGTGTTCAGGAATTATTCACAGATGCTTACTTTCCACCTTCACAGCTGAAGCATGAACATGTTGGACATGTGACCAAGTGCTGGTCAGTGAGACCATGGAAGTCTGTGGATTAGTTTCCTTATGAGAAAATATCTTTCCTCCCTCCTTACGTACCTTAGCTCACTTCACCTTATCTTGTAGGCACATCTTACTTGATGCTATAAAAGTCACCTTGAGATTGTGAAGCCTAAGAATAAAAGACTTCATGATGAGAATGACCAGGAAGGAAAACAGATGGATTCTTGCCCTAGAGCTTTGAAATCAACTTAAGAAGATAAGAGAGTCCTTATTGTTTGCACTCTGGTTGCCTTAAAACTGGTCTGTGGATCAGCACTGTCGCCTGGAAGGTTGATGAGAAATGCAGAAACCCAGACCCCATTCAGACCCAGTGCCTGAGAGTCTGCACACACACACATACACCCCAGTGATTGGGATGTGTATTAATACTTGGAAAGCACAGTTTGAACCATATTTAACTAGATTTTTTTTCACATTATTCTAATTAATCCACAAATAGAAACATTACACAGCTAATTTAAGGAAGCCACTCAGACAGACCCTTGCCCAGTCCCAAACTATACATCTAAGTGAACTTATATACAGTTAGAATGGTCATTCTGAAGCACTGGAGTTTCACTTACAGTTTTAGACTTTGGGGCTCCCATGGTTGAGAGCACTTGCTGCTCTTGCAGAGGACCTAAGTTCAGGTCCCAGCACACAACTGTTTGTAACTCCAGTTTCAGTGCTCTCTGCTAGCTTCCTGCAGGCACTGCATGCATGTGGTACACATACAAACTTCCAGACAGAACATTCACACACTAAAAGTAATGCAAATCAAATCTTTATTTAAAAAAAAAAAAACCTTTTGCAGTTTGACTATTATATTTTTCACTTATTTACCATCACCAAAAAACAAAACTGTGGCAGTTGAAACTAGAAAAAAAAATAGCTTTGTATCTTCCTTGATGACTCATGCCTGTAGTTCCTAATTACCCTCTTTTGGCCTACTTTCTAAATTTTATACTATACCCACATTTACACCTGTTTACACACATATGTTATAGGCTAGGAGTTACATGGAGGAGAACATGCAGTTTTTTCTTTCTTTGTGTTACTTTGCCTAATATTTTCCAAATTCATTCATTTTGCTAAAAATTTCATGAGTTCATGAATAATAGTCCATTTTGTATATGTACTATAATTTCATTATGCATTCACTTATTGATGGGCATCTATGTTGGTTCCATTTCCTTACTATTATTATAAATAGAGCAGCAATAAACATGAATGCATATATGTCCATATCTGGTAGAATATGGAGTTCTTTGAGTATATGGCTAGGAGTAGAATAGCTGAGTCAGATGGTAATACTATTTTTAACTTTTTGAGGAACCTCCAAATTTATTTCCATAATGGCCGTATTAATTTTCACTCCTATTAGCAATAAATAAGGGTTCCTCTTTTCCCACATTATCTCTAACATTTGTTATCAGAATTTTAAATTGTTTATGTGGTTCATTTATTTTTATTTTATGTGTATAAGTGTTTTGCCTGTGTGTATGTAGGTGTACCATGTGCATGCAAATCCTTGGGCCAGAAGAGGGCACTGGACCCCCTGGAACTGGAGTTATGGACAGTTGTTAGCTGTCCTGTGGGTTCTGGGATTTGAACCCAGGGCTCTGCAAAAGCAGCCAGTGTTCTTAACTGCTGAGCCAAGACACCCCAGCCCCCAGAATTTTTAAAGGTTTTTTTTTTTAATGTATATGAATGTTTGTGTAACATGTGTGTGCCTGGTGCCCACTGAGCCAGAGAAGAGTGTTGGATCCCCTACGTTGTAGTTACAGATGGTTCCTGTGTATGAACAGCAATTGTTCTTAACCATCAAGCCATCTCTCCAGCCCCCTTCCTTGTCTTTTTATCCTGACTCGAGTGTTTTTCTCTGCAATGGTCCCATTAGCCATTGGCTGCTCTTACCTCTTAATACTTTGCACTGAACTCTGTCTTCTAGACTGTGTCCTATGTCTCATATGACTTCATTTGCTTGGGAACACAAGCATCAGGGAGCCCAGGGGAGCCCAGCCTAGATCCTGGAAACACTTTGATGCAGTTGGGATACCTGGCAGAGATGGAAAGAGGCCAGGTACTTTACAAAGGCAATGCAGCCTGTGTGTGGATGGAACCTGCCTCCTCCAGTGTCTGCCCTGTGCACTGGAGGGAGGAAGGAAAGAAGAACAGAAGGGAGGGTTGATTTTCACTAGAGTGAGATGAAATCTCAAATAGTTTTAATTTGCATTTCCCCATGGCTGGGGTGGTGTTTAACATTTTTAATTTTTTTTCAAATATTTTATTATTTTTATTTTGTGTGTATGAGTGTATTGCCTGCATGTATGTAAATGCACCCGTGTCATGCAATGCTGCAGAGGTCAGAAGAGGGCTTTGGATTCCCCTGGAACTGAAGTTAAGGACGCTTGGTAGCCACCATGTGGGTGCTGGGAATTGAACCCGGGTCCTCTGCAAGAGCAGTCAGTGCTCTTAATCGCTGACCCATCTCTCCAGCCCCTTATTTATTATTTTTATTTTATGTGTATGAGTCCATGGCCAGCATGCAATGCCCGCAGAGGACAGAAGAGGCTGTCGGATCCCCTGGAACTGGATTCGAACCCCGGGTCTTCTGCAAGAACAACCAGTGTTCTTAACCACTGAGCCATCTCTCCAGCCCCAGTGTTTAACAGTTCTACAAGTAGTTATTGGCCATTTATGTTTCTTCTTTTGAAAACTGTGTTTATTTCATTAGTCCATTTGTTAACTGGCGATTTTGTTTCCTTGTTATTTGATTTTTGCAGTTCTTTGTAGATTCTGGTTACTAACCCTTCTGAAGTATAACTAGTAAAGATTTTCTCCCATTCTGTGGGTGGGTTGTCTGCTCTACAGATGGTTTCTTTTGCTGTACAGGAACTTTTAAATTTCAGGTCAACCTATCTGTTGACTCTTCAGGTTAGTTCTTGAGCTATTGGATTTATGTTCAGAAAGTTCTTGCCTACCCCAATATCTTGAGGAGTATTTTCTGTGTTTTTCTTTAGCAGTTTCAGGTTTGGGGATTTTTTGTTTCTCTCTCTCTCTCTCCCTCTCCCTCTCTCTCTCCCTCTCCCTCTCCCTTTTTTTTTTTTCCCCCCCCCCCCCCCCCCCCTCCCCCTTTTCTCTTTTCTCTCTTTTGTCCCCTGGAACTGTAAGCCAAATGAGCTTTTCCTTCTTTAAGTTCCTTGGTTATGGTGTTTCATCACAGCAACAGAAAAGTAACTAATATAGTTCAAACATTAAAACTTCAGATTGACAAAACTTGCATTAAAAACATGTTTTTGGGAAAATCTAATTAGCAAAACCCAAAACTTCAAAATTTACTTTT
>NW_008335195.1:2809971-2833899 GCF_000622305.1 Nannospalax galili
AACACACAATCCCATATATTTGAATATAAAAATAAAAAGTCCAGAACACAGACTTTTTAAAATTTTGCTTTGCTTTCTTGAGACAGGGTCACCCTGCAGCCACATCTGGCCTTGCTTTCACAGAGATCCACCTGCCTCTGCCTCCTGAGTGCTAGGATGCATTAAGGCATGTACCACCACACCCAGTTTTTCTTTTCTTTCTTCCTCTTCTTTGGTCTTTTTGAGACAGAGTCTCCCTGTAGCCCTAGCTGGCCTGGAACTCACTATGAAGACCCGGCTGACCTTGAAGTAACAGAAATCCGCCTGCCTCTGCCTCCCAAGCGCTGGGATCAAAGGCATGTGCCACCACTTGTGGCTGCATTTTAGGTTTTAAATTAAGATCTTTGATCCATTCCAACTTGAGTTTTGCTCAGTGTGAAAGATACAGATCTAATTTAATTCTTCCAGTTTTGCGAGCACCATGTTTTTGCCTTCTTTGTCAAAAAATAGATAACCAAAGCTTTGTTGGCTTATTTCTAGGTTCTCTGTTCTGTTCCACTGGTCTTCTGTCTATTTTTATGCTAGTACTAGGCTGTTTTTGTCATTATAGCTCTGTAGTATAATTTGAGGTCTGGTATTGTGATACTTCCAGCTGTATTTTTACTCTGTAGGATTGCTTTGGCTGTTTGTAGCCTTTTGTGGTTCCATATGAATTCTTGGGTTGTTTATTCTAAATCTGTGAAATATGACATTGTAATTTTGATGGACAGTGCATTGAATCTGTAGATAAATTTTGGTAGTATAGATATTTTTATGATATTAATTATGCCAACCCAGGAGCATGGAAAATCTTTCCATTGTCTAATGTCTTCTTTGATTTTCTTTTTCTGTGTCTTGAAGTTTTCATTATAGGGGTCCTTTACTTCTTTGGTTGGGTTTATTCCAAGGTTATTTTTATGTTTTGAGCTATTATGAATGGGATATTTTCCCAATTTCTTTCTCTGAGAGTTCATCCTTCTTATATGTGACTGCTGGGTTTATTATTATTATTATTTGTAACCTGCAACTTAATTGTGTTCATTAGATCGAAGTTTTCCAGTACATTCTAAGGGTCTTTTTTAAAAATTTTTATTTTTTTATGTGTATGCATGTATTGCCTGCATGTAGGTAAGTACACCCATGTCGTGCAGTGCCCGAGGAGGTCAGAAGAGGCCATCGGATCCCCTGGGACTGGAGTTACGGACAGTTGTTAGCTGCCATGTGGGTGCTGGGATTCAAACCCGGGTCTTCTGCAAGAACAACCAGTGTTCTTAACTGCTGAGAATACCAGCATTCTAGAGGCAGCGACAGACTGATCTACATGAGTTTGAGGTCAGCTTGGTTTACGTAGAAAGTTCTAGGCCTGCCAGGGCTACATAATGAGACCCTGTCTCAAAAACAAACTTTGGGGCTGGAGAGATGGCTAAGCTGTTTAGGGCACTGACTACTCTGGCAGAGAACCCGGGTTTGAATCTCAGTACCCACCTGGTGGCTAGCAGTCATCCGTAACTCTTAATTCCAGGGAATCCGATACCCTCTTCTGGCCTCTGCAGGCATTGCGTGACATAGGTGCACTTACATACATGAGGGCAATACATGCATACACATAAAATAAAATAATAAATAAAATAATTAATTTTAAAAATTAAATTAGCTACCACCACCATCAAACCCCAGCAGAAGTGAGTGGACCCTAAAGGCACACAACTGTTATCTCAGTACTCATACATACAAAATGAAAGTAATAAATAATTTTCTTTTGGTCTTTTTGAGACAAGGTCTCCTTGTAGCCACAGCTGGCCTGGATTCACTTTGGAGACCAGGCTGGCCTTGAATTCACAGATATCCACCTGCCTCTGCCTAAGGTGTGCGCCATCACACCTGGCATAAATAAAATATTTTTTTGGAAAAAAGCTTTACTGGCTGGTGAGATGACTCATTGGTTAAGAGCACATGGCAGCTAACAACTATCTGTAACTCCAGTTCCATGGAAATCCGATGCCCTCTTCTGACCTCCTCGGGCATCCCACAGCACGGGTACACTTATATGCAGGCAGTACACTCATACACACAAAAATAAAAACAATAAAATTTCAAAAAACAAACCAAACTTTAGACCCAGATGTAGGAAGTTGAAAAAGAACTGTTATCCTCACTGTGTTTTTCTGTCACTTTAACAAAAGACCTTAGAAAAACAAAAGAAGAGAAATTTGTATTTGCCCACTGCCATAGAGGTATTTAGTCCACGATTGACCAGCTCCTTTACTTTTGGGCTCATGGTGAGAGTGTACGTGGTGGAGCAAAACTATTTACTTCCTAGCAGCTAGGCAGGGATCAAGAGCAAGGTATATCTTTCCAGGCTGCACTCCAGTAACCTGCTTCATGAAACTAGTTTTCCCCACATCCCAGTGTTGTCATATAAATCCATCAGGGCATTAGGTCACAGTCCTTATGGTCCAGTAACCCTCCCCTGCGCCGCATACCACCCAGTGAGAAGCAAGTCTTCCACACATGAAGTTTTGGGGGAATACTTCACACCCAAACCATAACAGTCACTATAACAACCAGAATAAACAGAATAAGCTATATCTGACTACTTTTTACCATATTGGCTAGCATATATTAAGCTAGATGTACCTAGTGAGTACTTGAAGTATGACTGAATTTTTAATTAGTCACATGTGGCATTGGACATGGTACAGCACAAGAGACAGTAAAACTGCAATAACCCCAATGTCGTCTGCAAGTCTGTATTTAGTGTTAGGGTTGGCACTCCATGAACAGAAGCAATAAAGAGAAACTCCCCAAAGCCAGCCTATCAGCTAGGGGAGATGGAGGGAAGGGCAGCAGAGCTAGGAGAATTCTCTTCTAGGCCATCCTCCTCCTTCTGGGGTGGAGAGAAAACAAGATAAACTTGGTGCTGAATCATCTTCTAAGGCTCAAAAATGGGAATGGGGACAGGAAACAGTTATCCAGTTATCCAGAAAGTTCATAGTCAGGGCTATGTGTCAGAGAAAAAAATGTCTCACAGGTCACAGAAAAGTACACCATTCCTCTAGAATCTCACTGGAGTCCAACTCCTAGGCCTTGCGAACAGGAATTTTCTCATACATCCTCAAAAAGATTTAAAACCAGTAAGGAATTAGCCCAAATAAAAGTTGCAACAAGACCCAGGTACAGCTCAACTGAAGAGCATATTGATCAGCTCTGGCCCAAAGGATATAAACTCAATTGGAGAGCGTGTGGCTCCAACTCTGATTCAAGGGACATACCCGCTTCTGGGAATAAACACTATTTCTTTCAGTGTCTCTTAACACTTCCGTGCAAAATGATCAGCATACGGGGGCTGGAGAGATGGCTCAGCAGTTAAGAGCACTGACTGCTCTTGCAGAGGACCCGGGTTCGATTCCCAGCACCCACATGGTGGCTACGAACCGTCCTTAACTCCAGTTCCAGGGGAATCCGAAGCCCCCGTCTGACTTCCGAGGCATTGCATGACACGGGTGCACTCACATTCATGCAGGCAATACACTGGTACACATAAAATAAAAATAATAAAATAATTTTTTAAATGATCAGCATACAGTTAAAGATCCTAAAACACCATCAAACTATATTGTATGAAAATAAAAATTTGGGGGCTAGAGAGATGGCTCAGCGGTTAAGAACACTGACTGTTCTTGCAGAAGACCTGGGTTCGAATCCCAGCACCCACATGGCAACTAACACAACTGTCCGTAACTCCAGTTCCAGGGGATCCGACAGCCTCTCTGTCCTCTGCGGGCATTGCACAACACAGGTGCACTTACCTACATGCAGGCAATACACGCATACACATAAAAATAATAAAATCTTTTAAAAAAAGGAAAAACAAAAATTCAGTTAAAAAAAAGATCTTAATACAACTGAAGGCAAAATATGTGATACATAGTCAAGAATATAAATAGTACAAAGCCAGGGATAACCAGATAGTGTTATCAGCCAAAGGCTTAAATAACTATTATTGGAGACTGGAGAAATGGCTTATTGGTGAAGAGTACTTACTGCTTTTTCAGAGGACTCAAGTTCAGTTCCCAGCACCTATATCAGGTAGCTCACAGCTGCCTATAACTCCAGCTGCCTGGTCTAAATAGTGAATGCTAGGTCAGCTGGGGCTACAGGGAGACCCTGTCTCAAAAAAAGAACTACATCTTGTTTTTTTTTTTTAATTTTGTAGATTTTGTAGTTTATAGATTTTGTGGTTTGTTTGGGTTTTGTTTTGTTTTCCACTGTTAGATTGGCCTAGAACCCACTGCATAACCCCAAGCTGGCCTTAAGCACTTGAACCTCCCTCTTGCCTTAGCTTCTCATATGGGATTATAGATATAAGCCACAATACCTAGCTAGCTTCATTTATATATTGATTTAGTATTTATAAGAACAACTCATACTCCAAAAAAGAGTTGGACATGATACCCTTTGGGAGGCTGAGGCAGGAGAATTGTGAATTCAAGGCCAGTCTAGACTGCCTAGAGAGAGCTAGACCAGTCTGAGCCACATAGTGAAATCCTGTCTCAAAACAAATTAAAAAGCCATTTTTATTTCTAGAGATGAAAAAATTTATCAGTTATCTTTTCTTTCTAACTTGACAACCAAAGTATTGTTATGGAAACTTGTATTAAACCTATATCAAAGATGAAACAATTACTGTGGTTGTTAGTTTTGACCTACTTGTCTGTTGCAATTGCACATGCCTTTACTAAAGTTTATTAGAAGGGTAGTTGATGGTAATGCATGAATAGTAGTAATAAGAAAATATTTTCTTTTACAGGGAAAATATTTATCCCCAAACAGAAACCTGTGCAGACTTTTACAGAAGAAAATATATCCCTTGATCCAGAATTAGAAGAAGCTTTGACAAGTGCTTCTGAAACGGAATTGCATGACCTTGCAGGTATCTCCTAAAGCAAGTGAACTTTGAATGAGTATGGGGTAGGGAGAAGAAGGCAGTGCATGCCTTCAGGTATTGTAAAGTCTTTCAAAAAAAAAAAAAAAAAATCTCTTCAGCTGGTGAACTTGTCCCCTCTGAGCACTAAGAGTCTTCAGAGTCAGCTTCTGCCTGTTTTTATCAGGAAAGCCAGAGTCGGGTGAATGGAGAGTAGATGAAGTTAGTCCTAAGCTAGACTCACCACTCTCCCAGCCTTTTCAAATGATGTGAAACATAAACCTTGCAGACACTCATTTTCCTTGATAGAAAATGTGACCTGTAGGAAGACACCAGTACCAGATAATGCCAAGAATTTTAATTTTAAAGGAGAGTTACAGACCTTGGAAAGAGGTAGCTATCACTGGTGACATGTTCCTGGAGGAAGTGAGGACTGGTGGGTTTGAAATGTTACTTTCATCAGATAGTACCTGTGCCTTATTTGTGGATAAGAGCATCAGAAGAAAATTAAGTTTAAAGGGTGCCACTTTCCTAACTGGAAAAATTTAGCAACACATCTGGTATAGTCACTTCTAGTAACAGCAGTTTTAGTATTCTAATCATATCTAGAATAATTGTATTTAATGATTAACAAATGTAAAAATGTTAAGGTTAAGTTGAACTCTCTTTTTTGGAGTATGATGTTCCTAGAAACTTTTAGATAGCAAATAGATCTTTTCCATTTTCTCTCTTAGCCACGAGATGGAGCTAAGCATAGATTTACTGGTTGGGTCAGCCTGCCTCAAGCTGTGTGTCTAAATTAAAACGTGGGGAAACCTAGGTTCTGAAAATAATAAAGGTATTGGTGAAAATTAATTAAGAGTTATTGGTGACTTCTAGTCACTTTCTCTCCTTGCTCTCTAGTGCAGGGCCATAAAGTCTGTTTTTACTTTAGTAGGAAATTGTCTGAAGAATGTTAAAACTAATGATAGAAATTTTGGGTTGCAAACTGGATTCTGTGGCACACACCTGTGATCATAGCTACTTAGATGAGACAGGAGGATTGCTTCAGCCCAGGAGTTAAAGACCTTCCTGGGCAACATAGCAGAACTACATCTCAAACAAAAGAAGGAAGTTTAGGACAGAGAGAAACAAAAATTAACTTTTTTCTATCTTTACAGCTATTCTTGGGATGCACAGTTTGATAACCAGTACACAGTTCTGTGATGTGGTGGGGAGTAGTAATGGTATTGACCAAGAACATTTTTCAAGTGAGTAATTAAAATGCCTGGTGGATTTCAGTCCTTTGTGAAATACATTTTGTTTTCTCCATGTGTTAACAATGGTATCGGTACACAAAATATTACATACACATGTACTTAAAACTTGAATTCAAGTTCAATAGTATTGCCAGACAAAGCCATTGAAAATAGAATGTTTAGCCATTGAAAATAGAATGTTTACCTATAATCCCAGCACTCAGAGCTATAGGCAGCAGGATCAAGAGCTTGAAGTCAGTCTGGGCTGCATGAGACCCTGTCATTCAAAAGAAAGAAGGGGGTGGGGGAGGAAGGAAGAGGAGAGAGGGGGAGGGAGGGAAGAAAAAGGTAAAGAAAGTAAGTAAAGTTGCAGGCTGGAGAGATGGCTCAGCATTAAGAATACTTCCTGCTCTTCCTGAAGACCTGAGTTTATTGCCCAGCACCCATGTCAGGCAGTTTATAGTCTGTAACTCCAGCTCCAGCGGCTCCAGTGTCCTCTTCGTACATGCACCGACAGCCACACACAATTGGGGCACACACACAAATACATACACATAAATAAAGCGTGGGGGGGAGTGTCTTATTTATTTATTTATTTTTCTTTGAGACAAGGTCTCCCTGTAGCCCCAGCTGGCCAGTAATATTTTAGTATTGCTGGTTTTTAAGGAATCCATGGCATTTCTGACACAAAGTTTCTTCTTTAAAAAATATAGGGTGTTTTTAAATTCTCCAAGTAAACATATGCTATTTACAATATTTATTACATAAATATATACAGTAAAACACAAATGTGTCTATTCATAGGCATTACGTAGCTTTCCCTTCTCCTCTGTTAACAAGTTGCTGTATCATTGTAGTATGTTTATTTCAACTGAATTTTTGTAAAGATTATTTTTGTTTTGTTTTGTTTTTGTCTTTTTGAGGCAGGGTCTCCCTGTAGTCCCAGCTGGCCTGGAACTCATTATGTAGACCAGGCTGGCCTGGAACTCACAGAGATCTGCCTGCCTCTGCCTCCCCAGTGCTGGGATTAATGTTGTGTGCCACCACGCCTGGTTTATTTTGTTATTTTTTATTTATGTGCTGCATGTGTATTTGCATGTGTACATGCCAGTACTCTCAGAGGCCAGAAGAGGGTGTTGGGTCCTCTGGAGCTGGAGTTATAGCAGTTGTGAGCCACCTGACATAGGTGCTGGGAACGAATTTGAGTTCTCCAGAAGGGCAGCAAGTACACTTAACCTGAGCCTCACAACTTAATTTTTTAATAATAATGCTATTGATGTTGACAAGGGTTTTTTTTTTATTCTTAATATGGACCATCTTTAATGTGGATCATTCTCAACCCTCACAACAGCTCTATGAAATAGGTATTCTCTTAATTTTCATGTGAGGGAGCCTGGATTTAGAATGATAATGGGTCTTCATGTCACAGAGTCGGCAGTGAGGTTTAACCATGGTATGTAGTGCAGTCATTCAGCAGTGTATCTGTTTCCTAGTGAGTACACACAGATTTATTTCATTCAGACATTGTGTAAACTCCCTCTTGTAATGTTCTGTAATTTGGACATTTCCCTTGGATTTTAACTTTCTATTTTCAGAAATGCTTAAGCATGTGAAAGAAAAAATGAGGTATTCATTTCCTACCTTCAGCTGTTTTAACATTTTGCTAACCTTCTGTCTCACTTTCCACATTTTATAGTTTTTTTTCTTTTACATTTATTTATTTATGTATTGTGTGTGTGTGTGTGCTTGTGTGTGTGTGTACATATGTGTAGAAGTCAGAGGACAACTTGTAGGAGTCGGTTCTCTCCTTCACTGTGAGTTCAGGGTACTTAAAAGGTCATCAGGCTTGGTGGCAAGTGCCTTTAGTCACTGACTCAACCCTGCCAACCCTTTTGAACTTCTTAAAAACCAGTCTTGCAGAGGCAGGCAGATCTCTGTGAGTTCAAGGCCAGCCTGGTCTACATAGTGAGTTCCAGGACTGCTGGGGCTACAGGGGTACCCTGTCTCAAAAAGACCAAAAAAATTAAAAAAACACACCCAGTCCTTTTCATCTTGGTTACTTCATACCCATAAACATTTTTATGCATGTGTCTTACAAATTTCAAAATAAGTTAAAAAAAAAAAAAAGGCATAACATGACCACAATGCCACTCACTATTAAGTTTGAGAATTCTTATTTACATCCTATCATCTGAAACTCAGTCTGAGTACAAATTTCTCTTACTCTCAAAAATATCATTTCACCCTTGCTTCAAATCAGAATCCAAGTAAGGGCTATATGTTGCATTTCTCTCTTCTTTAAAGAAATTATTATTATTATTATTATTATTATTGTTATGTTTTTTGAGACAGTCTCACCATGTAGACCTATGAACCTACTATGTAGACTAGTCTGGCCTTGAACTCACAGAGATCCACCTGCCTCTACCTCCTGAATGCTGGGATTAAAAGCCACCACACCTGGCTTTAAAATTTATTTTTATTTTTAATTTTTTTTCATTTTGTGTGTGCATGTGCACATGTGTGTGCACAGTTGTACACACACATACCATGTTACACATTTGGAAGGTCAGAGGACAACTTATAGGAGTTGGTTTTTTTCTTCTACCATGTGTGTCCCAGGAATTGAACTCAGGTGCTTTGGGCTTGGCAGCAAATGCCTTTACCTGCTGAGCTATCTCACCAAGTCTTTATTTCATTTTTTTTGTTTTTGTTTTGTTTTGTTTTTAGACAGGATCACCCTGCAGCCCCAACTGGCCTGGAACTTTATGTAGACAAGGCTGGCCTCAATCTCACAGAGATCCTCCTGCCTCTGCCTGCTGGGATTAAAGGTGTGTTCCATCACCTCCAGCACCAGGCTCTATCATTTTTTAAAAATTAAAAAAATTTTTTTTAAAATATTCTTGTGTCTTAGTGTTTTGCCTGCATGTATGTAAGTGCACCTGGGCATACAATGCCTGTGAAGGCCAAAAGAGGGTGTCGGATTCCTTTAATTGGAGTTATAGACAATTGTGGGTGCTGGTACCCAAACTGGGTCCTCTGTAAGAGCAGCCAGTGCTCTTACCACTGAGCCATTCCTCCAGCCTCCCAGTCTATTTCTTTTTTTAAGAAAAATTTATTCATGCTCTGCTTCCCTGGGCCTGCACGACCCACAGGCCTCTTTCCAACCCACAGGCCTCTCTGGGGGCTTACACTGAGTTCAATATTGTATAACTGTATTAATTCAACTGTGAACCTAGAACCTTACAGCCACTTGTGAAAGAGATGTACTCTCTCTCTGGAGTGTGTTACTGAATATGTTAAAGCTGTAATGAAAAAAAATTATTTATATTTTATGTGTATGAGTATTATGCCTGCATGTATGTAAGTGCACCCATGTCGTGCATTGCCCTCAGAAGCCAGAGGAAGGTGTTGAATCCCCTGGAATTGCTGTTATGGATGGTTGTTAGCTGCCTTGTAGGTACTGAGAATTGGATCCAGGTCTTCTGTAAGAGCAGCCAGTGCTCTTAACTGCTGAGCCATCCCCCCACCCCCCATCTATTTCTTAGCGGTTCATTGCATCACCTTCATTACTCCTTTTTTCATGGTATTTATTTCATCAGTAAACTGAGTTATATGCCAAATAAAAACTTCTTTCTACATTCTGGATTTGGCTGATAGCAACCCCAGGGTTTTTTTTCTGTCTCCCGTGGTTGGATTCAGAGGTAGGAATTTTTACTTGGTGACTATTGAGGGGAGTAGTAAATGCTTTAATCACATAGGAACCTTGTCACATATATGGTCCCTTACCTTTGCCCAGTGTTGGGACTGATCAGCGAGGAGCTAGGGGTGTGGTGTGGTATGGTGGTACACACCTGTAATCCTTGCACTAGTAGGTCTGAGGCAAGAAGGTTGCAAGTTGTAAGCCAACTTGACTACATAGCAAGACTGTCTCAGAAAGGGAGGGAGGGAAATGAATAGAAAAAAGATCAAACAGTGAGTTGAAATGTTCACAGCCTGATCCATCCACTTAACAGTTCCCTGTGAATCTTTCAAGTAATGATTTTAGCATCCCATTGAACAGATCCATTGTTTCATAAAGGGGCAGAGACCTTTAAATATACCTATTCTTTGGGAAAAAAAAATCCTTTGGTTTATAAAACTGAGAACTCATTCAAGTCTCCATTCAATAAAGAAGTTCTCACCTGCCTCCCATGATCCACTATCTTGAAGAAAACTGCCTTGCTGAACTTAAATGGAAGCAAGCCTACTCTTGCCTTGGTATTTTTATGCTATAAATGTCAACATATAAAGAATGTTTCAGGAGTTGTGCAGAAGGAACTTTTCATTTAGTTGCATGTGTGGCATTGCAGTGGCGGGCAGGAGGTGGAATTAAAGCGTCTCCTCTCAGTACCAACCATCCCAGTCAACTCTTGCTCTTTTTATGTTACTACAGATGTGGTGAAAGGTGAAAAGATTCTTCCAGTATTTGATGAGCCACCAAATCCAACCAATGTTGAAGAGAGTTTAAAGAGAATTAAAGAAAATGATGCCCATCTTGTTGAAGTTAATTTGAATAATATAAAAGTAAGTTGCAATACCAATAACTCTGAAGTTGTTTTGCAACAGTTTGTTAGGCAACTGAACCCAGGGCAGTAACTCAGCAGTTCTGATAGAGTAGTCTTAATAATTTCTGCTTTAAGGTGAAGTTTTTGCTGCTAGCAGTATATTCATAGGCTCCTTCAAAGTTTAGGAATTTCAAGCATTGTAGAACAGTATTTTAGGACTTGCTTTTTTATGAACTTAAGATTTTGGGGGCTTTTTAAAAATCAGGTTCCTAGCCGGGCGTGGTGGCGCTCGCTTTTAATCCCAGAACTTGGGAGGCAGAGGCAGAGTTCTAGGCCAGCCTGGTCTACATAGTGAGTTCCAGGACAGCTGGGGCTACAGAGAAACCCTGTCTCAAAAAGACAAAAAAAATCAGGTTCCTTATTTTTTATTTATTTTTGTCTTTTTGAGACAGGGTCTCCCTTGTAGCCCCAGCTGTCCTGGAATTCACTGTGTAGACCAGGCTGACCTTGAACTCACAGAGATCTGCCTGCCTCTGCCTTTCGAGTGCTGGGATTAAAGGCCTGTACCACCATGCCGACTCTTTATTTTTTAATATAGTAAGTAAAACTCTCCTTTTAGTATATAGTCCTGCGTTTTAACATATGCATAGGGTTGTACAAGATGTAAAATTAAAGTACCACTGTCAAGTTGTAAAAGAAAAAAGAAGAACCAGTATGAAGCTCCTTTGATAGCAGAAGCTCCTCAGCCCCTTCCTGGCCACTCTGCCCATGTTTGCTCCCGACAAGCACCTCCAGAGTGCTTTGTAAATGGAATTATTTGCAACCTTTTGAGTCTAGCCTGTGGCATGATTTGAGATTCACCCTTGTGTGGTGTCAATAGTTTGTTCCTTTTCATTGTGGAGTCATCATCCATCATAGGCTGTGCTGCAGCTTGTTAATCCATGCATTAGTTAGTAGACATGTGGGCTACTTCCACTTTGGGATGGTTTTATATATAAAGCTGCTGCACACATTTGCATACAAGTTCTTACAATAATGTCGGTTTTTGTTTCCCTTCAGTAGATACCTGTAAATGGGCTCTCTGGGATCTTACTGGGATATTTTAAATTGTATTTTATTTACTTATCTATCCATGTAATCAATTTGTGTGTGTGTGTGTGTGTGTGTGTGTGTGTGTGTGTGTTTGTAGGCACACAATGCCATGGTGCATATGTAGAGGTCAGAGGACAAAACTTGCAGGAGTCAGTTCTCTCCTTCTACCATGTGGGTCCCAGGAATTGAACTCAGATTGTCCAAGCTTCACAGCAGACATCTTTACCCACTGAGCATCTCACCAGCCATGATACTGTCTTTGTTGTTGTTTGTCTCCCTAGTCAGTCCACCTAGAAGTCATTATGTGGACTAGGCTGGCCTTGAACACACAGAGATCCACCTGCCTCTCTCTCCTGAGTGATTTCTCTGAACTGTGGCATTGAAAAGAAGGACTCCTGAAATTGCCTGACCCTAGGGAAGGAAGCTCTGTTCTCCTTTAGTGGATTTTCCTTCCACCAAATAGAGGACAGAGAGTCTTTGAGAAAACCGATATTCTTAGTCAATCACTAACCACCTTGATTTTTTTAAAAAAATCAGTGCCTATGTCTCAAGTAAAGATTAATTAATTAACCTGAAAACTACCAGGCTATGGAGACTGGGAGTCTTGATTATGAACCATAAAAGGCAGTGCCTTCTGTTGCTGTGCTTTTCCTCCTTCGTGTAGGGCTAATCTATGTGAATATACATTGTAAATTAAGTGACTGAAAATTAAGTACTGAAAACAATTCGAAATTGGATAGTGAGACTGTATCCTGAGTGCTAGAGAAACAATGGTATGTGTTCTGCTCTGGGTTAGTAGAGAAGTCAAATAGAAGAAGTCACATTGTTTTCATCTAAACTACCTGTTTATATACTTTCTGGGTACATTTTTAAAGCAAACCGTAAGTACAAGTGTATTTGATGGTTGGATTGAACTTCCTGAAAACTAAAATGTAATGGTGTTTCACATTATCTTTCAAGAACATCCCAATTCCAACCCTAAAAGATTTTGCAAAGACTTTGGAGACCAACACACACGTGAAATATTTCAGTCTTGCAGCCACCCGGAGCAATGACCCTGTTGCTGTTGTAAGTACACTACTATTCATAATATCAGTATTAGTAATACCCAAGTGATACCTTCACACCTCATTATGTTACAGTGAGGTTAAACTGATTTGTTTTGGTTTTGGGGACAGGATCTCATATAGTGCAGGTTGGCCTTGAATTCACTGTGTAGTAGAGGATGACCTTGAATTTCTAGTTCTACTGCCTCCATATCCCTAATGCTGGATTTACAGGCATGCACTATCATACCCACTTAAACTATGATTTTTTTCTTTTTAATAGCGTTTATTTTGTGTATACACACATGTATTTGTGCCACAGTGTACACGTGGAAGTCAAAGACAACTTGGAGAAATCAGTTCTCTCCTTCTACAATATAGGTCCCAGGGATGGAATTCAGGTCATCAGGTTTGGTGGCATATCTCACCAACCCTGATTTATGATTTTTGGGGGAGGGGGGCATTTTGAGACAACGTCTCCCTATAGCCCCAGCTGGTCTGGAACTCACTCTGTAGACCAGGCTGGCCTTGAATTCACAGAGATCCACCTGCCTCTGCCTCCCAAATGGTGTTTTTTAAACAATAAATATGGTTTATTCCCTTTTTTCACCTAGTGTTTTAGATCACTATTGGTCAATACGTTATATACCCTTCTGGGTTTTTTTTTTCCCCCCCTCTTTTGGAACAGACAGGTTCTTAAGACCAGGACTTACTTTGTAGCCTAAACTGACTTTGAATTCCTGACAGTCTTCCTGTTAAAAGGGAGAAGAATGCCGGGTGTGGTGGTACACGCCTTTAATCCCAGCACTTGAGAGGCAGAGGCAGGCAGATCTCTGTGAGTTCAAGGTCTGCCTGGTCTACATAGCGAGTTCCAGGCAGCTGGGACTACAGGGAGACCCTGTCTCAAAAAGACCAAAAAATAATAAATAAATAATAAGAGGAAAAGAGAAAAGCATGTCTAGAATCCAACCATTTCTCAACCTTTCTAAGCCATCTTCTCTGGCCTGGATTGTTGCAGTTGCCTCCTTGAGCTTCCTCTGTTTGATCTACTCTAGTATCTCTTTGCCAAGAGGTATTAATGAAACTCGTTCCATACAGAACCGAGACCATGTGAGAGGTGGAGAAAGAGGAATGAAGTAGGGTATGAGTGAGCATGCAATGTCACCTTCATGAGAGATGTGCAGCCAAAGAATCTGAAGACTGCATATGGCCATGTGATGCTGTGCAGCAGTGTGTCAAGCCAGAACAATCAAAGAGAAACTTAAGGAAGTTATATTAATCCATATATTTGCTTACAGCATATACAGCAAAAAATAGATGCTATCAAATTTTAATCACTAAATCTTTTCTCTTAATTTCTAGGCTTTTGCAGATATGCTGAAAGTGAACAAAACTTTGAAGAGCTTGAATATGGAGTCCAACTTCATTACAGGAGCTGGGATTTTAGCATTGCTTGATGCTTTGAGAGATAATGAGACTTTGACAGAGCTCAAGATTGACAATCAGGTCAGTGTTCTACAATAGCAACTTGGAGGAAACTGTAGCCCCTCCCCCCTCCCTGCCTGGGAGGGCTTATAAGAAGGGCTGTCAGAGAGCCCTTTTGGAAAGATGGTGGATGAAAGGGGGTGATGAGACGTGGGACATCCAGAATATTCATGTGTATAAAGGTGCATACACCTCTCCTTAAGTCAGTTAAGTTAGTCAAGTTATATAGCTGGCTGTTTTAAACTGGAAAGACTGATTTATACATGTGACTTAGTCCAATTTTTTTTTCCAGCTCTATGGTAACAAGATCCATACAATAGGTAGACTTTTCCATCTGGTCTACACATACTCACATGCAAAATAACTTATGTTATTTGAAAAAATACTTGGCAGATGCTTCCCTGAGTCCTTCAAAACAAATTACTATAAAGGTAGAAAAGAGGATTGGATCACATCTAAAAATTGAACTAAAGTGTGTTGGGGACCCCTGTTGTGAAGTAGTAGTCTCTCCATGTCCGGACAGCCCATGAGCTCGGTTTCATATGCAGAAGACTCCTTTTATCAACAGAGTGCTTTTCTGGCATCTTCCTGACTCGTCTTTTGAAGTAGCCACCACAGAAACATGGCCTCTGGCTCTGGAAATGCCATGCTTTCCTGTGTGATTTTTCTGGCAGTCTGGCAGTCTGGCAGGAGCCTACTTCCATATGTAAATAGGGCATCTCACAAAGTGCCTATCAGCTAAAGCTTTTACCACTACCCCCACGGTATAAAATGTCCTGGTTTTCTCTCAATATTGGAGCTGGATCACTAGGAACTAGAGCTGGGACACTGAGACTTGGAGCCAAGCAGACCCACTTAATAAATAGCTTTAACACGGAAAGCTGAACCCTGTGTCTCACTGCCTACGATCCAGTCTCGCCGGGGGGCGCTATCCTTCCGTCATCGACTCACGGAGACCTAGCTTTAGCCGCCTCGTACCTCTCCTCGTGACCCAGCAGCTGACGGGTCCCGAACTCAGAGAGAGAGTACACGGGTGAAATTAGGGCGGAACTCGGCCGGGCAAAGCCCTGACAGCAGAGACTTTCAGCACTCAAGCGGCGGACAGCGACGCGGGATGCGACCAGACCCGCCGACCACGGCGGAGAAGCCCGCAGGACCCGCCGCGCCTCTCCAGGGTGCGCGCAGGGGACCAGGGGCCCCGAGATCCCTGCGCGCCCCATAAAAGTGCTTCATAATCCATGTTCTCAAATTTTTGATTGAGACATAACTCAGTATGTGATGTTTGTGATAGCATATTCCACCTAAGTATAATGTTCTGGAGGTTCACCCACACTGCAGCATATATCAGAACTCTATCCTTACATGGCTAAATAGTATTCTATCACATTTTGGACTGTTTCTTACTTTGGGGCTGTTAAAAATAGTGCCATACATATTCACATATAAGTTCTTGTATGAGCATACTCGTTTATTTCTTTAGGGCTTATTCCTAGGAATAGAATTGCTGGGTAGTATGGTAACTGTCTTTTAAGCAATTACTAGTGGTCTAGTTTCCTATGTTCTTGACAGTCACTTTTTTTTTAATGGCCTCAGTGTGTTGCCCAAACTGTTCTTGAACTCCTGGGCTCAAGCATTCCTCTCATCTCAGTCTACCCAGTATCTGGGACTATAGGTGCACTAGTTACCATGCCTGGTGCTTGTCCATCTTGTTTGTTTGGTTTGGCTTGGTTTTCTATTTTGTAGTTTGTTTTTGAGACAGGGTCTTATGTAGCCTAGGCTGGTCTTGAATTTCTGTAACCTTGAACTTCTGCTCCTCCTGCCTCTACTTCCAATGCTGGGATCATAGACATGACTTATTTGGTGCTGGATATCAAACCCAGGACTTTGTGGATGCCAGGCAAGAACTCTACCAAGTGAGCTACCTCCCCAGCTTTTTCATCATACCCATCCTTATGGATATGAGGTAGAATCTCATGAAATACATGTTTTTTAAAGATTTGTTTTTATGAGTATGAATGTAGTACCTGTGGAGGTCAGAAGAAAGTGTTGGATCCCTTGAACTGGAATTATAGATGATTGCTAGCTACCATGTGGGTGCTGAGAACTGAATCCAGGTCCTATGCAAGAGCAGCCAGTGCTCTTAACTATTGAACCATCTCTCCAGCCCTGAAATGCATACTTTTTTGATGTGTATATGAGCATATATTGAACTTTTAAAAAATGGCTTCTTACGTATGTTGTAGAAATTGGGAAAATGTACCAACAGAATGAGCATGTGCCTAGAAGTCTTATGATTTATCTAAAAAATATTTTGGTCTTGTTAATACTCGTTTTGTTTCTAATTCTTCCAGAGGCAGCAGTTGGGAACAGCTGTAGAATTAGAAATGGCCAAGATGCTTGAGGAAAATACAAATATCCTTAAATTTGGATATCAGTTTACCCAGCAGGGACCTCGGACCAGGGCAGCCAATGCCATAACGAAAAACAATGACTTAGGTAAGACATACGCGGTATCAAATCAAGTTTCTGAATCACAGCATTGAACTATTTTAAAAAAGAAATTCTATTTTTTTGTTTTTTTGGTCTTTTTGAGACAGGGTCTCCCTGTAGCCCAGGCTGGCCTGGAACTCACCATGTAGACCAGGCTGACCTTGCTCACAGAGATCCACCTGCCTCTCTGCTTGCTGAGTGCTGGGATTAAAGGCGTGTGCCACCATGCCTTTTCTAATGTCTACTCAGTCCTTTTTATACAGATTGAGTTAGGGTTAAGCAAGGTTGCAGTGATCTTTACCTCTGTTAATCTAACTTCCTATAACAGACCTACCTGATAGCTGTGAGTCTTTGTGTAACAAATGTTTCATTCTTGCTTGTCAGTCCTTGTAGCTGTTGCAACAAAGATTTCAACACCATAGGAAAGGATTTTGCCTTTTTGTCAGAGACCCAAGTCGAAATTCAGTTTCATATTATGAAATAATATAATAATCATAGTTTTAACCCACCTTATTATTAAAGACACCTATACATTTGTTGCACTTACTCTCTGATGAGATGCAGTGTCTTCCCACTGCACATGTCTGCCTCAGTGATTCCTGTTCTCTAATGTTTGTTCTGCTCTTGAGCTTGTCACTTCTGATAGAAATGAACTCTCCAACCATGGCTGAGTTAGCAAATCCAGTGCTCATAATTAATTTCTCCATGTTTCCAGAAACTGACTCTCCTTTTAAGCTATATTTGCCACTAAAATGTTTTACAAGAGTCACTGCAGGCAAGAATGAATAGCCAGTCTCTCAACAGGAGTGGCATTTCATGGCAGTCTAATTCTTTAGGCACAGCCATGTTTGAGTAGCTCCATTCCTTTAATTCAGGTTATATGAGCAGTATTGTTTAAGCCCTCTGTGTCCTTGTATGATGGTTTCCCCCAGGAAATTTTAGCCACTTGCTTTTCAGAAGAGAAAATTGGTGTGCTTTAGTGCACTCTTGATTCTAAATGTGGTTTTCAGTCATCCGAATTGTTTGTGTTAGTTCACTAGTTTGCTTCACTTTTTTCTCCAAGTGTTTGATTGCTATTTAGAGCAATGTTTCTCAAGTGTGGACAAACCTTATAAGAAACTGGAGGGTTTTCAAAACAGATTGTTGGCTTTCCTTCTCGTATTTTATTTTTAATAATGCGTATGTGTGTGGATATGTGCACATGAGTACAGGTGCCCACAAAGGCCAGAAGAGGTCATCAGATCCCCTGAAACTGGAGTTGTGAGTTGTCTAACATGGGTGCTGGGAACTGAACTTGGGTCTTCTTCAAAAACAGTGCACACTCTTAACTGGAGTTGTGAGTTGTCTAACATGGGTGCTGGGAACTGAACTTGGGTCTTCTTCAAAAACAGTGCACACTCTTAACTGCTGAGTCATATCTCCAGATTCTTGTCACACTTTTTAAATTATCTTTTCATCAATTAGTTATAGTTCATTAAAATTGTCTGTTTTCAGATTTTGTTTTGAGTCAGGGACTTTCTGTATAGCTCAGGATGATTTCAAACTTGTGGTGATCCTCCTGCTTCAACCTCCAGAATGTTTTGAATTACAGGCATGAACTAGCACTTAGACTAAAAAAATCTGTTTGGGGACTGATGAGATGGTTCAGTGGTTAAAGCACTTGCCATGAAGAAGCCCAGTGACCTGAATTCAATCCCTAGAACCCGTGTAAAAGTGGAAGGAGAGAACCAATGCCACAAAGTTATTTTCTGACCTACACACACATGCATGTGTGTCGTCATCATCTACATACAATAATAAATAATAAATAAAATAATGTGTTTTCAAACATTGCAGGTTTTTTTGAGGATAGGGATGATGCTGTTACCAGGAGACATGTTCAGCTGTTAAATTACACCTCTCAATAATATTTGATGCATAGTAGATATTTAATTTAATCGAAATGTTTTAAGGGACAGGGTATAGCTCAGGGATAGAGTACTTGCCTAGCATTTTCCAGGTCCTACGTTTGATCTCTAGCACAACCAAAAAGAAAGAAAAAAGGAGGAAAGAATTAAGTGACTAAACAAAGGGGTAGAATTCAGTTATGCTTTTCTGATAACTATATAGACTTAAACTAAGCCAGAAACATCTTTCATTTTCCCTTTCCTATGAAACTACCTTAAATCCCCAAATGCCAGTAGCGTATTGTAGCCCATGGGTCTCTCACAGGTGGATGACCCCAGCAGGAACTGCACAGCTTCAGCCCATAAACATCACAGCAGGGAAGTTAACCTTTGTAAGGTCTCAGCACTTGTGCTCTTATGCCAAGCCAACTGTGGCAGGTGCTCTGCCCAAATTTCTATCAGAAAAGAAATATCCATTGTTAGAGAACAAGAAACTTGGGCAGGTGGATGAGAGGAACAGGTGAGATCCTGGGCTGCCTTATGTGGGTGCTGAGCAGTTGAGCAGCTGTCTACAGCTGTGTGTTCTGAGGATGAGGCAGCCATGTAGAAGACGGTGTGGTCTATCACAAAGCAAAATTGAGAAGCCAACAGCTTTCTGCTGGGAACTCTCAAGACTTCCACTTATGTTGTTCATTCTGATCCAAATTAGATTTGCAGGCATGTGTCACACCTGTGAAATGACAGCAAGGACATTCCTGAACTGGAGGCTGCATGGGTAAAAGTTCAGATGTGAGAGCATGCAGTTATGTATATGCTGAAGACAGCAGTGGGTTTTGGATCTGACAGCATGGTGCTAGGCCTACAATAATCTTAAATACGTGTTAGACTGAATACAGAATTTTTAAAAATTTTTATTTTTATGTGTATGAGCATTTTGCCTGTGTGTAAGTGCACCTGTGTTGTACAATGCCCACAGAGGTCAGATAAATGTGTCAGATCCCCTAGACTGGAGTTATGGGTGGAATGTTAGCCACCATGTGGGTGCTGGGAATTGAACCCTGGTCCTCTGCAAGAACAGTCAGTGCTCTTAACCACTGAGTCATCTCTCCAGTCCCAAGAATGAATACAGAATTTTAAAAGTGATGAGTGTCATCAAGTGTGTAGGGAAGAGAGAGGTTTTATAGGGGTGGGAGGGATTACCAGGAGGGTAAGAGGCAAGAGTAATTAGAATGCATTGGATGCTTATATAAAAAGGCCAAAGAACAAATTTAAAAAGTGATGCCAGTTGGGCATGGTGGCGCACACCTTTGATCACAGCACTTGGGAGGTAGAGGCAGGTGGATCTCCGTGAGTTCAAGGCCAGCTGGGGCAACAGGGAGACCCTGACTCAAAAAGACCAAAAGCAAAAACAAACAAGTGATGCCAGCACACTAGGATGGGGAATGGGGGAAAGGGGAAGGGTTGGTAAAAAATTATAAAGCTACATGATAATTTAGATTTTTTTAAAAAATTTATTTTATGCTGAAGGCATTTGAGAGCTAGTATAGGCCACATGATTAACATGACACTTTAAAAAATATACTCTTGGGGGGCTGGAGAGATGGCTCAGAGGTTAAGAGCACTGCCTGCTCTTGCAGAGGACCCAGGTTTGATTCCCAGCACCCACATGTCGGGTACGAACCATCCTTAACTCCAGTTCCATAGGAATCCGAAGCCCTCTTCTGACCTCCAGCATTGCACAACATGGATGTACTCATATACATGCAGGCGATACACTCATACATATAAGATAAAAATAATAAATAAATTTTTTTTTGGTCTTTTTGAGACAGAGTCTCCTTGTAGCCCCAGCTGTCCTGGAACTCACTATGTAGACCAGGCTGGCCTTGAACTCACAGAGATCCGCCTGCCTCTGCCTCCTAAGTGCTGGGACTACAGGTGTGCACCACCACACCCGGCCATAAATAAAATATTTTTAAAAATAAAATAAAAATATACTCTTGGGGCTGGAGAGATGGTCAACAGTTAAGAACACTGGTTGTTCTTGCAGAAGACCCAGGTTCGAACCCCAGCACCCACATGGCAGCGAACAACTGTCTGAAACTCCAGTTCCAGGGTATCCGACAGCCTCTTCTGACCTCTGTGGGCATTGCACGACATGAGTGCACTTACCTACATGCAGGCAATACATGCATACACATAATAATAGTAAATAAAAAATATATATACTCTTATTAGTCATTCAGAGATTGAAATGAGGTTAATTAGGACTCGTTTACAATTGGCTACTGGTGAAGTATCAGGAATTTTTATTAGTGCAAGGGGTTTTAGAAAGAAAGTGGACCAGGTCCGAAGAATTGTTGATAAACAGGAAAAGGAAAAAAAATTACAGACTGTTATTTAGGGTGTGAACTGGGCGATCACTGGAAGGACACCAGGTGACAAGGAGGAGTCAAAATGGCATTCAGCCCTTTGCTCTCAGCCGCCTTAGGTCTGCTCCCAGCTTCATTATTTTCCAGCACACTATGGCGTCTGCCTATAAATTAAGTCAGAGAGTTTAGAGGCCATGTTTTCTAACACATCTTAGCAGCCTGACAAGGTTTGAATCCTACATAGTGTCCTGGGCAGATATTTTTCTTCAGCTATATCTGATCTTTGCTCTCATTTTGATAACATCTTCTTATTGTTTTCTTACTCGCAGCTCTTCTTTGAAATAACTTTACCTTCTCAGCATCTCTCCATCTAAGAAGTGTCATGGCTAAGGCAGAAAAGAGGTTATATAGTATACAAGCAGTATACACCAGGACTTTGATCCTTGTACTGTTTACTATTTATCTGTACGCTAGCTAACTGCGTGAGCAATTTTCTATACCTTTTTTGTTTGCTGTCTGCTGCCTATAGCTCTTGTCTATAACTTTTTTATAGCATGTGTTTTAATATCTGAAATGGTTTGCCAGAACAGCCAAACCCTGCCCTAAAGAATTACCTAATGTTTAATGTTTCCCTTTCGTGTGTGTGTGTGTGTGTGTGTGTGTGTATGTGTGTATGTGTGTGTGTATGTGTCTGTGTGTATGTGTTTCAGGTGTGAGTCAGGGCAACAGCAGGTATGACTAGGTAAGCATAAAAATGTTCATAGGGACTGCATCCTTTATTTTGTAACTACCTGGCCAGTGTCACGTCTCAGCAGTCAGAATAGCATGGGACCACCACTGTCTATCGATCTGGTCTCAGGGCTAAGAGACCAGGTACATCTTTTGTCTGCTAGCTCCTCCAGCAGCCAATTCAGCCAATTTAGGCTAAAGAGTCAGTACCTTACTTGCTTTCATAGACAGAAGAAAACAGGAAATTAATAGTCCTGTCTAACTTAATCAGAGAATCTTAAGGGACCAAAGTATCAGAACCAGTAACATATAAATGCAAATCCTGTGATAGCCAAATTGGCTTTTCTCACCCAGAAAAGATGGGTGACCAGGGCCTCAGGGCCAGCTTGCAATCCCACAGTGGTGGATGAAGAAGCGTCCTCTGTGTACCACTTGCTATGTTCTTAGCACTGTTCCATGCAGCTTGGCAAGCCTTTAATCACTTGGCCGTGAGGTATAAATATCATTCTTCTGTTAGGAAAGCTGAGGCTCAGAGAGGCTGATTGCCACAGAACACATACAGAAAAGCAACAGAACCATGATTATGCTCTTTTGCTGACTCTGGAATTTGGTGCTTCTTGTGCTCTTTGAAAAGTGGTCAACCATATTGTTGAGCACTGAAATGGTTGGTAGGTTTTAATGCTCTTGGTGGCTGATAGCAAGATCCTGAAGCTGAAGACCTTACCTGCTACAAGTGAGCTTAGTTGGGTGGTTTAAAGTTTATAAAGTGTCCTCAGATACATGCACCTTGTTTGCTCCATCCTCTGGACTAGTTGGCTAGCCACTTTGACAGCCAGCATTTATAGTACCTAGAAGAGACCTCAGCATATTACCTGGGTATGAGATTTTTTTACTACTTTTTTTTAAAGACAGGGTCTCGGGCTGGAGAGATGGCTCAGTGGTTAAGAACACTGGTTGTTCTTGCAGAAGAGCTGAGTATGAATCCCAGCATCCACATGGCAGCTAACAACTGTCCGTAACTCCAGTTCCAGGGGACCCGAAGGCCTCTTCTGTCTTCTGAGGGCATTGCACGACATGGATGCACTTACCTACATGCAGGCAATACACTCATACACATAAAAATAGTAAATAAGATATATTTTTTAAAAGATTTAATTAAAGATAGGGTCTCCCTATAGCCCCAGTTGCCCTGAAACTCGCTGGCCTTGATCTCACAAAGATCCCCATGCCTCTGCCTCCTAAATGCTGGGATTAAAAGCATGCACCACCATACCTGGCTACTTTGCGCTTGTTTCATTACAGACATGAGCTGGTTCATCTTGTAAGAAACAGAGAAGGAAATTTTGGAAAGCAGTGCAAGTCACTTACTTTTAGAAATGACTAGTTTTACTTTGTTTTTGATTGTTTGAGACTGGGTCTCACTGTGTAGCCCTTGCTGGTCTAAAACTTACTACATAACCCAGGCTATCCTCAAACTTACAGAAATCTGCCTGCTTCTGCCTTCCAAGTACTGGGATTAAAGGCATGCAGCACTAAACACAGCTTTTTTTTTTTTTTAAATGTTCTTTCAAAGTAAGGAAATGCACTGTAGTATCTAACCAGGCCAGCATGCAAATATTTTTAATACTTTTTAACCACAGCTCCCTGAAAGTAATTGCACTAATTGATTATTTTTTTAAACATTCATACATTTTTTTCTATAAACAAATGACTCAGAAATTGAATGCTGACCACTGTGTTGTAGATTTCTAGCCAGCTGCTGTGTAAGCACAGGTGTCCATGAGTGTAGTGTAGGACATGTAGTTCTTGTTTAGAAGCCTTTTGATTCTCCTCAGGTAAATGACAATAGCAAATAACAAGAAATCTTTTAAAAATTTATAGTCATGGGGGCTAGAGAGATGACTCAGCGGTTAAGAACACTGACTGTTCTTGCAGAAGACCCAGGTTCAAATCCCAGCACCCACATGGCAGCTAACAACTGTCCATAACTCCAGTTCCAGGGGATCCAATAGTCTCTTCTGTCCTCCACGGGCATTGCAGGACACGGGTGCACTTACCTGCATGCAGGCAATACACACATACACATAAAATAAAAATAATA
>NW_008335195.1:2833963-2847644 GCF_000622305.1 Nannospalax galili
TTTATGTATGTGAGTCTGTTGCCTGCATGTAGGTAAGTGCTCCTGTGTTGTGCAGTGTCCTTGGAGGTCAGAAGGCATCAGATCCCTTGGAACTGAAGTTAGCTGCCATGCGGGTGCTGGGAATTGAAGCCAGGTCCTCTGCAAGACCAGCCAGTGCTTTTAGACCTCTGAGCCATCTTTCCAGCCTGAGATATTTTTAAAGAGCTCTGTCTTCTTGTTGCCAGTGTTACAACTTAAGGGAATTAACCAGTAAATTTGGCAAACAATAGGTTTGACTAATTTTTTTTCCCCTTAGAATAGACCAGGTATGCTCGTGATGGAATCAGTTCGCTACTTGTTTCCGAACTGAGAAGACACAGCCTCATTAGAGGCTGCCAGAAGAGGAGCCCTTTAATCCTATTCATTTTCTAGGGCAAGGACTGAAGTGTCTTACACCCTAGCCCATCAGCCAGTCTTTTGTGTTGCCATCAAGTATAGGGTGCCTATTTCCAATTTGCTACATTAATTTCTCTTCTGGCTTATAGCTTCAGAGAAGAGCAGTAACAGTAAGCAAGGCTTAACTGACAGGTTTTGAAACGTGCAAGTTAAACATCTAGACAGGTTAGCAGCTGCATTTAAGAAGCCTTAAGGAGACTAGCGCTTGAATGAATTTCAGCAGTGTTTATAATTGAACAGCTCTGAAATACAAAGAAAAGGTCTACTTTTATTTGCAAGATATTCCCCCACCCACTCCAGCATAAAATGAAGAAATAAGGGTTAGTATTTTTCAATGAAAAACACGTTTGAAGTATTTATTGTTGTGTTTTGTTGTTTTGTTTTGAGATAGGGTCTCCCTGTACCCCTGCTGGTCTGGACCTTGCTATGTAGACCAGGTTGGCCTCTAACTCACAGAAACCCACCTGCCTCTGCGTCTCAAATGCTGGCATTAAAGGTGTGTGCCACCACCCCTGGCTCCTTATTTTCTTTTATTTTCCTGAATTTTATTTAGTCATTCATTCATTCATTTTTGAGACAGAGTCTCATATAGTCCAGGTTGGCGTCAAACTTACTATGTAGTAGAGGATGATCTTGAATCCTGATTCTCTTGTCTCTGTTGCCCACGTGCTGGGATTATAGACATGGGTCATCAAGCCAGGCCCTACTTTATTTTTAATTTAAAAAAATTTATTTTTATTTTTCATGTATGAGTGTTATACCTGCATGTGTGTAACTGTACTTGTGTCATTCAGTGCTCGAGGAGGACAGAAGAGGGTGTTGGATCCCCTGGAACTGGAGTTACAGATAGTTGTTAGATTTTTAAACATTTAAAAAAATCTTTTTGTTTTGTTTTTTCTTTTTCTTTATTTTTTTGAGACAGGGTCTTCCTGTAGCCCCAGCTGGCCTAGAACTCACTGTGTAGAGTAGGCTAGCCTTGATCTCACAGAACTCTGCCTGCCGAGTGCTGGGATTAAAGATGTGGATGAGTTACCATGTCCAGCTATCATTTCATTTTTATAAGACTTTAACTGTATAAAAGCCAGGCATGGTGGCTCACACCTTTAATCCCAGCACTTTGAAGGCAGAGGTAGGTGGATCTCTGAGTTTGAGGACAGCCTGATCTACTCAGTGAGTTCCAGGCCAGCTGGGGCTGTAGGGAGACCCTGTTAGAAAAAAAAAAAAAAGACTTTAGCTGTATAAATATAGAAACTTGTTATAAATAGGTTAACATTTTATAAACAAAGAACGATTTGTAACAAGCTTTTATTTTTCTTACAGTGCGCAAGAGGCGAGTTGAAGGGGACCACCAGTAAGCATTCCAAGGTATAATCTTTGGAAGACTTCAGAAAATCACCAAGGGCTCCTGTTGGTGGCATCATATGTAAAAATTTCCTGGGTAGAAGGGAAAAGACTGGAAACCTTTTTTTAACTATATGTATAATTTTCCTAGTTTAAGGTATTATCTGTTTCAATTTGTAAAATCAGGAATAAGTATTTTATATTTTGAAGCATTCCTACTGAAATTGGTTTTGATTTAGCATAATTGAATGGTTTATAATGAGTTTTAGACAAAAAAAATTTATAATTGAAAAAAGTTTGAGAAGCCATGTATGTAGAAAACTTTGAGCATCTTGAGGACCAATCTTTTTAAATCAAAAGAGGATGTTGCTGACTCAGTTGCTGTTGCCTCTTGTATATGTGGTGAGGTCCATGGAGGCTTTCTTTGTTGCACAACCTAAAGCAGTTTCCTTTTTAAAAATGCACAGATTTAACAAGAGTTTGCTTTTTCCTTATCAAGGAAATAAAATGCCAGAATTTTAACAGCTGACTCAAAATCTGATGTATCTGTATAAGCCAAAGCCGGTCTCCAGGGAGACAAAACAGTTCTCTGTGCAGTGCAGGTTGTTGCGCTGACTGATGGGTCTCAGCTATACTGAGTTGGTTTTTTTGGTTTTCTTTGTAATAGTTCCCAGCTCTGCCCTGTTGCATACCTTGTTTAAAATATAGTTATATCTAAGATTATTACAGGTTTTCATCTTACAACAGGAGTCAAATTTTTGTTAAAGCTAACAGTAAAAAGCTTCAGGGAAGTTGTTTTCTTGCCCACGAAATTCTATCAGCTAATACTCAGTTATTTAGAGTATTTTAAAAAAAAAGAAAGAAAGAAAGCTGTTGTCAAGCACATAATAGGTTGGAGTTCAAGCATGAGAAACTTGCAAAATGGCCATTAAGTGACGAGCACTGCGGGTTAGAAACTGGAGCATGAGTCAGACATGGTGGCACACACTTGTACTCCTAGCCCTTGGAAGGCTGAGACAGGAAGGTTGCCAGGTATTCAAGGCCACATACATAATGAGTTCCAGGCTAGCCTGGGCTACAAGTGAGACCCTGTCTCAAAAATCAAAAAACAAAAAGAAAAGAAAGGAAGGAAGAAACTGCAGTGTGGTAAGAAGCTCTCTATAGTTCCATGTATACAGTGCAGAATTGTATGAACAATATTTAATCCCTACCACATATTGTCCAGCCAATCACAAAAACTGCTATTCTCCAGAAATCCAACTTTAATACATGATTTCTTTAATCTTGTACTTTTTAAATCCATATTGTGTAAAAATAATTTCTGTAGCAAAAGTGGTCTTTATTTCCCAGGTACTAAGAGGGAACACTTGAGCAATGTACTGTGGCAGTAGGGGAGAGTGAGGCTGTGCACTGAAGAGCACTAGAGGATGTGGGCTTCTATCTGTGCCCTGTCGTAGGGCAGCTCCTCTGGGAGTGGCAGAGATTCACAGCCACAGATGATCAAAAGAAGAGTAGCCTAGCTCAGAAGGTCAGGCCTGGCTGTGTCCTTTACAGGAAGGTATGTCCACATAGCAGCAAGGTGGCTTACTGTTGATTTTAAAAAGAAAAAGACCTTTGAAATAGAATTGCAAAAGATTTGCTACTTTGATGTTAGCTAGACAGTTTAGTTTTTACAATTCACTTACTATTTATCAAAGTAGGAACAAGGAGAGTGTTTTGCTTACAGCATTCTAGTTCTGTTCTACAATACATTATATAACTGAAGAAAAGATTCCTTTATAAGTAACTTGAGTGTGAACACTCATCCAATTGAATAGATAAAATCTTTTAGGAATTATAATGGAGAGCAGTGTTTACTTTGATCTTTAAAAATCTGGCACCTCTTAAATTTTTAGTAATTTTCAATATTTTAAAATTGCTCTGAGATTTTTATACTAGAGTAATAAAGATTCTGAAAGTTTTAATTTTTAAGCCAGATTTTTCTAAAACCTTAAGTTGTATAGCTGAATCAGTTTAAACTTAACTAGTTAGCTAAGAGAATATTATTCACATTTTTAAATGGATGTTTTTAAAAGCTTTTAATGCCCATTTTGTAAAATTGAATGTTCATATTGTATTAAAATTACAATTTTTCAGTATGTCTACATGAAATTATATATATTAAAGGTTCAAGCTGGGTGTAGTGGCACAAGCCTTTAATCCCAGCACTTGGGAGGCAGAGGCAGGTGGATCTTTGTGAGTTCAAGGCAGCCTGGGCTACAAAGTGAGTTCTACAGGAAGACCCTGTCTCAAAAAGACCAAAAAAAATTCAATATTAGTGGCTAATAGTAATATGTTGAAAATGGACTTGGTGCTATACACTTGCCACTTAAGCCTACTAAAAGTTTAAAGAATAACTAAAATACATTTTCTAATGGTGCCTGTCATTTAAAAGACCAAATAAACTTCGTGCTGCATATATTAGCAGATTGTTGGCCATTTCAGGCAGTTTTCTTGATCATTAAATGCACATTCTTGCTGAGTAATGTAGCCCACACTCTTGCTTTGTGCAAGAAGAGGTGGCACTCCTAAAAAGTTGCTTGTAAATAGAATTTTGAGAGTTGTTTTCCAGCTGGTAACCCTCTGGTGTGTTTTCCTTTGAAGGAAGGATCCATGCTATAATAAAATTATAAAAGGAAGACTATTTTGATAAATTATTAGTTGTATTCTACACTGTTTAACCCCTGTTGTCACTAAAATAAGATGAAGTTACTAAGTTTCAAAAGTTCCCAGGGTGCTCACTTTTTCACTGTAAGTCAGGAGCCACTGTCCATCCCAGCAGTTGAGGAATCATGGTTTATCTGTAGTCATAGCCATTGCCTCCCTGCAAGTGCTGTACTGTATGGCTGTGCCCCTCAGAACAGCCCAGCTCCAGAGCTGCTTCACACTGAAGACATGGCACCCCAAAGAGCTGAGCACGTGGGCACTTGAGAGCGAGCTCCTGCTGCTGCTGCCAGACATAGGGTGTGACTTCTTGGGTCTGCACATTTTAAAGCTGTTTTCTTCATTTGCTCTTAAAGATCTCTAAGGTTTCTGGATAGTTCTCAGTCTAACACTTGCTTACAGACAAATCAGTTGCCATTAAATTGAGAAAAATACCATCCAAAGGCAAATATTTTACATCATATTGAACTTTTTCTCCGCTATAATTTGATTCCATGAGTCCTTCCCTATAAAATTGAATTATGTAGGGGCTAGAGAGCATCTCACTGGTTAAGAGCACTTGCTGTTCTTGCAGAGGACCTGGGTTTGGTTCCCAGCATCCAAGTCAAGTGGCTCACAACTGCCTATAATTCCAGTTAAACATTTTATAAACTTTAAACTGAACCTTACAATCTGGTCATTTAGAAGGGCCAATGTTAGGGATTAACTAAGGAAAAAAGAGACACTTCTAAGTAAATTATCATCAAACATTGACACATGCATTTTTTTTTTCTGTTTCTACTTTTTGTTATGTTTTTTTTAATTTTTATTTATTTTATTTTTATTTTATCTTATTTTTTGGTCTTTTGAGACAGGGTCTCCCTGTAGCCCCAGCTGTCCTGGAACTGGATATGTAGAACTCACAGAGATCCTCTTGCCTCTGCCGCCCAAGTGCTGCTGGGACTAAAGATGTGCGCCACTACACCTGGCTTTGTTAGGTATTTTAGAAAGCCTTCATTAACATGTGAAGAATTGGGCTTAGGATACCTGTTTTAAGGATACGTAAAAATACCACTAGCCATGTTTTGTTAACTGTAAATGTGTGTAAATTTGACACATTTAGGATACTCCCTCACCTTACAGGTTTTGCTCACTATTTTGCAGACTGTCAATTTGTTTTGATACAGAGCAAATAGTTGCCGTAAAAATTTTCACATTAGTTTGTATATTCAAAGTAAGTTTAAGAACAAATTCTCAGTGCTTTTAAAAAATTTTTAAATTACTAGTATTATCATGTGTGTATATAGTAGGTGTATGTAGGCACACACATGGAGGTTAGAGACAGATAACTTTGTGAGGTTGGTTCTGTCCTACCTTTACATGGTTCTTAGGGATCAAACTTAGGTTGTCAAGCTTGTTCAGCAAATGTCTTTACCCACTGAGTCATCTCAGCAGCCCCACTTTATTTTTCAAGTTAGATTTTTTTGGGGCGGGGGAGGCAGTGTCTTTTTGAGACAGGATCTCCCTATAGCCCCAGCTGGCCTGGAACTCACTATGTAGACCAGGCTGGCCTTGAACTCAGAGAGATCCACCTGCCTCTGCCTCCCAAATGCTGGGATTAAAGGCTTGTGCCACCACACCTGCCTTAAGTTAGATTTTTATATTTATGGTATATAATCCAGAGAGTCTTAGTAAAATTTCACAAGAGTACTAAGCTTCTGAAAGTTTTCTTCCTTTCTCCTTGTTTTCATTCCAGTTAGCTAAACTATGTATACTCTGAATTGAAAAAATATAAATGAAATAAAAGTAACTCCCAGTGCAAAGTTCTTTAAACAGTTCATAATTCAGATGTCTTAACTTCAGTTATGATCAAAAAAGTGCAGCTCAGTTCATGTAGGGTCAAGGCAGCTGGTTGTACAGGCTGGACTGCTTTGCACCCACTTTGGGAAATGCTTGAGTCTCTGAAGGCCTCAGGCCCCAAGTACCAGTGCCAAAGCCGGGGCTAGTCTGGCTTCCTGCTGAAGGACTCCAGCCCTCATTCTGGTGCATGTTGTTAGCTTTTCCATCAATGTCACTGATGACCCATGCCCATCTGGGTGAGGCACAGGATGACATGCTCCTATATGAAGCTAAAGAGGGTTTCCATAGATAGAGATCAGCTGGTGCTTAGGTTTAGTTCCTGAACTGTTTGTTCATCCATCAGCTCTCTCCACATCAGAACACAGCTCCCCCCACCACCAAAGTCAAGTTGAGCCCATTCTCTAGCACCTTGTCTGTCTTCTGTCTCTATCACACTTTAACTTCTTGACTCTTTTGTGTGGTTTAACCAAAGCTTTCTAAGAAAAGCAGCAGCCTTTGAAACTGGTTTTCAAATGGCAGCCTTCTTACTATCACGTGGCAAATAAGAAGCAAGTTCCTTCTAGGTGTTTCTTGATTGGCATTTATAGCAATTTCCGAGAGTTTATTTCATTTCTACTTAAAACCAAAAGGTGTTTTTTGTTTGGTTTAATTTTTTTATGTGTGTCAGTGTTGCCTGCATATATGTAAGTATACCTATGTGCAATACCCATGGAGGCCAGAAGAGGACATCAGATTCCCCTGGAACTGGTATTACAGATGGTGTTAGCTGCCATGTGGGTACTGGGAACCAAACCTGGGTACTTTACAAGAGCAGCCAGTGCTCTTAACCACTGAGCCATCTCTCCAGCCAGTCCCTTGTTTAATTTTTGAGATATTCTCACTCTTGGCTTGGACTGGCTTCTAATTCCTGAGCTCAAGCTGCCCTGCCTCAGTCTCGTGAGTAGCTGGGACTATACACATGTACCACTTTGCCCAGTTGAACAATAACCTTTTATTTATTTATTTGGTTTCTAGATTTGTGTGCATAAAAAGTGAATTACAGGGCTGGAGAGATGCTCAGCGGTTAAGAGCACTGACTGCTCTTGCAGAGGACCTGGGTTTGATTCCCAGCACCCACAGGGTGGCTACAAACTGTCCTTAGCTCCAGTTCCAGGGAAATCCAAAGCCCTCTTCTGACCTCCAGGGCACTGCATGACACGAGTATACTCACATACATGCAGGCAATATACTCATACACATAAAAATAATAAATAAAATATTTTTTTTTAAAAAGTGAATCACTAGCTGTAAAGGAACCCAACACTTAGTAGCTTGACTGGGATCTGGGATCACTAGTCCAGGATCACCATTGTTTTGTATGTTAACCAAAAAATTAATAAACTCTTTTATTTTTTTAATGTGTCTTTATTTTTTTATGTGTATGCATGTATTGCCTGCATGTAGGTAAGTGCACCCATGTCGTGCAATGCCTGCAGAAGACAGAAGACGCCGTCGGATCCCCTGGAACTGGAGTTACGGACAGTTGTTAGCTGCCATGTGGGGGCTGGGATTCGAATCCGGGTCTTCTGCAAGAACAACCAGTGTTCTTAACTGGTGAGCCATCATCTCTCCAGCCCCCAATAAACTCTTTTAAAAGAACACTTACTAATTTCCCTTAGTGACTCTTTCCTTCCTGTTACAGATTCAGTATTTGTATTCTCCCTAAAACCATATGCTAAAGCTCTAACATGCAGTAGTGGTATTTGGAGATGGGGCCTTTGGAAGTGAGCTGTCTCCCAAGTCCCTGTCTCAAAATGCAGGGAAACGGGCTGGAGAGGTGGCTCAGCGGTTAAGAACACTGACTGCTGTTGCAGAGGACCCGGGTTCAATCCTTAACTCCAGTTCCAGGGGAATCTGATGCCTTCTTCTGACCTCCAAGTCATGCATTGCATGACATGGTGCACTCACATACATGCAAGCAATACACTCACACACAAAAATAAAAAATAAATAAAATATTTTTTAAAAAGCAGGGAAAGTTTTGAAAAGTATGCACATACTTAAAATCCTTGTAATTTCAAATACCTACTTTATTTCTTTTTCAGTCTCTGGGTGAATTACTTTTGGCTTTAGTTTTGTTTAAAGTCTGAACAAGCCTTTATGACAGTGCATCATCCTTTATCCCATCAAATCAGGTATTTAGGTTTGGCTTTTCTAATGATAATGTATCAAGATACTCTAAATGCTTTATTTTTTCATTCAATTTTATAAGTACAAGAATGAATTTATAACACTTGACATTTATATAATAGCAAGTATTATCCACCCAGTTCATAACACAGTAATGTTTCTTTTGAAGATTATACTATAGGCATTTAGTACATATATACTGGAACCAGTAACTTCAATAAAGTTCATCAAGTATCCTATAGACTTGGATTTTTGAAAAAGCATATAATCTCTAGTTCCAAAAGTCTTAACATTTAAATTTTTACATCTTCTTTCAAAAGCAAGCTTGTGGGGGAGGGGAACAAATGAACAAAGTACATTGACACATTTGTATGAAAATGCCACAGCAAAATCCATTGCTTTGTACATTAACCTAAAAAACTAATAAACTCTTGAAAAAACTGGTGTATGTATTTTCCTTAGTGACCCTTTCCTACTTGTTATAGACTTAATATTTATATCTTTCCCAAACCCGTATGCTGAAGCCCTAACTTGGAATAGTGATAGTATTTGGAGATGGAGCCTTATTTAAGGTTATATAAGGTCCCCAGAGTAGGGCTCTTAGGATGGGATTGGTGGCCACCAAATGAGGGCCAGCAAGAAGGTAGCTGTCCATAAGCCTACATGGTTTAATGTATTTTGCTGTTGATATAAAATCATTAGGTGACAGTCTTCACATCAGTACTCAGTCTTGTCTATCCATAACATGATTCATTTTGTGTGTGTGTGTGTGTGTGTGTGTGTGTGTGTGTGTGTGTGTGAATGGATATAAGCCTCTGATATGTCTGCCTTCCTGTAAAAATCGCTTAGTGTATATTATTAGCAGGACTGGCTGTCATCAGGTCCACAGTGTATCCTGTCACCTGCATTGTGTTTGTCGATTTTATTAATTATTTTTATTTTATGTGCATGAGTGTATTGTCTGTATGTGTGTAGGTGCACCTGTGTTGTGCAGTACCTGCGGAGTCAGAAGTGGGCATTGGATTCCTCAGGAACTGGAGTTACAGGCAGTTGTTAGCTGCTATGTGGGTGCTGGGAAATGATCCTGGGTGCTCTGCAAGAGCAGCCAGTGCTCTTACCCACTAAGCCACCTCTCCAAACCCAGTTTAATTTTATAGACAGACAAGAGTGAGTACTGATAATAAATTGAATTGCATGAAATTACTTTTTGTTTGAGACTGGGTCTCTTTGTAGTCCAGACTGGCCTTAGACTCACAGCAGTCTTCCTGCCTCAGCCTCCCATGTACTAGGATTAGACATGAGCCACCATACCTGGGTGAAATCACTATTTTTATGAGTAAAAATGGCCATGTTGTTTTCCCTTCTGTGGATAGTCAGGGAGGTCTAGTTGCTTGAGTTGCAAGCAGCTCTCCTGAGTTAGAGAGGACTTGAGTGCTAGGGGCTGTGCCTGGAGAGACAGTGCCTCCATGTGTACTCTGAACGAGCTCAGTTAACAATGCTGAGCTGAGGTCACCCCTGCTCTTTTAGACACCAAATAGAGGTGACTAACCACATGGAATACAAAATTGCCAAACATCTTTCCTCCTTCAAATGTTAAGCTTTCATGCATGGTTTGCAAGAGTTGACCTGAAGGCTCGTGTACACCTGAACTCCCAAAGGCCAGCACCATATAAAGAACCCTAAACTTAGAACTGATGCTGAGGACCTCTGGATGTTCTACATGAGTCTAAATCCCCTTTCTAGAGCTAATGCTAATTACAAATGTTTTTGCTATACAACAACAAAATTGTGCAATAAACGGGAAGGAGAATGGAACTTTGGAGTTTCTGCATCACCCATCTAGTCAGTTCCTGTTGGTAAAAAGTCTTTTATCACTTTAATACAAACTGCTGAAGGGATAGGGATGTAGCTTAGTAGTCAGATACATGCTCAATAGGCACAATGCCCTAGATTCAACTCCACAACGCACTTAGCTTGAAAATGACATACACTAGTGTGCTTTCATGCTTCAGTCTTCTTTGCCCCCCTGCTTCCTCTTTCTGGAAGGTTCACTTCCTGAACAAACAGAGAGAGGTTGTAAAATTCAACATAAGACATTTCTGGGGATCTTGCCCAAAGTAGTTCTGAGATGATAAATAAAGGAAGAATCTGCCCTGTGACCTGTGTCCACACAGCACTATCTCTGGGAGGCCAGACTCCTGAAACAGGTTTTCCTGGATGGCTGACAAAAGGGACACTCTTCATTCAGTGCTGACTGGTGTTTCTGTCACATCACTTGAAATACGTTCCTCTGCTTCAGTGCTTCTATAAAAGTCAGTATTTTAAAGCTTGATTTTAAACAATAATTCGTTATGTTAATGTGGCTTTTTGGTTGCTTTAATACATCTTAAATGTATATATAAACAAAATGAATGAGCAAGTCTCCACTGTTCAAACATTTGTGCAACTGTGATGTTTATTCCTATCTGTCTCTAGAGCCTAGAACAGAACATGTTAGTGCTCAGAAAACAGTGAATTAATATGTCCTAGGAGCAGTTGCATAATGAGTCTTACATAATTATGACAAAATTATTTGATCTTACAAAGGAAAGAGAAAATGAAGAATCTGTAGGAAATAATATCTTAATAGTACAAAAATGAAGTGACCCTTGATCACTGTTCTATTCGAAAACACCTTTGCTTTACCCACACTGGGCTGCTTACCACTCTCTAGATGACCTTGATGCCTTAGGGTCCTACATCTTGCCTTACAGTACTTTCTATCTAGTTTGAAATGCCTGGCCTGTAAGCTTGCAAAGCTAATATTCATTTTTCAGGGCTCCATGCAGCCTTCTAAGACCAACCCCTGCCAGGTACCATACCCTACCTGGGAGTCACTGACTCATGACTGCATTTGTTTCCCTGAGTTTCAGTGAACTGTGTAGCTGTGCCCCTGATCTTCATTCCCAAGAGCCAGCTTGTGGGTACAAAGTAACACTGGAATTGAATGAATGTAGCTTACCTCTGTCACTGGCGAGTCTCTGCTTTGATTCTTTAATTTTGGGGCCTTATCTTCTTTGGATCCCTCATCACTGTCTGAGGACGATGTGGCTTGTTCCTCTGAAAGCAAACAAATTTTAGGAATAGGGTTAATCTTTACCTGACTGCATCTGCCTTGAGTCATAACTACTGATTGTTTCCAAGTAACTGGCCTGCTCTTCCTACGATTTTCCAGCATACTAAAATTAGTACAACCAATAGAATGGCTTCTGGAGCTTTCTGTATAGACCTGGTGCCATCAGTGCCAGGAATGTGCTGCCATAGTGTTAGTTCCCCTGTGGTTAGGTGCTTCCTGCCTTGGGAAAAAAGCCACTTTTGACTGCCATGTAAGATTCTGCCTTCTCACTCAAACTGCAAGAATCCCCATTCTTGCTGCCAGCCTTGGCCTCATCTCGTAATAAACAGTGTCGAGGACCTCTTCTACCTGCCTCTTTGGCACATTCTACCAGCCTCTTTCAATGTGGATTTTCCCAAAACAGCTTTAAAAAATGAAGACTTTTTTTTTTTTTCTGGCCTGGAACTTGCTATGTAAACCAGGCTGGCCTCAGTATCACAGAGCTCCTCCTGCCTAGTACTGGGACTAAAGGTATGAGCTATCATACCTGGCAGATTATTCATTCCTAAATTTTACTTCTGCTGACTGTTGTTACTTCCCACTGTACATTTTCTTTGAGATGTCAGCAGGTGTTTGGTTTTGTTTTGTTTTTAATTTTAGTGGGAAGGTAAATATATATAATTACACGTGCTGGATGACAGATTGAGGTGGTTTCAGGTTCCCTGAGCACTGTCAAGTACCCAAGAAACCTTAAGAATATATTGGGGCTTTTTGTAGTTTTTTTTAGATTTTTGAGACACAGCTTTGCTATGTTGCCCAAGCTGGCCTCAAACTCAGAATCCTCTATGGTGCTGATGGCAGGCTTGTGCCACCATGCCCAGCTATTCATTGTACATTTAAGAACTATGAAGTTTGGGCTAGAGAGATGGCTCAGCATTTAAGAGCACTTACTATACTGTAAGCAGACTAGAACTCATAGCCACATCAGAGGGCTCACAAACACCTGTATCTCCAGATCCAAGGGATCTTACACCCCCTTCTAGTCTCTATTTGTACCCACAGACACAAATCTTTAAAAATTAGAAAAAAAATATGTTTAATGTGTGGGGCTAGAGAAATGGCTCAACAGTTAAGAGCACTTGCTGTTTTTGCAGAGGACCCAGGTTTGGTCCCTAACACCCACATAGTGGCTAACAAGTCCAGGGGATCTGATGCCCTCTGATGGCTTCCACAGGTACCAGGCACACGTGGTACAGGCAAAATACTCATATACATAAAATAAGTCTTAAAAGAGTTTTGGGGAGAGATAGCTCAGCTGTTAGGAGCTTGCAGAGGACCTGAGTTTGTTCTCAGCACTCACATGCCTGCTAGCAACTGGCTACTAACTGCAGGGGAATCTGGTGCCCTCTTCTGATACACTTCTGATACATGCAGGCAAAACACGCAAAAAATTTAAGAGTTATGAAGCTTAAATATTGAGCCCTTAACTGTGCTAACAGGTATGTGTATACATTTTCTCCCATGCATACATACCATTTGCAGAATAGGTTTTGTGTGTTTTGGTGATGCCTCATTTTCAGTTAACTTTTTCTATGGGAGGGTGGCCCTAACCAGACCAAAAAAGGTGTGGGGAATGGAGGCTTTGTTCTGCTATCTTAAGTAAATAATAGGAGCAAGAGCTCACTAGAGCAAACATGGGCCCTGTCCTCTCAGATACGATGTGATGCCACACTGGCTTACTGTCTTCCCCCCCATGATGGTTTTTAGTAGTAGCCAGGGCTGGAGGGCTTGCCTTCTTCCTCTCCTCTCCTTCCTCTTCCTTCTCTCTTTCCTCTTCTTCCTCTCCTTCCTTTTCTTCTTTCTCATCTTCCTTCTCTCCTTCCTTCTCTTCTTCCTCTTCCTCATCATCACTGTCAGGATCCTGGAGGGTGGAGTGTGAGCCCTGCTGGTTCTTCCTCCGCAAATGGTAAGTAGGCACTCTCGAGCATTCTTTTTTCTGTAAAAACACAAAAGGTTTCAACTTATAAAATGAGCTAGTATCAACAGGGTATGGTGGCATGCGCCTGTAATTCAGCTACTCTGTACTCTCAGGCGGGGGTG
>NW_008335195.1:2847769-2861126 GCF_000622305.1 Nannospalax galili
TTTCAAGACCAGCCCATGCACATGGTAAGAGTCTGTCTCCAGTGAAAAAGGAAAAGGGAAGGAGAGGGAGGAAAAAGGAGCTACTTCTATGCCCACTTGAACCCACTTTTTTTTTTTAATTCACTTTTAAAGCACTTAAATGTCTAGTCCAGGATAGCCCACCTTGTGCCTCCAGAGTGCAGTCTTCTGCCCTGCATCTCTCTTACCATACACAGTGGTTGGCTTGGATTGGTTTGATGGTGTAAAAACACAGGTGAAAAGGCAAAAGGGTCCCCTCATACCACCCTGATCAGAACTGGCACAGACATGCCTCTGGGAGCTGTACATGTCCTCTGTGCTGCCACTCAGCTCAGAAGTGAGCTGCCTGAGAAAGCCCTTCTGAAATGACCCCTGGAGCAGTGGAGACTGGTTGTGCTCAGCCCTGAGCTGCAGACACCTGACCTGCTGAAGCCCCATGGAACTCCAGGCTTCCCAGACATTCTTACTGTTGTTCTCACCTCAGTACATCCTAGCTCCTGACAACAGGCTGGGGAGTCTCTCCCATTTTCTCAAAGCTACCCAGCATTCCACACTGGAATTTAAAAGGCTGAACCAGTATCAATTCAAAAAAGATTTTTGCCTTCGTAATTTTATTTCCTGTGGTACTGGGGATTAAATCCAGGGCCTTGTACATGCTAGGCAAAGCATTCAATCACTGAGCTATACCTCCATACCTTGGCCTTACTTTTTTTCCTAACAGTTTTATAATGTTTGTCAAAGATTTAGTTTTTAAAATGATCAGTTTTTTCTGAAGTTCCATAGATCAGAGTGAAATTACCTGAATCTCTTGTTTGCTGTAATCTCAACAGCAGCCATTGAGATTATTGTGCCTCACTAAGTACACAGAAGTATACGCTGGCTCTGATAAAGCAAGTGGCAACAAGAAATAATGAATTGTCTTTCAAGATGACATGGTGGTACATGCCTTTAATCCCAGCACTTGGGAGGCAGAGGTAGAGGCCGGAGGATCTCTATGAGCTCAAGGCCAGGCTGGTCTACATAGCAAGTTCCAGGCTACCCAAGGTGAAATGGTGAGACTCTTGTCTCAAAAAAATAGAAAAAAGAAAGATGGCTCATCAGATAAAAGCTTACTGAACAGACCTGATCACCTGAGTCCAGTCCCTGGAACTCATGGTGAAAGGAAAGAACTGACTCCTGAACATTGTTCTCTGATCACATGCACACTATGGAATGCATGTGCCCACACAGTACACTCACACACATAGTAGTAATACAATTTTAAAACTAATATTCAGGAGAACTGCCTTTAGTGCACAAAAAGCCCCAGCATAAAGCTTGGCCAACATACCTTAGTTATTTCTCTGTGTTGGCACTCAGGATCGTGACCAGCCATTGGTAAGATTCTGATCTGTGTCTTAGAATTTGTGTTCCCAAGTGAAAGGGCCATCTTTTTATATGCTGCACTGTCTGTAGGGTGAGGTCTGCCAGGAAATGAACAAAAAATATCAGTCCCACATTTATTGAGAACACCAAAAGCACCTGTGGGTAGTGACGACTTCACACTGGGCAGAGCAAGGCGGTAGGATCATAGTAGCAGCTCCCTCTGCCTCACTCCTGGAGGAAAGTTGAGTGGAGTGAGCAAAGGACAGGAGGGAGGAGAAGCAGGCGGCCAGGCAAGAGCTTTCCCAAGGAATACCCCCAGCTACAGTTTTGAGAGAAGGACACGAAACCCCAGTTCCCGAAGGGGTGGTACACATGACCAGAGGCACAATTTGTGAATCAGAGGTGTTCCCTCCACTCAGTAAAAGTGGAAAGAGTCAAGAGTTGAGGCCTTGTGTAGTGGCTCAAGCCTGAAATCTGAGCCCTCCAAGAGGATTGCAATGAGTCTGAGGCAAGCTTGGGCTACAAGTGTGTGATTCTGTCTCAAAAACAAAATGGTGGCAGGGCAGAGCTGGAGAGATGACTTACTAGTTAAAAGCATTAGCTGCTCTGCAATAGGAATTAGGTTTGGTTTTCAACACCCACATAGAGGCTAACAACCATCTGTAACTCCAGTTCCAGGGGATCTGGTGCCCTCTTCTGGCCTCCATGGGCATTGCATGCATGGGTGCACTGACATACATGCAGGCAAAACACATAAAATTAAATCAATAAAGTCTTCCCTGACTATAGTAAGACAGCTTTTAATTGTGTACTAAGAATGAAGGAAAGCCATAAGGAAAACGGCTGTCAGGCAGTCAGATATCCCAGTGGAGAGCATGGAGCACAATGGAAAAAAAAGCAAAAACTAAGAATTGTGTATGTGTGGGGGTACCGTCTAGAAGATATCTTTAAGAGGTTAGATTGAGCCAGGCTTATGTATTAATTTATCTAATACAATATCCCTGTGAGACATACACTGTATTTCCATTTAATAGTTAATGAAACTGGAAATTAGTGAGATTGAGACTTTTAAGGTTATATAAGCATACACCTCCACAGTCTTAAAAAAAACTAACAGATTAATATTTACATATAATATTCCATTAAAATTCCATAATTTTAAGTATACAATGAACTGATTTATTTTTAATTTACAAAATTGTACGACAACTGACTTTAAAAGATTTCAGGATCTGCAAGAGAACTTTGTGCCCATTTCATGGAAAGTGCTGTACCTTTTAAGGAAAGCTGGATCCTAATGTCAAAGTGTGTCCTTAGAAGGACGACACCACCACTCACAGCAGTGAGCCAAACTAGCTGGTGCTTTCAGCCACCTGGGTCAGATGAGGGAAGACCTACAGCCTGTTACACCTGTTGTAAGCATACACCACTACCACATTCTGAAGATCACTTAGATTTCTTGGGTCAGTTTCACTAGAAGGAAAGGACACATCAAGCTGCAGGCTGTATAACATCTCTACTTTGTTCTTGAACTGTAGGGAGCAACATGTGCATATGAGAAGTTACCTGAAAGTAAGTCTAGATTTAAAGATGGCTTGTCCTCGCAGGCCAGTGTCTTCTTTTATAAACAGTTGATTGTAATTGTCCTGCAGTGGGGCTTGGTAGACATCAAACACTTCGCTGCCTAAATGTAAGGACATGCTGGAAAGGAGAAACAACTGAGGTTCTAGGATAGTTAGTTGACAGCATCCATTCTACCCTGTTAGCTCTACTTAAACAGCACAGCATCCTGTCCTCACACTGAATTCATAGAAAATCTAAAGAAATGCTGTCAATAGCCTACTTCAGGGCTGGGTGTGGTGGTGCCTGCCTGTAATCCTAGCACTTGGGAGGTGGAGCAGGAGGATCTGGAGTTCAATATCATAGATTTAGTCAATTACAAAGTGAATTCCAGGCCAGCCTGGGTTACATGAGATCCTATTCCCTTCAAAGTAAAAATGGTCAAATTCATTCTTGTATTTTTTCCCCTAATCTCTATCACTTCCTTAGCAAACAGAAACAGGTTCTTAAAAATTCCTGTTCAGGGGCTATTGATGTGGCTTCATTAGTAGAATGCTTGCCTTGCAAGCACAAAGCCCTGTTTGAACCCAGGTACTGCCAAAAAAATTCTTTTTGAATTTAAAATATCTGGTATCTGAGATGGGAGCTTGCTTAGCCTTTGTCATCCACATGATAGATACAAGGGATTGACCCAATCTGGAGCCAGATCTAAGCTCTCTCATCAGCCCAACTCTAAGGCCTCACCTCTGCTTCTCTCTCAGGTTTCCTAGGTAACGCCAGGGGCCCAGATTTTCTCATTTCTCTAAAGGAGGTCCCACACAGATATGTCAGCTCATTCAGGCCTCCCTCAGGTGTTTCAATACTCCAGGCATGTGGCACTCACCTTCCATCTGACCACTTGACTATCCGAGCATTGCTTTCTTTAATTTTATATCCTCCTTCATCCCGGCGTACCCTCCATCGAATAGTATTTTCCACCTGGTTCATAATAGAAAGGCATTAGACAACCAGTTTATGTTCTCTTTTCCTCAGGTGATTCATAATCATCTGCTAAGAATCAATGGGTGGTTAAGATAATATCTGACGCAGTAGCACCCAGACCCTATGATGATGCTTAGAGATGTCAGTTAAACCAACCTGGCACTCTGTCTAATCTTCCTGAGGTCCAGGTCACAACAGTGGCAGAAGCTAAGCAGGATGCAGGATGGTACTGTTCTGAGACACAGTAGAGCTCCACAGGTGAGATGAGGCTTAGTCCACACAAGATAAATAGCCAAAATTGATACCATGGCTGGATAGTGGTAGAGCAATTGCCTAGCATATATGAGGTTCTATCTCTAGCACTGTTAAAAATTAAAACTAACCCCCAGTGTTTGAGTCTCCTTGTTCCCTTTGCACCCCTTGGTGAATCCTTGGTGATAATGATTTTGGCAACTTAGGAAATAAATGGCAATTCTCGGAGTGGGGAGGAATCCCTCTTTTTCTTGCAGGGCTAGTTGAAGGCTATCAATCCAGTGAAAGAAAGGCTTAAGAGGTGTCCTTTAGGGCCAGCAAGATAGCTCAACAGGTAAAGGTGCTTGCTACCAAGCTGACAACCTGAGTTTGATTCCAAGGACTCAGATGGTGGAAAGACAGGATTGCTGCAAGTTGTCCTCTGACCTCCACATACACAGACATAGACACACACACACATAGACACACAGACACACACACACACACACACACACACACACAAATAAATACATGTAATTAAAATGTTTTACAAAAAGTTTCTCATAATCTTCTTAAGAAGAAAAAAGTGTTCTCTAGTCTAATGAGATAAGATCTAGGCATGGCATTTTAATTTCTTTTAAAGAATAAATAATTAGGGGGCTGGGTATGGTGGCACACCTTTAATCCCAGCACACCTTTAATCCCAGCACTCAGGAGGCAGAGGCAGGCAGATCTCTGATATGGAGGCCAGTCTGGTTATAGGCCAGTTGAGAGATACAGGGAAGACCCTGACTCTAATAATAATAATAATAATAATAATTATTATTATTATTATTATTATTATTATTAGGGGATGAGATGGCTCATCAGTTAAAAGCACTTGCTGCTCTTACAGAGGACCCAGGTTTGCTTCCCAGCACTCACATCCCACATGGCAGTTCACAACTGCCTAACTTCAGTTCCAAGGGACCTAATGCCCACTTCTGGCCTCTGTGGGCATTGCACACATGAAGTGCACATACATGCAGGCAAATATTCATATACATAAAATAAATAGGGCTGGAGAGATGGCTCAGCAGTTAAGAGCACTGGCTGCTCTTTCAGAGGACCCAGGTTCGATTCCCAGCACACATGACAGCTAAGAACCATCCGTAACTCCTGTTCCAGGGGATCCAAAGCCCTCTTCTGACCTTTGTGGGCACTGCATGACACAGATGCACTTACACACATGCACATAAAATAAAAATAATAAAATATTTAAAAAATAAAATATTTTTTAAGCTAGGGAAAAAGATTAACAGCAAATTAAAACCTAAGACCTATACTTAGTTCTGTCTGGGGCCAAATTTACCCCATGAAGTGGGGAACTCCAAGTCACAAAAGTACTGCATGAACAGTGGTTGGGCTTTGCTATTCCAGGCCTTCAAATAGGAATCCCCTAATGGCAAGGTCTGCTTCTGTGCATAATGTAAGTCTCCATAAAGAGACATGTCTGTAGCGGGAAGCTACTAGGCTCCACGTGGGAAGAAACAACACTATCCAGGAGGAAACAGCAGTTTCAACAATTTCTATCTTCTGTCAGAAAAGTTGTAACTGACACTGGGCATGGTGGCACACACCTTTAGTCCCAGCACTGGGGAAGCAGAGGCAAGCAGATCTCTGTGAGATCAAGGCCAGTCTGGTCTACATAGCAAATTCCAGGCCAGCTGGGGCTACAGGAAGACCCTATCACAAAAAGACTATAAGAAAGTTATAACTTTGTATGGAGACCAGGCTGGCCTTGAACTCACAGAGATCCATTTGCCTCTGGCTATGTACATGCCTAAAAATATCTTGAAAAGCCATCTACTCTCATGTTCTAGAGTTACTTGTAGATTTAAGCAGGAAACATTAAGGGTTCCTCAGCCTTAGCTCTAAAGCTATCATCCCTGTGTTTTACTGTCAAAAGGAAAAACAGCCCCACATGCCTATAGTCACAGGACTGGGAAGGCTGAGGAGAGAGGGGCACTAAAAGAAAACAGGAACACAGCATGGGGTAATACCTTTAATTTTAACCTGGTTCTCTCTTCCTCATAAAGCACTTTCTCATCTCCAAATTCATCTTCATAAAGCTGAGGCTCAAAAGGTCTAAAAAATTGTCATATTAGTCATAATTAATGAAAGACTGACACTGTAAATTAAACACCTCTGCAGTGCATCACAGCAGACTAATAGCTTCACAAAAACCTCTAAGGAAGAATGCAAATGATTGTACTTTCTTGAAATATCTTTTTAAAAACATACTTCCTGAAATAAATCCAAACACGACTCATAATTCAAAATCTTCAAAGAAATGCATTTTAAAAGCATAGCTAATTCATGGCCTATCTTTGGGAGGGGTGTTAAAAATTTTTTTTTCCGTTATGAGTATATTGCCTGCATGTGTGTGTAAGTGCACCTGTCATGCAGTGCCCGAAGAGGTCAGAAGAGGGTATCAGATCCCCTGGAACTGGAGTTATAGACAGTTGTTAGCCACCATGTGGGTTCTGGGAACTGAACCCAGGTCCTCTGCAAGAGCAGCCAGTGCTCTTAAATGCTGAGCCCATCTCTCCAGCCCCCATGTTAGTTTTTTTTTTAATCTGCTTATTGTCAGGCCTGATGGCACTGCTTTAATCCCAGCACTCAGGAGGCAGAGACAGGAGGATCTCTGTGAGATTAAGGCCAGCCTTATTTATGTAGCAAGTTCCAGTCCAGTTGGGGTTACAAGGAGATCCTGTCTCAAACAAAGAATAAAATCTGCTTATTGCAGGGCTATTTGAAGGGCTGTGAACCCAATGAAAGGATGGCTTAAAAAATGTCCTTTAGGAGGCTGGAGAGATGGCTCAGCAGTTAATAGCACTGGCTGCTCTTACAGAGAACCTGGATTCAGTTCCCAGCATCCACATGGCAGCTAACAACCATCCTTAACTTCGATTCCATGGGATCTGACACCCTCTTCAAGCCTTGATGGGCATTCCATGCACATGGTACACTTACATACATGCAGGTAAACACTCAAATACATAAAAGTAAAAATTTTTAAGTGTCCTTTAGTCTAGTGAGATAAGATCTGGGCATGGCATTTTTACTTTTTTAAAGAATAAATAATTAGGAGGTTGGAGAGATGGCTTAGTGGTTAAGAGTACTTGCTGCTCTTGCAGAGGACCAAAGTTTGGCTTCCAGCACCCACATGGCAGCTGTAACTCTGTAACTCCAGTTCCATAGGATCTGACTCCCTCTTCTGGACTCCATGGGCATTACATACACATGATGTACATGCATATATGCAGGCAAACACATAAAATAATTAGGGGCTGAAGAGATGGCTCAGCAGTTAAGAAAACTGGTTGCTCTTGCAGGGGACCTGGGTTCAGTTCCAAGCACCCACATGGCAGCTAACAACCTTCCATAAGTCCACTTCCAGGGGACCCAATGCCCTCTTCTGGCCTTCACAGGCATTGCATGACATGGGTACACTTACATGCATGCAGATAAAGCACTCATACACACAAAAAAAAATCAAAATTAAATCTTTTAAAAATTGCTATGAAAAAAAGTAATTAACAACCAATTAAAACCTGCAACCTATGCTTAGCTAGCTCCTGGAGGATGTGCTTGTGTGCCTTAGTGACTATGACCAATCAACACTACTTTGCTGTCAATGTCTTGTCTAGATTCACAGTGGTATTTGCAATGAAAGTGTGATTCCTCTGACGTCTTTCTCACTCTCATTTCCAAATTTTCAGTTACACTAGTGACGTCATCATACCATGTTTGTTTATTACAGGAAAATACTAAATACTAGGAAGATTACTAGCATTCAACCTACCTCACCATCAAATCACCATTCTATTATAGCATATCCTGTATTTATTTGCTTTCAGTTCATGAGAAATCTTTCACCTTGTGGTTAGTCAAATCATGATAGATAGTAAAAATATTCACATTTTGCACATTTTGTTGGGCATGGTGGCTCACACGTTTAATCTCAGTAGAGGCAGGTGGATCTCACTGAGTTCAAAGACAGCCTGTTGTATAAAGCAAGTCCCAGGCCAGTCAGGGCTACACAGAGAGATCCTGTCTCTAAATTAATTAATTTAATTACATTTTATACAGTTTTTTTTCCAATCTCTTGAAATTTTTTATTCAGTTCTCTTACTTGGGTTCTATTCTGAGAAACCTGGGCAGTTTAACGAAATACAATTCATTTCCTAAGTCAGAGTTGATACTGGGAATTTCTATTTTTATTCTGGTTTCAGAAATGGGCTCTTCTGCATGCTGATCCTGATGTACTCCATGTTCACCCTAAGAGAGAAATCAGAATGGGACAGCTTGAGGAGAAATGTTCCAGCTTTGCTCTGTACTTGGTGGGCCTAGATTTGACAGGAATTCAAATCTGACACCACTTTAAGAACGCCTCCCTCCAAGTCTCTCCCTAAAACCTCACCCACCACCAAAAAAACAGCGACAACAAAATCCTTCATGAGAAGTAAGATGTGTCAGCCTGCATTACTAGAAAATTATATTTTATCTATTTTTCTATTTTTCATAAGACATTCAGCAACAGAAGTATAAATAATTCAACTCATCAATGCTACGTATCTATTAAAATCAGAAAATACCAACATTACCCACATGGAATGGTGAAGGTGTGAATAAGAAAAACCTTTTAAATCAAAGGCGTTCACATTGTGTCCTCACAGTCCAGCTCCTAAAGTTTGGCACTGATCTTATTCTGACAGTTCCTCCTGTACCTTCTAACTTCCCCAAATGCCCAGTCCAGCTAAGAAAGTCACCACATGTTCAGTTATCCACATTCCCTCTCAACATGAGAGAGACACACACACATCAGCCTCTGAACCTTTTTCCTTAGCTTTGAATACTGGGATGGGGACTATTTGGTGCTTGTACTCACAACAGTTTGTCTTGGAATAGATATTTGATGGTCGTCATCGCTCTCTGAAGAAACGTCGCCTATATCTCCAAACAGATCCATGGTCCCACTATAATCTTCAATGTTGAGGGAATACACATTATTAATTGGTCTAGCTAAAGTTATTTTATTTTTGATTATGTGTATGTGTTTGAGTCTGTATGTGGGTATTTACACATGAGTGCAGGTACCCACAGAGGCCAGAAGGCATCAGGTCACCTGGAGTTGGGAGTTGCAGGCATTGTGAGCTGCTTGATGTGGGGTCTGGGAACTGAACTCTGGTCTTCTAGAATAGTATGTGCTCAGAAGTGCTGAGCCATCTTTCCATAAAGAACTAAACTTCTCTCTATAGTTCCTCAACCTCCATTAAACCAGTCTCAAGCTGGCTCTCTGAGCCTGGCCTTCAGCAGCTTCACTAGAGTGTCTTAGGAGAAGGAAGGAGGTAGAGTCACTAGGATAACCACTTCAAAGGTGGTTCCCATGAGGCCAGAGATGGTGGTACACACCTGTAATCCTAGCACTTAGGAGGTAGAACATGAGTTAAAGCCAGCCTGGGCTACATGAGCCCCTGTCTCAAAAACAAAACAAAAACATGGTTCCAGTGGTTCCACCAGCTTTTTATGCTTTCTTGTGCCCATTCCTACCATGTCACAGTTGATCTATGCGGTACCCTCACTTCCAAAGATGGACTATGAAACACTGTGGACTCTTCTACCTTGCTTGTTCTTAGTGAGGGAAGCAACTGGTGTGATGCAAAGACACAGACCACTTATGGGGACTTCCAGTGTGACACAGACTGTCTATGGGGACTCTTGTATGATACACAGACTGCCCATGGGGAGTCCCAAGTGGCACACAGACCGCCTATGGGAACACCCGTTGAGATACACAGATCGCCTATGTGGAGAAACAACATTTGTACAAGCTACCTTGGAAACAGATCCTTCCGCTGCAGGCAGGCCTTTAGAGAATACAGCCATGGCATATGTGTGGAGGAACAGAGGACAAGTTGCAAGACTCAGTTCTCTCCTACCATGTGGTTCCTGAGATCAAATGCAAGTCCTCAGTCTTGGCAACAAGGTCTTTACCCACTAAGCTATCTTGTATGTATTTTACCAACTTTTTAAGAATTTAAGGGGCTGGAGAGATGGCTCAGCAGTTAAGAACACTGGTTGTTCTTGCAGAAGACCCAGGTTCGAATCCCAGCACCTCCATGTCAGCTAATAACTGTCCGTAACTCCAGTTCCAGGGGATCCAACGGCCTCTTCTGTCCTCTGCAGGCATGCACTTACCTACAAGCAGGCAATACACTCATACACATAAAATAAAAAATACAGCCAGACGTGGTAGCGCACAGCTTTAATCCCAGCACTCGGGAGGCAGAGGCAGGTGGATCTCTGTGAGTTCAAGGCCAGCCTGGTCTACATAGTGAGTTCCAGGACAGCTGGGGCTACAGGGAGACCCTGTCTCAAAAAGACCAAAAAAAAAAAAAAAAGAGAGAGAGAGAGAATTTAAAATCAGGGGCTGGAGAGATGGTTCAGTGGTTAAGAGCACAGGCTGCTCTTGCAGAGGACCCAGGTTCCATTCCCAGTACCCAGACGGTGGCTTAACAACTCAAGTTCCAGGGGATCTGATGCCCTCTTCTGACCCCCTCAGGCACTGCATGACACAGGTGCACCTACCTACATGCAAGCAATATACTCATACACATAAAAAAATTAGTTAATAAAATATATTTAAAATTTTTTCTAGTGTTTTATCCTTTCAGAAAAAACTTTGTAATAATGTTATAAACATTTCCTAAATTGCTCACTTTCTGAAAATGATGCATCAGCAAACCAGACATGGCAGCACATACTGGTAATCCCAGCACTCAGAAGGCTGAAGCAGAATTACCAAATTTGAGGCCAGTCTGGGCTACGTAGTATGACCTGTCTCAATAAACAAAGTAAAAGCTTTTGAGGCCAGACTGCTCTACATAGTGCATTCCAGGCTAGCCAGGGCTACACAGTGAGCCTCTTACCAAAAAAAAAAAAAAAAAGCCAGGCCAGGTGTGATGGCATATGCCAGTAATCCCAGCACTTGGGAGGCTAACACAAAAGGATCAAAGGACAGCCTGGGTTATATAGTACCTCAATAAGTAAACAAACAAACAGACTCTTAAAAAAATCTGGGGTTGGACAGATGGATCAGCAGTTAACACTGACAGCTCTTGCAGAGAACCTGGGTTTGGCTCCTAGCTAACAACCATCTATAACTCCAATTTCCGGGAATTTGATGCCTCTGGCCTCCATGGGCATTGCAGACCCATGGTGCACTTACATACATGCAGGCAAAATACTTATAAAATAGAAATAAAACAAAGAATTTTAATCTAATACTTTTTTTTTTCGTCTTTTTGAGACAGGGTCTGTGCTGGGATTAAAGAAAGGCGTGTGCCACCATGCCTGGCTAATCTAATACTTTTAAAATTGTAATTAGGTTTAAAGTTGTTTGTTAGGATATTGAAAATATATAAAGAATTCTGATTGCTGGGCGTGGTGGTGCACGCCTGTAGTCCCAGCACTCAGGAGGTAGAGGCAGGCAGATCTCTGTGAGTTCAAGGCCAGCCTGGTCTACATAGTGAGTTCCAGGACAGCTGGGGCTACAGGGAGACCCTGTCTCAAAAAGACAAAAAAAAAAAATCTGATTATAAAAATAGCAAAGATGGGGCTGAAGAGATGGCTCAGAGGTTAAGAACATTAGTTGTTCTTGCAGAAGACCTGAGTTCGAATCCTAGCACCCACATGGCAGCTAACAACTGTCCGTAACTCCAGTCCCAGGGGATCCGACAGCCTCTTCTGACCTCTGCAGCTATTGCACAACATGGGTGCACTTACCTACGTGCAGGCAATACGCACAGACACATAAAAGAATAAAAAATAATAAAATTAAAAAAAAATAAAAGACAGGGCTAAAGGGATAGCTTAGTCATTAAAGGCTCAAGCTGACAACCAAAAAATCAAAACTAGTAACTACAGAGAGGCTAGAGAGATGGCTCAGTGGTTAAGAGCACTAGCTGCTTTTCAACAACACCTGGGTTCAGTTCCCAGCACTCACACAGCAGCTCACAACTGTCCTTATCTCCAGTTCCAGGGGATCCCACACCCCTCTTCTGGCCTCCATGGGCATTGTGTAATACGGGTATACTTACATACATGCAGGTAAAACACTCAGACATAAACAAAAAAAATTTTTTTAATTAATTTTTTTTTTTTCGGTCTTTTCAAAGCAGGGTCTCCCCGTAGCCCCAGCTGTCCTGGAACTCAGCTATGTAGACCAGGCTGGCCTTGAACTCACAGAGATCCACCTGCCTCTGCCTCCCAAGTGCTGGGACTACAGCCGTGCGCCACCACGCCTGATTTTTTTTTTTTTAAATACAGGGGCTAGAGAGATGGCTCAGAGGTAAAGAGTACTGGCTGCTCTTGCAAAGGACTTGAGTTCGGTTTCCAGCACCCACATGGCAGCTAACAACCATCCATAACTCCAGTTCCTGGGCATTCAATGCCCTCTTCTGCCCTTTGTGGGCATGGCATGTACATGGTACATTTACATATATATAGGCAAAACATTCATGCACACAAAATAAAAATAAACATTTTAAAAACAAAAATAGCAAACTTTAACTCATAGACCTGAGAGAAAACAGGAAAGAGGTAGAATTACCAAAACTTACAATACTTAGCTAATCCCAGCCCTTGGGAGACTGAGGCAGGATTATCATGCGTTTCAAGTCAGTCTGGGCTACAGAGTAAGACTGTCTCAAAATCGGAGGACTGGCGAAATGGCTCAGCAGTTAGGAGCACTGGCTGCTCTTGCAGAGGACCCAGGTTTGATTCCCAGCACCCACATGGCAGCTAACAACCACCTATAACTTCAATTCCAGGGGAATCTGATGCCATCTTCTGACCTCCGTGAGCAATGAACAACACAGGTGCACTTACACACATGCAGACAATACACTCATACACATAAAATAAAATTTTTAACATTAAAAAACAAGGAGCTGGAGACATGGCTCAGCGGTTAAAAGCACTGACTGTTCTTGCAGAGGACCTGGGTTTGATTCCCAGCACCCACATGGTGGCTCTGAACCATCCTTAACTCCAGTTCCAGGGGAATCCAACACCCTCTTCTGACCTCCGTGGCACTGCATGACATGGGTGCACTCACATACATGCAGGCAATACATTCATACACATAAAATAAAAA
>NW_008335195.1:2861227-2893071 GCF_000622305.1 Nannospalax galili
CCTTAAAATACTTTAGAAAAGTGCTCCTTAGAGGCCAGGCACTGTGGCACTCTGGAGGCTGAAGCAAGAGAATTAAATTTAAAGTTTGTCTGTGAGGGCTACAAAGTGAGATTGCCTCAGAAAACAACAGCAAGCAAGAAAGAAAAGTCTCTGACAAGCCCCTGGCGCTGAAACTCACCTGAGAAGAGCCACGGTCCTGCTGGCGCGGGTGACTCTGGGAAGAGTTAGGCGAACTGCAGCTGGACTCCTCTCAGACACTGCAGCAGCAGGAAACCTCTAGAAGGTTCCAGAGCACACAGGAAGGAGGGCGCCTGTCTCTGCTATCCAATCTTCCAGTCTCCCTTTAGCGCCCCCAGCAGGGTGGCTGAACACACGCAGCTTTACAAGAACAAATGGGTTTGGAGACAGGGTTAAAACTGTCTACCAGCAAAGAAAAAAAGTATGTGTATACTGTGTGCAAAGAATGAAAGCAGTATAAGGGCTCTCACACCAGGTACAGGAGTTCCACTTTGGTAAGCCAGGAAATACCTGGAGCTTAAATTTTAAGTAGGAAAAGGATATGGTGGTGATTCAAGATTTTCCATTTCTTTTTTTGGTCTTTTTGAGGCAGGGTTTCCCTGTAGCTCCAGCTGGCCTGGAACTCACTATGTAGACCAGGCTGGCCTCGAACTCACAGAGATCCACCTGCCTCTGCCTCCTGAGTGCTGGGATTAAAGGCGTGTGTCACCACGCCCAGCTTTTGCTTTTCTTTTTAATGACATAGTATATGTATGGTGATTATTGCAGCCTCTGTAACCCTCCCCTCCCCCAAAAACATGATATGACTTTACTTGGGATAGGTATTTTGAGGTTGTAACTAGTTAAGATGAGGTCATTCTGGATTAGTTGGTCCTAAGTGTAGTGGTTGTTCTTATCAACAGAGAAAACAGTTTAGAGATAGGCAGAGACCCAGAACAAACAACCAGAAAGAAAGCCATATGAGAACAGGGACTGAAGTACACTGCCACAAGCCAAAGAGCTCAAGAAGGCGGCGGGGTCCTTGGGGGGAATATGGCCCTGCAGATACCTCAATCTCAGACCTTCAGTCTCCAGAACTGTGACAGCATTGTTCCTACTGTTTTAAAACAATCAATGTGTGGTATTTTGTTAGGGCAGACTAAGGGGTTTTCTGTACTCCTTTAAACTCTGTGTGGGAGAAGAGGGCCGCTCTCTGACTCACCTTAGCCATATCCTGGCCAGGAGGGAGGGCTCTCTGTGGGGAAGAAGATGGGAGAGGCTAAGGCAGCAGGAATGCAGTGAACCTGGGCTCTGTACAATGCCTACCAAATCAGCCTGCTTTGGAAAAAGTAGATTTCTTAAACAGAGGGACTTGCTTTAAAATGTTTTATTACAATTAAAGTTTCACAAATGCAAATCAATTTATTTCAATCAAAATAACTCATGTTTACATCCTATTTATAAACAAGCTGTACAATAAATATATAAAATGCCTTCACACTATACGTCAGTCATCCTCCTCTTCTTCCTCATCACTGATCACATACTTCTTATGCTTCTTATTTGCTTTATCATCATCTTCCGCTTTCCTCTTTCCAGAAGGTTCACCTTCCTAAACAATAAAAAAATACTTTAAACTCTAAAAGTCAACAGAGAACACTTCTAGAGAAGTTCATAAAAAGTAGCTCTGAGCTGAATGATCCTCTACAAACCCAAAGTAACTTCAAATAAATCTGTGTGCATGTGTTCATGCATGAGTGCAAGTGTGCCTATACACACACCACAGCTCGTGTGCAGTCGATGACAATTTCAGGTGTTGGACTTCACCTTCCACCTTGCTGAGACAGTCTCTTGTCTGCTGTTGAATAAGTCATGCTAGCTGGCCTGTGAGTGTCTCCATCTCCCAACCACCTGTAGGAGTGCTGAGATTACAGATGCATGCTACTGCACTGGAACTGGACTTTATATGGGTTCTGGGGAGTCTGGACTCAGGTACTCATGTTTGTGCAGCAAGCGCTTTATCATCTGAGCCATCTCCTCAGGCCCCCAAAGTACTGTTTAATAACAACTTTCACCATGGCTAGGGAGAAGTTTATTCAAAGAACACTTGCCTAGCATGCCCTAGTTTAGTCCCTGAATTCAATCTCTAGTATCACAAGCAAAAGGCAGAGGCAGATGGATATCTCTGTGAGTTAGAGACCAGCCTGGTCTACATAGCAAATGTCAGGCCAGTCAGGGCTATATAGTAAAAACGTGTCTCAAATACATACATACATACATACATACATCCGTACATACAAATGTACATAAAAAGAACTTTGCAGAGTTCAGGCCCAGAAGATTGTCTTCTAAAGGGAAACTGTTATAGGCACAGAAAGCCACAATGACATGAGCAATGAGGTCTGCCCTAGGAAAAGTCCTCCAAAAGCTCCTCCAAAGAAGTTTTGCCTGGGCTGGTAGGATGGCTCAGATATGGCACATATGCACCTGTACCACACACACACACACACACACACACACACACACACACACACTCAAATCTTTTTCAAATCTAAAAAGAGGTTTTGCTTTTTTAAAAAAATATTTTATTATTTTTATTTTATATGTATGCGTGTATTGCTTGCATGCAGATAAGTGCAACCATGTGGTGCAATGCCCTCGAGGACAAAAGAGACTGTCGGATCCCCTGGAACTGGAGTTACAGACAGTTGTTAGCTGCCATGAGGGTGCTGGGATTTGAACCCGGGTCTTCTGCAAAAAGAGAAGGGCTGAGCCATCTCTCCAACCCCCCCCCCCCTTTAAAAAAAAAAAGAAAAAGAAAGAAAAAAAAAAAGACAGGGTCTCCATGTAGCCCTGGCTACCCTGGAATTCCCTATGTAGACCAGGCTGGTCTCAAACTCTCAGAGATCCACCTTCCTCTGCCTCCTAAGTGCTGGATTAAAGGTAGGGCCTACTGGGGCAGGAGAGATGGCTCAGCGATTAAGAGCACTGACTGCTCTTACAGAGGACCTGGGTTTGATTCCCAGCACCCACATGGCAGCTAACAACCATCCATTTCTAACTCCAGTTCTAGGAAACCCAAAGCCCTCTTCTGATCTCCGTGGGCACTGCACGACATGGGTGCACTTACAATACATGCAAACAATACACTCATACACATAAAGTAAAAATAATAAATTTTAGAAAAAAGGTATGTGCCGCCACACTTGGCTAAGTTTTGCCTCTTGTTGGAACATTTTCACTACAATCGGGTGATCAGTCGGCCTTTATCGCTACCTTCTCAGCATTCAACTTCTTTTCACTATCTAAAATTCATTATTTTGATAACTGTCAATTTTAAAATAATTTTGTTTAGGATATGTTAAACACTCACATCATAAAGGTTTTGGAGAAAATATCTGAAGAAATAAAAGGCCTATATATACAAGCATAGAATTAAAGTGATTTAATTAAAATGATTTAAAATAGCTCAGTGGTTAAGAGTACTTGCTGCTCTTGCAGAGACCAGGTTTGGTTCCCAGTACCACATCACCACCATCTGTAGCTCCAGCTCTAGGAGATTCTTGGGTACCAGCACTCGGGATTTAAAATCACCCTGCACAATCCTCTAATAGCAACAAATCTAGGAAGTTATCTAAGAAAATACTTACATGTCAGCTTCTTACCCATGTTCCTAGCTGTATTTACTTCAATAGTAACTTTCCAAGGCAGCAAGCATTACCCCACGGAACTGAAGAACAGACCCAGGGAATGTGAATGGGACCCAGTGCACCCAAATTCAACCAACCAGTTCATACTCCTCTCACTGCACAGCCCATCTGGTCTGGAACTTACTATGTAGCCTCAACCTTGGCCTCCTGAATCTCAGCACTGCAGGTGTGAGCCACAATGCTAGACTTGCATATTCTGGCACAATGGCAGTTCCCTGATGTAAGTACCTGACATCTGAAAGCTCCCCCGAATCTTAGAGGCATATCCAGGTTGCCTGGCATTTGGGGGTGGGGGTGGAATCTGGTGTGCAAAACAGAGGCCCCAGAGCATGAAGGGTCCTTTCCTCTCTTCATTGTTATCACCAGCCAGGACCTGAACCTCAGCAATAGAAGGGGTAGTGGCAAAAGGGGAGGCTGAAGCAGAAGTGAAATATTTGCCCCCAGGAAGATCTAAGAGAGTGCTTGAGAGGGGACTGTGAAGAAAGGATAGAAGCTCCTGTAACAGACAGCTGGAAGGCCATCCCAAGAGGCACGTTTAGTCCAACTGTAACAGGTTTGCAGTTTCCCAGCCCAGCCGGCATAGCAGGAGAATCTGATGAATTACATCTTTTGCTAGTAATAAACAGTTCCATGACACTTCTCAATTTTCACAGTTTCTGCTTGCCAAGAAATAAGCATCTGCTTAAATAAGGGCTCCAGTCTGCCAACAGTTCACCACAGTGTAAACGCACCATAAAATGTTACTTCATCTAATTCAAAACAAATGTTGTAGAATAATGCTAACAAATTTTGTCTATAGCAAACTATTCCCAAGAATAGTTAGTAAAGATTAAATATTGTAATTAACAATAACCTAAGAACAGAATTTTGGTTCACATGAGAAAAGGGTTCATAAAAGCCCAAAATGATTAAACAACACTCATTCCTGCAATATGGCAGACCAGTACTTAGAAAACCCTCTCACTGAAAATAACCAATAATGATGAATAAAATAAAACAAAGAATTGTTTATGGCCAAAAATAAGTCAAAGCAAGAACGCAGAGCAAAGCAGTACACTGAAGCAGGCTGCTCCTCGGACACTGAGCTGCATGGTCACTACCTTGCCTTGCAAGGTAGGCAGGGCAGGAGATGAAGGCCAAAATAAAATCCTTTAGCAGGATACAAGCCTAGCCCAGACAGGAGTCAGCAAACAGTTAATTGTCAGTTTATTTATTGTGTATGTGGGTGCCACAGCCTGTGTGTGGAGGTCAGAGGACAATCTGCAGGAGCAAGTTCTTCCTTTCCATTATGTGGGTTCCAGGGATCAAACTAAGGTTGTCTAGCTTAGCAGCAGGTACATTTACCTGCTGAACCATCTTGGCCCAACAAGCCTTTTAGAGCTAAATTTGGGGCCTGGAGAGATGATTCAATGGTTAAGAGGACTTGCTGCTCTTGCAGAAGACTTGGGTTTGGTTTCCAGCACCCACATATCAGGTGGCTCACATCTGTCTGCAAAATCCAGTTCCAAGGGCTCCAATGCCCTCTTCTAGCCTCTATAGGCACTACACACATGGCACACTTACATACATGCAGGCAAACTCCTCATACATATTAAAATAATAAAATCTTTTAAGAAACTCCCATGGATTATTAGCTCACTAAATCAATCACCCAATCACAGAATTTACAAAGAAATAAGGTACCATGGGATTCAGCCAGCAGAAACCATAGGATGCCATGGTCTGAATATTTGTGTCCCAAAATTTGTATGTGCTAACCCCAAGGACAGGAGGAGGGCCTTGGCAAGGAAAGTGGGTCACGAAGGCAGAGTCTTGTGCATAGATTGAGCAGCTTCACAGCAGTGGGGCCAGAGCCCTGCCTCACACAGCAAGGTGCCCTCCATGAGCCAGGAACCAAGTCAACAGTCCTGAATCTCCTGGCTCCATAAACCTGGCCTTGCCAGTATCTGGAACTGTGAGAAACTTCTGTTATTTATAAGCTATCCAGTTCACAGAACTTAGCTATAGCAAACCAAATAACCAACACGGGCAGAAAAACCAGACAGTAAAGATTTCAGACATTGGAATTGTTAGACAAGAAATAACACATGAAAGTTTAAAAAATGTTTAAACACATAAAAGAAATTGAAAATTTGAGTAAGAACCATGAGTTTTAAAAATGGCCAATCTATGCCAGGCATGATAGTGCACACCTTTAATCCCAGCACTTGGAAGGCAGAGGCAGGCAGATCTCTGTGAGTTTGAGGCCAGCCTGGTCTATATAGCGAGTTCTAGATTAGCTGGGGCTACAGGGAGACTGTCTCAAAAACACAAAAAATGGGTCAATCTAGGGGCGGGAGAGATGGCTCAACCGTTAAGAGCACGGGCTGCTCCTCACCTAGGTTTGGTTCCCAGCACCCACACGGTGATTAACAACCGTCTGTAACTCCAGTTCCAGGGGATCCAATGCTCTCTTCTGGCCTCCACAGGCACTGCATACAAGGCTGCACTTACATACATGCAAAACACTCATATACATAAAATAAAAATAAATAATTTTAAAAATAACCAATCTATAAAAGAAACCTCTAGAGAGGAAAGACAAAGCAAAATACTCCATAAGAAGATTTAATAAAGTACACTGTGCTGGATAGCTTTAGTGTCAACTTGACACACCTGGGTTGAAGGAGCCTCAACTGGGGAATTGCCTCCATAGGACTGGCCATGTCTGTGGGACATCTTCTTGATTGTTGAGTGATGTGGGAGGGCCCAGCCCACTGTAGGTGGTACCACCCCTGGGCAGCTGGGCCTGTATTGCCTAAGAAAGCAGTCTGAGCAGGGGCCAGGGGAGCAAGCCACTAAGCAGCATCCTCCACGGCCTGTGCCCCAGCTCCTACCTCCAGGTTCTTGCCCTGAGTTCCTACCTTGGGCTCCCTGCTGAACTATGACCTGAGAGATATAAAACAAATAAGCCCTTTTCTCCCCAAGTTGGTGATGGTCAGAGTATTTTGTCACAGCAATGGAGAAACAAACTAGAACATACACACAGCAAGAGAAAGGAGCAGTGAACTAGAAGGAGCTGGAGAAGAAAACTCAAGAACGCAGAGACACAGAAACTATGAAAGTCAGCGTGGAGTTCTGGGGGATATTGAGTGCAGACAGAAGGCATCTGCAGAGCTGATGAAGAGACCAATAGACTCGGGAAGAAAGCCCAGTCAGAATAACTGAAAAGAACTCAAAGACATCATAACATCCAAGACTACCACAAACTTCTTCAAAACCTAGAAAGGAGCCATTAAGAAAACGATACAGATGTAGCCTACCTACGGGGAAGCACACAAAAATGGGGCAAAAAAACCACATTTCTTTTTGATGATTTTTAAAGTCTCTGGAAATTATACCAAGTTAAAAAGGAATCATTCAAGAAAGTCTACACAATTCATTAAGAGTGGTGAGAATCTGCAGCACTGAGTCTGGACACCCACTCCCTCCTCTGAGCCCCCCTGCTTGTCTGAACTTCCACTTTGCATAGGTATAGCCAAAATGAGGCTCCCCATCCCCTCAACTCCAATCAAGATATCTCACTGGGAGGGACAAGTTGCCAGTATTTCCAAAACCTTCCAACTCCAAAATGAATGACTATACTTCCAGTGGAGGAAGCCTTAAGAAGCTGGGAACTCCATTTTCTACCTAGACCTTGTCCTTAAAATGGAGGTTCCCTCCTGATACAGCAAGCCTAGGCTAGTGGGGTCCAGCTCACCTGAGTAGGGCAAAGATTCCAGACCCAGAAAGGTAAGCTGAGCCAGGCATGGTGGCGCAAGGCTTTAATCCCAGCACTTGGGAGGCAAAGGCAGGCAGATCTTTGTAAGTTTGAGGCCAGCCTGGTCTACATGGTAAGTTCCAGGCAAGTTGAGGCTACAGAGAGATCCTGTCTCAAAAAGACCTTTTTTTTAAAAAAAAAAAAACACAAAAGTGTGTTCTGTGAGATAAGCTGAGCAAACCTAAGGGTGCTCCTGGAAAAAAAAAAACAAAAAACAAAAAAAAACAGTTCCATTTAATTAGGAACAAAAAGCAAACTACACACCATCTATTTCACCAGGGGACCAGGGAAAAGACAGCCTTAAGCCCTTTTGTATACAGAGCAAACCTTAATGACGGGCCTCACATATCCCCGTAAAAATGTTGCTGGATCAGATGACAAATTTATGTCCCACTGCAGGGAACGCCCGCTTCAAATAGGAAGCCTTGAGCTGAAAAGTGTAACTGAAAGGAAATACAACTAGAGGGACTCAACAGTGGATTCCAACTAGCAAAGGAGCAGGAAAGTGGAAGCCAGGAATGGTGGCACACATCAGTAATCCTGGCACTCAGGAGGCTGACGCAGAGGGTCACGGGCACAGGCCAGCCTACGAAGTGAGAACCTGTCTCACCAAAGAGAAAAGATCAATGAAAGAGCATCAGCAGAACAGAAGACAGAATAAAACATGCACACACACACACACACACACACACACACACACACACACACACACACACACATATACACACACACACACAGAAAGAACCAAACAGAACAGAGAAATGCGAGGCAGTATTATATGGAGATCATAATATACAGTATTTCACTGGTTTAATTTCCCTGTACACTGAGTGAGGTGGCCTGTACCTATAATCCTAGCACTTGAGAGGCTAAGGTAGAAAGATTGCTGCGAGTTCAAAGTCAGCCTGGGCTACAAAGTGAGACCTTTGTCTCAAAAAAATAAAAACAGCCAGGTGTAGTGGCACACACTTTTAATCCCAGCACTCAGCAGGTGGAGGCAGACAGATCTCCGAGCTCGTGGCCAGCTTGATCTGCATAGAGTTTCAGGCCAGTTGGGGATACAGGGAGATTCTGTCTCAAAAAACCAAAATAAAATAATAATAATAATAAATATAAATAAGTGAATTTCTCAATACTTATACTCCCATAATTTGAAAGGACATTGTTAAAAACAACAAACACAGGGGTAGAAAGATGGCTCTGGTTACGAGCACTTGTGTCTGCAAGGTCTTGGAGTGCTTCTTCTTTCCAGGAACCAACTCCTAAGTATAAGGCAACCCTAGAATTGAGTACATGTGATTGACTTACCTCATCACTGTTGAGTTTCTTTGCTTTGAGTAATCTTTGAGCCTTGTCTTCTTCGGAGCCTTCATCACTGTCTGAGGAATAGATTCTGGCCCGTTCCTCTGAGAACAAAAAAATTAGAGTCACTTTCAGATAGTCACCTATTTCTTGGATTTTCCTTCTGATAAGCACTTTCAACTCTCTATATTTTCCCCAGAAGAGCTAAATAATTTTCTTCCCTTTTTTCCCCATTTTTTTGTGTATGTGGTATGCATGTTTACATGTGTGTGTCTATGTGTACATGCACATCAAGGCCCAAGGTTGATGTCAGGAATCATCCTCAGTTGCTTCCACCTTATTCAAAGACGCAGGGTCTCTCAATAGCTCAGATCTCTCGCTGATAAAGTTAGTTTCACAAGCCACCTTGCTCTGGGGATCGCCTGTCTCTACGTTCCACAGCTGTACAGGCTGGTCAGCCCACACATACCTGGCATTTAGTGTTTACATGGGTTCTAGGGATCTGAACTCCAGTCCTCACGCTCACGTACCAAGCAGTTTAACCACTGAGTCCCAGGCCCAATTTAACTTTTCTTAATTTAAAGTTTGAAATATGTTGAAATGAACCAGACTTAACCTTTGTGATGTCCCCATTCCTTGCTAACCAAGTACTATACAAAGCTGGGCACCACTGTTCTTGTCTACTGGGTTTTAGTCTCTGGTAAACTGGATATTAAATACAGTACTCCTAAATGCATCCCTCATATTTTGTTTTTATTTTTGTGTAGTATAAATGTTACAATTAAAATTTTTAGTACTGCTGCTATCCCCCCAAAAGCTACTATACTGGGGCTCTCAAAATAGGTGGCAGGATCTATCAGGTCAGCCAGCAGACCAAATACAGCTGCTGCAAGAAAGCAAGAAGGAGCTGGAGAGACAGTTCAGTGGTTTTAGGTGCTGTTAAAATTTGTCATTTATCACTTAGGGACAAAGCCAAGATGCATGGTCATCCACATCCTTACATTACACTGTAGTTTCTAAAACTCAGAGCATACCAGGGAGGGGCCAGGACAATGCTCAGTGGTAGAACACTCCCCTAGCGTGCATGTGGTTCTGAGTTTTATTCCCAGGACCACCAAAGAAAAAGCGCAGTAGCTTCAGGAACACTCACTATCTGTTATGTACCAAGCTCTGGAGTAAGCACTGTGAATGCACTCACTGTTCAAGCCTCAGCCTCAGGTTATAAGTCCTGTTAGGAGACTATTTTATCCCAGATGAAGTAACAGAAGTTCAAAGAGGTCATGGAACTTTTCAAAAGTCATTCTGTTAAAGTGGCAGAGGAGGCTCAGCAGTTAAGAGCACCGGATCCTCTTCCAGAGGAGCTTGGTTTGGTTCTCAGCACTCACATGACAGCTAACAGCTGTCCTTAACTCCAGTTTCAGGGGGTCCAATGCCCTCTTCTGACCTCTACAGGCATTGCACAACATGGGTGTACTGTTTACACATAGGCAAAATACTCATACATATAAAATAAAAATAAATAAAATTTGAAGGAAAAAAAAAGTGGCAGAGCTTGCTGGATACATGCCTGTAATTCCAGCACTCAGGAGGCTGAGGCAGAGGAATTTCAGAAATCCAGGAATCTACGCTCTCTTCTGAGTTTGCTTTTCTGCATGTATCTGGCCACAGGGTATAGGGGAACCTTAGGTTCTCACCTAGGCACATTCTAGGCAACTGCTGCATCTCTGAGGTATATTCTCTCTCTCCCATTTTTCCTAGTCTCAGCTGGGTTGTTGTTGCTTTAATTATAGAAGTAATTCACACTTACAATGAAAAATATTTTTTTTGGTATCTGAAATATTATCTTGAAGGTCGGATGACCAAAGTTGGTTAAAGAAACAACCATCTGTGTGTGATGAGAAGTTACTCTACCTACAAAGCCTGTTTCCTGAGTAAGAGCAAATATGTCAGAGTACTGTTTGGAGATCACACAGGATGGCAAATGTTTGCCTAGGATTCAGCATGTGCTGAGTAAATGTTAAACACGGGTTATTAACACTGAGAGGAAGGAATCTGCAAAGCACAACCTAAGAAAAGCAAAGCAGAGGATGAAGGCAAATACCACGTGTTCCCTGAACAATTTACCTTCTTGATTATCAATCAGTAATGAAAAACAAGTTGAAAACCACTCTAATAAATGGCTACTGAGCTGGGTGTGATGGTTTATGCCTATAATCCCAGCATTTGAGAAGCTGAGGCAGGAGGATTGTTGAAAGTTTGAGGCCAGCCTGGCCTAGAATAAAACCCTGTCTAAAAGAAAAAAAAGTTAAAAATTGAAATAATGATAAAAATTAGTCAGGTGTGGTGGTGCAGGCCTTTAATCCCAGCACTTGGGAGGCAGAGGCAGATGGATCTCTGTGAGTTCAAGACCAGCCTGGTCAACATACTGAGTTCCAGGCCAGCAGGGGCTACAGTGAGGCCCTGTCTCAAAAAGACCAAAAAATAAATCAATAATAATAATTAATAATGATAATAATAATGTGGCAAACTTCCAGACTGAAAGAATGCCAAAGGATAAATTGAAAGGAGCCAGGTGCACACACCTGTAATCTGAGCACACAGGAGACAAAAGGATCAGCAATTCAAGGGCAACCTCCAAAACCAGAAACACCTAAAGGGGAGCCACAGTAGTACCCATCGTTCCAGGATGGACTGAAAGAACGATGTAATGACTTGATCACTCAGCCTTGGCATGGGCCAGTCATTAATACAGGCTCTTTGAAGATAAAATGGCCAGTGGCAGGCAGTCAGATGATGGCAAGGCAAACATACACACCACACTCACCCCGAATGCCCCCTTTGTATCGGTTTTTAATGGCTGCCAGGCTGATAGACTCCTCGCCTTCCTCTTCCTCATCATACCGGTCGGGCTCCAGATAGCTGGCACTCAGCCCGCGCTGGTGCTGTTTCTCCCTCATCCGGCGCTGCTGCGACTCCCTCCGAATGGAGGCCCTCAAACGCTCTTCTTCCTTCTGCAAGAGAGCAAAGAGATCATTTTCTATGATTTGAAAGTGACACAAGTTTCACGTGTTGGAAACTTAACCCCAAAGCCATATGTTAACATGAGGTAAGACTCTAGGGGTGGCTGTCAGAAAGGCCATGTCCTCCACAGAGGGTTAGTTAATCATGGAGTAAATGATGTATTGATGGACTGATGGATTGTCCTGGGAGTGGCTCCATTACAGAAGTGAGCTTACTCTCCTTGCTCTGCATTGCCATGGACTTTCTCCACCATGCTTGGATGCACCAAGAAGGCCCTCAGTCTCCTGAATACTGGGATGATAAGTGTGTGCCACCATGTTCAGCTAAATTTCTCTTCTTTATTTAATTACCCAATGTTTGGAATTCAGTTATAGTAATAGAAAATAGAACTTTAAAAATCAGACTCCTTTCGAGAAAAAGAAAATACAGATCTTCTTTTGTGCATACTTGAACCCACTTTTACTATACAGAACATCTGGGATACCATCTATCTCTTGTCTTTTGAGAATAGGCTTCTTCCCTTATGCCTCTACCAGCAACACACAGATGAAAAGGTAGGAAGGACCCATCACACCACCTTGATCAGAACTGCACAGGCATGACCCTAGGACTGAGTAAGTCCTCTGGGCTGCCACTCAGAGATCAGATGAGACCAGCTGGAGAAAGCCCTTCTGAAATGACCCCCTGGGGCAGTAGAAGCTAGCTGTGCTCATCCCTGAGCTGCAGACACCTGACCTGCTGAGGTCCCATGGGACTCTTAAGCTCCCCAAACATTCCTACTGTGGCCCTCAACTCAGTATATCTTAGCTCCTGTCAACAAGTTGGGGAAGTCCCATTAGGGGGAATCTCTAGACCACAAGGCAGAGCCTTTATTTCCTTAAAGCTGCCTGGCACTTCACAACCTGGGGTTCATAAAGGAAACAGAGGCTGCGGACAGGGATATGCTAGAAACTCTACGCAGGTAGGTGTTCATGATGGAGTATGTGGCTACACTGAAGTTACAGTAGACTCACTATTAAGGGTCAGGACCAAGAGCCAACTAGCTGGCTCCTTGTCTATACTTCCACAGACTAGACAGGTAAAAGAAGGCTTGGGGGAATCCTCAGGGTGGTTCCCAGGGCTAGTACATCAACACTGAGTCTGGAATCTGTGGGTTCCTCCAGCTCCACTAGCCTGTACAGAAAAGGCGGGGAACAGAAATAGTGAGGCCCTTCTGTATGACTAGACTAGGCTCCTAGATCTGGTTTAGTTAACTTGTTCTCATGAACAAATTAGAGAAGAGAAGAAAAGGCAGGGGCTCACATTCCCATTAGAGACCAACATCAAGATCAATAAATGGACTGTCAGCCTCGCTCCTCCTTGCTCAAGGAACACAGCTAGTCACATGAGGCAGACTAGGCAACAGCTGAGATGCAGCAAGGATTAGACAGAGAGGAAAGATGAGGCTGTACCACTGCACTCAGCTTCTCAAAGCAAGTGCGGCACCAGAGACCAGCACTGTCAATGCAGGACCATACTCCATCACTCAGAGGCAATGTCTCCAAGCTAAGTCTGTGCTTAATTACGAAAATCTACCAATAGAATGTTGCAAAATTGACTTAAAAAACAAAACAAAACAAAAACAAAAAAACCCAAAAAACCCCACAAACTCAGGACTGGCGAGATGGCTCAGTGGGTAAAGCACTTGCCGTGCAGGCCTCACGTCCTGAGTTGTCAGAACCCATATAAAAACAGGAGGGAACTGACTCCGCAAAGTTGTCCTTTGAACATGGGTGTCATGGCATGCACACCCACACAGACATCTACACACACAATAAGTTAAATAAACTCCCACCCACATAGAAGATGCAGCTCTCTGGTAGCACACCTACCTAACATGATTGAGTTTAATCCTCAACACCACAAACCAAATTCACAAAGCTCTGCTAGATTCAACTTAAGGCACTCTTCCATTCACACTGCTGCTCCAGTCTTTAACATTCCCACTGATTATTGACAGGAATTCTAGACTAGATGTACATGATTTAATGATGTTTGATATTACATGTTCAGTTATTTTAGTGACCAGTTTTGTAGAGCTTTCAGGATCTGGTTGGGGAGAACCCAAGAGCTTGTAGGTTTTATCACCATCCTCACATCTCTTTGCTTTAGGAAATTAATCCAGTTTCCTGTTCATGTCAGCTGGAAGAAGGAAAGGAAGTCCGACAAGAGATGATGAACAGACCCTTTGGGCAATCTGTTCTTTTTTTATTATTATTATATATATTTTTAAATTAATTAATTAATTAATTATTTTGTCTTTTTGAAGCAGGGTCTCCCTATAGCCCCAGCTGTCCTGGAACTCACTATGTAGACCAGGCTGGCCTTGAACTCAGAGATCCGCCTGCTTCTGCCTCCCAAGTGGTGTGACTACAGGTGTGCGCCACCACGCCTGGTTTTTTATTTATTATTTTATGTATATGAGTATAGTGCCTGCATGTAGGTAAGTACACCCATGCCATGCAATGCCCATGGAGAACAGAAGAGGCTGTTGGATCCCCTGAACTGGAGTTACAGACAATTGTTAGCTGCCATGTGGGTGCTGGGAATCAAATCTGGGTCTTCAGCAAGAACAGTCAAGTGTTCTTAATCGCTGAGCCATCTCTCTAGCCAACAGTCAGTGTTCTTAACTGCTGAGCCATCTCTCCAGCCTGGGCAATCTGTTCTTGATACACAAAACGCTTCCAGGATAAAGCTTAGCCAACATACCTTAATCATTTCTGTGCGCTGGCACTCAGGATCACGACCAGCCATTGGTAAGATTCTAATCTTCTGTGTCTTTGAACATCTGTCTGCAAGTGACAGAGTCATCTTTCTATGTGTGGCACTGTCTGTAGAGTGAGGTCTGCCAAGAAACAAACAGGAATTTCTCACGATTTACCGAATGTATTTGTGAGTCAGTCACACATCACAAAACATGAAGATGACAGCCACTGCCTACTCACCAAATAGGCAAGGCCACGAAATTGAATACTTTAGGGGGGAATGGCTTTTCTTGTTCTCTAGTTCATTGAGACAGGAAATCAAAGAAGAAAAGGCTGGGATGAGGATGACTCTGCATAGCATGACCACCTCTAGAGGCAGTAAGTGGACAGGCTGGGGTAACAGCAGGTTTGCATATTGTGCCCACCCCCTAGAGGCTCAAGCAGTATAAATGCACACTGGGCCAGACACTGTGTGCCAGACACTGTGCTTTGAACGTCACACAATATTTGACTTGTCACAAATACTTTATGAGATAATTATTACAAAATGAAAGGTGCACAAGATCACACAAATAGAAATAAAGCCAAATACAGGCCAATAACAAAGTCTATACTTTAACCATTATAATTCACAAAAAGCAAATGCCTCCCTGCAGGTAAGCATTTCCCAAGAAGGGTGGTCTACTTATCATCAGGAAAAGAGGCCTAGAGAAGGGCAGAGCCTTCAACAGCTACCCAGGGTGTGAGTCTACTTGGGGGATACATCCCTACAGAGGGCTGGGGCAACAGCAGAAGGCAATGGACAACCTGCATCCTTGCATCCCCCAACATATGCATTGCCTTTACTCTAATTGCATGCATTCAACAGCCCTAATTATCAATTAGTCTCCCAGATCAATTCTACTGACACAAAGGATGCGCTGACCAGCACAGACAAGAATGTCAGGCCTCTTGACAGAACAGTCATCCCTGAAATTAATACACAGACATTCTATTTTACACAATAGACTGGTCAGAACGACCTGGCTCCCGAGAAAGCAACTTTTGGTGTACCTGACAAAGTCATCTTTAATCCTTCAGAATAGAGAAATAGTTCTTGGACTATACTGTGGAGCTCCCTCAACCAGGAGCCAGACATTATAGAAACAACACATTGATAAGAACAGTTACCTGAAGGTAAGCTTTGTTTTAAAGACGGCTTGTCCCTGGAGACCAGTACCTTGTCTTATAAAAAGATGATTGTGGTCACCCTGCAGAGGGGCTTTGTACACATCGAACACTTCATTTCCTAAATGTAGGGACATGCTGAAGAGAAAAAATACATTGAAGTCAAAAGGCCTTCATACTACTGTTTTACTTTACCGAAAAATGTGGTTTAACCACTGCTTTCTCTCTTTACAGAATTCAGAAGAAGGCACCATGTTGAAAAAAACCTGGCTTCAGGGAAATAACACCTGTTGTGATGTATGCCCAGCCCCTACTACGCTGTCAGTGAAAGACACTTTTCCTCACACTGCGAGTAGTATACAGTGGGACTGAGGAAGTGGTATAATTTTTCTAAGTAATATTCTGTCTGCAAAGTGGATGGCCACAACTTCGGCACACAGTGTCTCCCACCAGTCTGTACAACCTCCAACTACCCTTTCTCTCAGGTCTTCTATGCAGCCACAGGGAGCAACTAACAGAAATTCTCCAAGAAGAGACGGACCCCAGTAAGACCCCTGCCCGAAACTTTCTCACCTCTCTGGGTGCCACACCTACACCAGTATACGGCACTCACCTGCCATCTGACCACTTGACTATCCGAGCATTGCTTTCTTTAATTTCATTTCCTTCTTCATCTCGGCGTATCCTCCATCTTATAGTATTTTCTACCTGTTTTAAAATACAAAACCTTAGAAAACTGTAGTTTATGGGCTTCCTCCCACCACACAAGAGATACACAATCATAGAACACGCACACACAGGTAAGTGACAGAAAAACAGACAATGATGAAATCCTCTTGGGATACATTAATAACAGGGAAAAAAAACGCTTAAAGGAACTTCCGAGATTCCAGTGCCACAAGCACAGCTTGCAGTCAGAGCACTATGGCAGATACTAATCTGCATTTGCCTGGGAAATTTTAAAATACATGAAGAGCTCCGAGCCACAGGAGCAGGGCTTGAACCTGTGAAGAGCACAAAGACCCTTAGGTAGAGTGAGCTTTTTAAAAGCCAGTAAAAGCAACACGAGAATACTCTATGACCCAGTGAGCCAGGGACACTACCACATATGGAGATTCTCTGAAAATCGGAACCCCAGATTTGAACACGTTTAGAATCTAACCTTTTATCACCAGAATGATGGAAAAATGTCAAGACAGATTTTAAAAATGAGAGCTGGGCATGGCGGCACACGCCTGTAATCCTAGCACTCAGGAGGCAGAGGCAGGTGGATCTCTGTGAATTCGAGGCCACCCTGGTCTACAAAGTGAGTTCCAGGCCAGCTGGGGCTATAGGGAGACCCTGTCTCAAAAAGACACAACACACACACACACACACACACACACACACACACACAAAATGAGAGCCACCACTAATGAAATTTAAAACTTTGTGGGACTTCCAGGAAAACAAGGCACATTAAATGCATACAGTTCATCACTGCTACATCCTGGACATCCACTAAAATAACAGCAAAAGAAAAAAAATAAATAAATAGAACATTCACAAGGATTAGAAGAATGAGAATGAGCCAGATATAGTGATGTATGTCTGTAATCCCACCACTTGGGAGGCTGAGGCAGGACTGCCAGTTTGAGGCCAACCTAGGCTATATATCAAGACCCTGTCTCAAAGAAGAAAACCCAACAACAAAGAATCAGAATGAAAATGAAGAGAACGCAAAGAGAAGTGAATATTTTAACATTCTGAAAAGTCACTGACGGGTCTAAGTGCATGCGTCCCTATTCCTCCACCCTCTACCCTAGAAACCAGCTGTGGCCCCACTCCCACACCCCTTCTGTAGCTCCACGGCCAGGTGCCAAAGTCTTTGTAAACAGAACCTAATGATTTGCTTCCAGTTTTTCTCCTTTACTTCTTCCTCACTAAATAAGCAATAAATCAGCTAAATAAACTCAGTAATATGTACAAATTAAGTATGATATCATTTCTGAGATTTATGTCAAAATAGTCTAGGCCAGTTAAGAGCACTGTCTGCTCCTGCAGAGAACCTGGGTCAATCCTCAGAACCTACATGGTGGCTAACAAACAATCTGTAACTCAAGCTCCAGGGGATCCAACGCCCTCTTCTGGTTCACGTGCATTGCACTCATATGTGGTGCATTTACGTTCATGTAGGCAAAGCACTCATACACATAAAATAGAAATTTTTTTTAAAAAGTATTTTATTATTTTTATTTTATGAGTGTACTGCCTGCATGTATGTGAATGCATTCCTGTCGTGCAATGCCGCGGAGGTCAGAAGAGGGCGTCGGATTCCTCTGGAACTGGAGTTAAGGACGGTTTGTAGCCGCCATGCGGGTGGTGGGAATCGAACCCAGGTCCTCTGCAAGAGCAGTCAGTGCTCTTAACTGCTGAGCCGTTTCTCCAGCCCCAGAAATATTTTTCATTAAAGTCTAGGGAAGGTAGGCTAGGGAATATTGATGAAACAAGACTGTTCAAGCTGATGAGCACATATGAGTTCATTATACCATTCTTCCTATATTCATGTGTGTTGGAATTAAAATACAGCTAGTAAGATGGCTCAGTGGGTGAAGGTGCTTGCCACTAAACCCAATGACCTGAGCTCACTCCCGGAACCCACATGGTGGAAGAACCAGCTCTTGAAAGTTGTCCTTTGACCTCTAGATGTGCACCATGGCACACAAGCACCCATATACACACAATAAATAAATGTAATAAAAATATTTTTAAGGAATTCAAATGAAACAACCTGTCACTCTTCCTGTCTTCTGTCTTGTACACAATAAGTTAGTGACATACAAATATACAATCTTGTACACAGGCATTATTAACTGAGAAGCTGCTTAGGGAAATGCTTCCTGTTCTATGATGCTACTGATGACAGGAAAAATTGTAAGGCCTCACCCCACTGGAATGAAGCACATGAAAGTACTTCTAAAGACATGGCCTCACAGAGGCACATAGCTGCAAGTGCTCGCTGTTCACTAAAGGAGTAACTACACCACCAACTAACTCCAAGACTATTCATTTGCCTGGTCTTAAACATCACTCAAGAAACAAAGGATCCAGGGTTATTTTCAACCATACTCCAAGATTCTGAAGGACAGCAGCCTACATTAAACACTGACATTTTGTACTCTGAAGCACTGAGGTTTTAGAGCAAAATGCTGCCGTCTGCATTATGATGCCCACACTGGATTATACAACAGACATATGCATACTCGTTTCTGCACTATAACAGAAATGAGAAAAAGGAAAAATGCCAAAATAATTAATTGCTAAAGAGTAAATAAATAACTACCACATCAATTTATATAAATCATGGCAACAACGAAAAGCAGTAAAATGTAGTCAGAGGCACCAAATTGGCCACGAGAAATTAATACCACTAATTACTACACACACGTTCCAAGGAAACCATACTGACAGATGAGCTAGAGGTGCCGAGATGGTGGAGAGAGCACAGGGCAAAACAAAAACAGTCTAAACCTATCAACTATATGATCGTGAGCAAACTATTGGCATTTGTTTCATCTGTTTTCTTATTTGATTTGCATTTCCACAAGTGATTACTGAAAACCTTTGGAAGTCCAGGCCCTTTAGACAGGAACCCTCTTTCTCTACGGTTACTTAGGCACATGTGCATCCACCATATTTGAAGATAACAGTGCTACCTGAGATGCAAAAACCCAGCCCTAGTCAGGCATGGTGGCTTGAGCTACAATTGCAGCACTCAGGTTGAGGCAGGAGGATCAGAAGTCTGAGGCCAGGCAACCCTGCCTCAGGAAAAAAAATGTAGAATGGGCAAGGACCTAAGTTTGATCCCCAGGCAGTGCCTCGGAGAGTGAAGCAGCGGCTCCTTGCTAGGTACGCCTTTAATACCAGCACTCAGAAGGCAAGGACAGGCCTCTCTGAGATCTCTATAGGCCAGCCTGGTTTACCAAGGGACCCTGGGCTCAATCTGAAAAAGTAGGTAGTTCATTGGGCTGATAGAACAGAAAGTATAAAATCACTTTCACTGATGGAGTCTCAAGTTAGCATGCCTGGGTTTTACTCTGTACAAGGAAAAAGGAGTAAAGGATGCTTGGCACCTTCAACTTTAACCTGGTTCTCCCTTCTTCATCCAGCATCTCCTCGTCTTCAAATTCATCTTCATAATACTGAGGATCAAAAGGCCTACAAAGTGTTTTAAAAGTAAGCTATTAATCCTATTTTATAAAGATCACCATGATAAAATTACAGATCTCGCACATAATCATATAAAAACTCTTAACTTTAAAACTCACAGTGGTTGCCAGGCACGGTGGTGCACACCACACCTTTAATCCTAACACTCGGGAGGCAGAGGCAGATGGCTCTCTGTGAGTTTATGGCCAGGTCATAGTGAGTTCCTGGCCAGTCAGGGCTACTTAGTGAGACCTTCTCTTTTTTGTTGTTGTTGTTTTTTTGTTTTGTTTGTTTTTTGCAGTGTGACTCCAGACAGGATCCAAAGAGGAGGTATACAGTCTCTTCTCTGGGTTTTATGGAGAGTTCCTTTACCCTTCTGTGTTGGCCTCTTAAAGTACCGTGTCAACCTTAAAAGGGCACAGGAAAGGGCGGAGACCCTCTCTTAAAAAAGAAAAGCAAAAATGGTCAAATATTTTCAAGGTCAACTTGAAGTATTCAAATGACAATAAATTTTTAAAAATTGGTGCTGGGGGCTGGATAGATGGCTCAGCAGTTAAGAACAGTGGTTGTTCTTGCAGAAGACCCGGGTTCAAATCCCAGCACCCACATGGCAGCTAAAAACTGTCCATAACTCCAGTCCCAGGGGATCTGAGAGTCCCTTCTGACCTCCACGGGCATTGCATGACACGGGTGCACTTACCTACATGTAGGCAATACATGAATACACATAAAAAATAAATAAATTTTTAAAAAGTTGATGCTGTTATATATTAGTTGAAATAAAATTCAAGCAATGCTAAACATTCAAAATAACAACATAGTCATAGTGTCATATGACTTTAATCCTAGTACTTGGGAGGCAGAGACAGGTGGATTACTGTGAGTTCCAGGTCAACCTGGTCAAAAGAAGGACTTCTAAGGCCTGGAGAGATGGTTCAGTAGTTAAGAACACTGGTTGTTCTTACAGAAGACCCAGGTTTGAATCCCAGCACCCACATCGCAGCTAACAACTATCTGTAACTCCAGTCCCAGGGGATCCAAGAACCCCTTCTGACCTCCACGGGCATTTCATGACACGGGTGCACTTACCTACATGCAGGCAATACACGCATACACATAAAATAAAAAATAAATAAAATTTAAAAAAAAAAAGCGGGACTTCTAGACCAGTCCCAGATATACAGTAAGAGCCTGTCCTAAAATAAATAAATAAAATAAAGTAAATAAATAAATTCAAAATATCCTTTGTTCCTATTATAGTCTTCCAAGGAAAAGGCTATACATGCTATAGCTTTCCACATCATTTTCCTGCAGGAAAAGCATGTCAATTATCCAAGAGCTGCAGCATTGACTTAGCAAGTAATTCCCACTAGGCACTGTTAATTGTCCCAAACCATTAGCTTTATGATCAACAACAGTTCTTACAATGGATACCACAATGTCTCCAGAAATATCACCACTCCTCACTGCACTGCTGTTAGAGCTGCAGTAGTTGGTAAATGTCTGAGGACTTGGTGTCTGACAATTCTTAAGAAAGTACAAACTGCTAATAACATTCACAAAAACAGTGGCCCATACTTTAACTCAGGATGTTTAATTTTTTAGAAATACAAATGGGGCAGTGGGGAGGAGCTGTTGAGAGATGGCTCAACAGTTAAGAGCACTGGCTGCTCTTGAAGAGGACCCAGGTTTGAGTCCCAGCACCTACATGGCAACAAACAACTGTCTCTAACTCCAGTTCCAGGGGATCTGATGCCATCTTCTGGCCTCTGAGAGCATTATGCACACACAGTACATTTATATACACGTAGGCAAAACACTCATACATATAAAAAAATTAAAATAAATTTTAAAAATTAAAAAAATACAAAATGAAGTTTCCATTTCCACGATCAGTCAATTCAATAACAGTAAGCAAAATATATTCACATATATCCACATATTTATTTATTTTTTTTTTTTGGTCTTTTTGAGACAGGGTCTCCCTATAGCCCCAGCTGTCCTGGAACTCACTATGTAGACCAGGCTGGCCTTGAACTCACAGAGATCCACCTGCCTCTGCCTCCGGAGTGATGGGGCTAAAGGCGTGCGCCACCATGCCCGGCTAGATCCACATATTTCTATCTAACATCCAGAAAACATTTTAGTTGGTCTCCTTACCTGGGCTCTACACTGAGGAAGTTGGGCAATTTAACAAAATACAAGTCATTTCCTAAATCAGTGTTTACTTTGGGGATTTCTACTTCTATCCTGGTCTCGGGTATTGGTTCCTCCTCCTGCTGATCCTGAGGCAAGCCATTTTCATCCTGGAGAGAAAGCAGAACTTAGAGCTTTGCTGGCCTAGTAACCGCCCAGTTCAAACTCTGTGTTTTAATTACATAAAGGAGCAAGCATCATTTTTTTGGTTTTTTATTTTGTTGTTTTGTTTTCTGACAGGGTTTCACTCTGTTGGCCAGAATGGCTTGGAACTTACTACACAGACCAAGTTGGCCTCAAACTTACAGAAATCCTCCTGCCTCAGCCTTCCAAGTGCTGGGGTTACAGGTATAAGACACCATGCCCAACAAGAACTGTATTTAGATGTTACTTTAGAGACAATGCAGTCCCAATCCTTATCACTGTTCAACTATCTCCAAAATACCTCAGGAGAAGACAAGCCTGGCTGCAACAGTACACTACTGTTGGGGGCCTCTGTTATGTGAAGTAGAAGTCTCTTCATATCCGGATAGCTCATGAGCTCGGAGTTATGTGCTGAGACTCCTTTCATAGCAGGGTGCCTTCCTGGCATTTTGCCTGACCCTCCTTTTGAAGTGCCCGCCACAAATGCCATAACATAAACATGGCCTCTGGCTCTAGGAATACCATGCTTTCCTGTGTGATTTTTCAGGTAGTCAGCGGTCTGGCAGCATGGCAGAAACCCACTTCCATATGCAAATAGAATGTCTCACAAAGTATCTATCAGCCAAAGCTTTTACCACTACCCCCATGGTATAAATATCCCAGTCTTCTCTCAATAATAGAGAGCTGGATCACTTGAAGCTACACTTAATAAAAGCTGTGACACGGACTAAGCAGAGTCCCGTGTCTTACTGGCGATCCAGCCTCTCCGGAGGCAGCATTCCTCCGTCACCGGCTCACAGATCCCAGCTTCAGCCGCCTTGCGCTCTCCTGCGTGATCCAGTGGCCAGTGGATCTCGCATCAAGAGGAAAGCGCACGGGGGAAATTAAGGCAGTACACGGCTGGACAACGCTCCAGCAGCAGAGACCCACAGAGACATGGAGAAGCCCGCGGACCCGTGCTGCGACTCTCCAGGCGTGCCCGCGCACACCATGCCAGGGTGCCCAGCGCGCACGCACCATACACTACATCACCTCTGTGAGCAATTTACCCTCCAGTCATCAACAGAGGTGTGCAATTAATCAAGGCTCCAATGTGCAGCCACTGTAATAATTCATGTCAGGGAAGACTATCAACACATGGTGAGCTGGAGACCAGCCTGAGCTATGTAGCAAGCAAGAACCTGTCTCCAAAAGTAAAATTTTTTTAAAAAAAAAGGAAAGAAGGAAAGATTATTAACACAACGCATTTTTTTTGCAAAGATCAAAAAAACAACTAAGTCAAAGGATCTCTAGGCCAACATGATCACTTGAGGCTCTGCACCACCTCAAGTTAGCAGTCATCATTTCTACTCTTCCTCAATCAAAAGCCTCTGCAGAAGAATTCTGGAGCTGGAGAGATTGGCTCAGCAGTTAAGAGCACTGCTCTTACAGAGGACCTGGGTTCAGTTCCCAGTACCCACATGGTAGCCAGGGGATCCAAAACCCTCTTCTGGCCTCCATGGGCATTGCACAAACCAAGGTACTCACATACATGGAGGTAAAACTCGTACACATAAAAATAAATAAATCAAAAATAAAGTCATTTATTCATTGTATTTTCATACTACAATTTAGTTACCTACTTCTTGGAGAAAGAGAGAGCCTTCACCTCTGAAACTCTGTCTTACCTTGAACATAGGGCCTGGTTCACACTTGTAATTTCCACTTACCACAGGCTGTCCTGGAGTAGGGGGCTTATCTTCTCCATCACTCCCTGAAGATATATCATCGGCACCTCCAAATAGATCCATGGTTTCTGTATTAGCTTCAAATGCAGAAGGAAAAATGCAGAGTTAACATCTGGTCTTCGCTTTAACAATCCCCAACATTTCTGGGCTAGCCCCAGGAAACTGCCTAAAACCTTGTATGACTTGTGTGTGGAGAGACACGAACACGGTACAGGAAGCTCCTCTTCCTCCTCTTCATCCTTCTTCACTTTCCCTGATTCTCCAGGAACCAGCTGTTTATCCCAGGCTAGATATTCAAAGTTGGGTTATGAACTCTGCAAGTCCCTTCTCTACAAAAGTCCCTCAAGTTTCAATACATATGTATGTCTACCCAGGCCCCCATCCTCACAGGTAGAATTATCACCTAGGTATATGTCAAAACAATAATCTATAAAACCGGTTAAAAAAGAAAGAAAGAAAGAAAGAAAGAAAGAAAGAAAGAAAGAAAGAAAGAAAGAAAGAAAGAAAGAAAGAAAGAAAGAGAAAAGAAAAGGTGAGGTGCTACAGTAGGTAGACAAAAGAGTGGCTAAAAAGCAGTCTGCTTAAAATTGAGATTACTGAAGTTACAATTGTTGACAGAGACATGGTCTGGGATGAACCTATGAGACAGGGCAGACAACAAAATCACTGGGAAGCAAAGCAAAGATGGCCAAGACACTGATGAAAGTTCATCATATGGCAAATCAGCAAAATAACTCTGTTCACTCTCACACACATCCCTCAGCCTGTCACCATCCAACTGCTGTATATTTAGTTTACCTGTGATAGCAGTCTCTATACCCTAAAGCCACAAGATGGCAAGTTCTACCATTTATGTTGATCATGGTCACATTCCCAGAATCCAGAACAGCACCAGTACACAGTAGAACCTCAAGAAACATTTATGAACAAAATTAGACAATGCACATACCATACTAATTCCCACAACCTTGTAAGGTGGTCTGCATCGTCTCCCTTTACACATTAGAAAAAACTAGTTTAGGAAGTAATTTGACCAACTGAAGATAAAGGATCATCTGATTCCAAAGTCTACTCACAGAACTACTAGTGAGACATCTAAGTAAATCCCAGAGCTTGCTATTTTGTCCAACTTTTCTTTTCTCTACGGTTGACCCTCTAAATGTATGCATTTATCATGTTCCTTGACAACTTATGTAAGCCTCTTGGGTGATGCCTGACTACCACTCCACATGGCAACAGCTGCTCACAGTCAAGTCTGGCAAATCAGGTTGGCTGTAACTTTTGCACTAACACCTTCATTGTGTGGTCACCTGCCATTCACAAACATAGTTTACAGGGAGATGGACATGTGCATCTCTACCTTTACAAAAAACTGAACACTGTGTTTTCATGAACTCTTCAGCTAACCCTCAGCCAGACTGTTCCTTCACCTGATAATAGACTGTTAAAAGTCTCTGAGTTCAAGGCTGGGCTGGTCTACACAGTGAGTTCCAAGACAGTTGGGGTTACAGGGAGACCCTGTCTCAAAAAAGACCAAAAAAAAAAAAAAAAAAGTCTGAGACCAAGGTACCCTGGGACTGTCCTTATTCAAACTGAACAATGTACACTGTCACTTCCTAACCCAACAGAGGCTCAGTCCCCCAAACATACACTCCAATTGTACCTGAAAAGGCAAGTTTGGGGGGTTGGCGAGATGGTTCAGTGGTTAAGAGCACCCACTGCTCTTGCAGAGAACTCAGGCTCAATTCCCAACTCCCACAGGGCAGCTAACAATCATCCATAACTCCAATTCCAGGGGACTCCAGTGCCCTTTTCTGACTCCACGGGCATTACATGACACAGGTGCACTTACACACATGCAGGCAATATACTCATACACATAAAATAAAAATAATTAAAATATTTAAGACAGAAGCAAGTTTGTAACAGTTTAAGCTGTGCAGTTTTCTGTGGGTCTTGCAGTCTGGGTTTACCTCACCTAGGGTTGGGAGTGCACTACAGTTAAATGCAAAGAGAAATATGAAACAGATGTATGTAGGAGAAAAACGAAAGGCACACCTTTGGGCACCTCGGCGTCACTATCCACTTCAGAATCGGACGCAATTGTGTTCTTGCGCTTCATTCGTAAAACTTCATCTTCACTATCACTGCCTCTTGCAGATTCTAAAAAGTGCATTAAAAGGTCTGAATAATCATTGCTTTACAGATAAACTGTAGTAGGTACACACAATGGAATACAGAAAGCAATATATAGACTAATGATTCATGGAACATTTTGGATTAATCAAAAATGCATTACACCAAGTGAAGGAAGAAAATCTGGCCTGGAACAGAGACGTGAGTCTGTAATCCTAGACAATGAGGCGGAGGCAGGAGGGTCACTGAGTGAGCCTGGACTACAGTGACCCTCTTTTAAAAAAAAAGAAGTGGGGGAGGAGAGGAAGAAATCTAAAAAGGGTATATACCCACTAAATGACTCTATATCACATCACATTCTCCAAGACAAAACATAGTGAAGAACAGATCAAAAGGTGACAGGTTAGGCACAAGGGAGAGATGTGACTGCAAAATGTGTACCCTAACACACTGTTCTGTGTCGGGAAGGTACTGGTTACATAATCTATAAATGTGTCAATACTAATTAAACTGTGCATACAAACAAAAAGAGGCTGAGGGTACAGCTCAGTCATAGAGTGTATGCCTAGCATAAGCAAAGCCCTGATTTCAACCACAGAAAGAAAAAAATTATAAAGGGGAAAAACAAAAACAGGTGACAAGTGTGGTGGTACATGCCTGTAATCCCAACATTCAGGAGCAAAGGCAGTAGGATGGTTGCACATTCAAGGCCAGTCTGAGCAGTGAATTCCAGGCTAGCCAGGGCTACACAAAGATCTAGCTCCAACATTCAATAACCAAAATCAAATTTACCATATTGAGACAGGGTTTCACTTTGTAGCCCTGGTTGGCCTGAACATGCTATGTAGGCCAGGTTAGCCTGGAACTCAAAGAGATTCCTCTGCCTCTGCCTCCCTAGTGCTAGGCCACATACTAATTTTTAAAAATAGCTGAACATGGCAGTGTATACCTGTGATTTCAGCACTTGAGAAATGGAGGCAAGAGGATCATGAGTTCAAGGTCAGTCTGTGCTACATAATATCCTGTCTCAATTAAATTAAAATAAAAAACATTGCTTTCTAGAATCAGGAAATCCTTGATAGAAATGAAAAAAAACAGTACTGAAACTTATGATCAAATTATATAGACCCATTCCAGAAGAAAGGTGAAAATGTGGGAAAGGAAGAAGCAAATGACTATTTCTAGATGGTATAATTATTTCCCTAAAAACTCCATGGAGTGTGCTGGCACATACCTGGTAATCCCAGCACTTGGCAGCTGGAGGCAGAAGGATCAGAAGTTCAAGACCAGTCTTGGCTATATGAGACCCCATCTCAAAATGAAATTAAAAAAAAAAAAAACACAGAAAACAGATTCTCTACTGTGACCCCAATATTGTATTAGTTTCCCAGTATTAAAAGAGCCTTAAACATTCTAATGATACCACAAATAATTCTACTCTGAGCTGCCAAATGCTTACTGCAGCCCCACAGTCTATGCAGATTCACACTCGTATCGGTACACATTCAGCCCTCTTCTCCCCCCAAAAATGCCGAAGTGTGGTTTTGAATGACACCCTGTGAGGTGTTATGGGGCAAAGATTTCTCCATACTTAAAGTTTCTGAGGTAGGACCAAAATGTAATTCATATGGCCAATCACCTACAGAAATGAAGCAACCTTGGAGCCTGGAGAGATGGCTCAGCGGTTAAGAACACTGACTGTTCTTGCAGAAGACCAGGGTTCAAATCCAAGCACCCACAAGGCAGCTAACAACAACTGCCCGTAACTCCAGTTCCAGGGGATCTGACAGCCTCTCCTGTCCTCCGTGGTCATTCATTGCAAGATATGGGTACACTTACTTACATACAGGCAATAAATGGGTACACATAAAATAAAAATAATAAATATTTTTTTAAAAAAGAAAAAGAAATGAAGCAACCTAAACATCATTTCAGAAAGACTTCAACCAAATTGGGGTAACTTTTATATAATTCAAGGAAACATGATCTCTAAAATTTTTTTTGTTCTTTATGAAAAATGTCTTATTTGAGCAGAGTTGTCTAAGTGACATTTATAAAAGGGGGTTCAAGCTGGGCGTGGTGGCGCATGCCTTTAGTCCCAGCACTTGGGAGGCAGAGGCAGGTGGATCTCTGTGAGTTCAAGGCCAGTCTGGTCTACATAGTGAGTTCAGGTCAGCTGGGACTACAGGGAGACCCTGTCTCAAAAAGACAAAAAAAAAAAAGGGGGAGGTGTTCCACAAAAATCAGGCTGTATGGTTCCTGAGCCTGTGTCCTCCGACCTCTGCACACACATACCTATAGACAACACACACAGCGCTAAGCTGAAACATGGTACCTGTATCTCTGTACTACTCTTGGGGATAGTTCGATGACACCGCCATTTCCTGTAGGCAAATCTACTGTCGCTGAGGCGTGCTCTTTAGATGCCCAGGGAAATGGAACCAAGTCAGTTCATTATTCAGTTCTCTAGCACCACACATCCTCACTAAGACTATCTTCTTCAATGCTTCTCTCTGATCTATTCAGTTAATAAATGGAAGGGGAAGAGATATTAAAAACAAACAGGAAACTTTAGAATAAGCAATATACACAGAAAAGGTGAAATTTAAGATCCTTTTCTTTGGAAAAAACAAAACAAGGTAACAAAGATGGGAACGGGCCACTGCTACAGCCAGGGGCTTCTAAGTCACATTGGCCCTCCTAAGTGTGTTACCTGACTTTTGGTCCTGCTCCTCTTCATCGTCTGACTGCCTTTGATCGTCATCTGAGGCTTGTGGCCTTTCATCATCAGAGTTTTGCATTTTCTCCTCATCAGATCCTTGTGGCCGGTCCTCATCATCAGAATTCTGCTTCTCGTCATCATTATCAGATGCTACGGGCCTCTCATCATCAGAATTCACCTTTTCCTCCTCAGACAGCTGTGGTCTGTCATCATCAGAAAGCTGGGGCCTGTCCTCATCATCTGTATTCTGCATTTTCTCGTCATCATCATCCTCAGAGTTCTGCAGCTTATCTTCATCGGAGCCTTGCGCCCGTTCCTCATCCTCAGAGTTCTGTATCTTTTCATCATCTGACTGATCACTTTTATCTTCTCGGTCCCACTTCTCATCATCTGACTGTGCTTTCTCAGAACCTTCTGCTTCTGAGTGATGGCTCCCCTCGTCCGATCTGTGACCCTCATCCTCATCATCATTGTGGGCTTCAGACCCACTGTGCTGATCGACATCGGAGGGGTCATTATCCTCATGGTCAGAGCGCTCTGAAGCCTCTGACCTATTGTCTGATCGTTCAGAGTGATTGTCACTGCCGCTGTGGTGAGACGCTCCCTCCTCCTCGCTGTCATCTCCAAACAGCTCCTTATTGCTCGGCTGTCCAGAATCACCTCTTTCATCTTGGTCACTTTCACTTCCAGAGGCATTACTGCCAGAAGCACCATTCTCCTGCTCCGAGTCTGAATCACATCCAGAGTCAGAGTCTGTGGGGTCAAGAACACAAGGCAACATTAGCAAAGTAAGGAACTCAAAATCAAACTGGCAAAATTTGTTGGGAGTCAACTTTCTCAGTATTCTGGAGATTAAAGTTTTAGGAAGCAGGGGAATGCTTAATTAAGAAAAGTTAGCTGAATCTCAGTAACGAAACTAAACTGAACCAGCCATCATGACTTATATCAATAATCCCAGCAACTCAGGAGACTGAGGCAAAAGATGAAGTTTGGGGCTAGCCTGGGTTACATAGTAAGTGTCAGGCTAGCCTGGGCTACAGAATGAGCCCATTTCAAAAAGCTGAAATAAATAATAAATACAGAACTCTTGGTGTTTTAGCTTACATAGTCCCACCCCCACTGCCTAATTCACCCATACACAAATAAACAAGACAGCAGCCCCACATTTCTGGTACAGGTATCGCTACTGGAGGGAGCAGGAAGAGAAAATAATGAAGAAAAGTGAGGAAAGCCTAAAAGACTTACAGGAAAAAATTATACAAGGACACCATCAAGTATCCCCACACATGCATTAGAGTCCCAAAAGAAAAGAATATCTGAAGAAATAATGGCTGAAAACTTCCCAAATTTGATAAATCTACATATCCAAGAAATTCAATGAATGCCACATTGGAAGAACTTCAAGGAATCCACAACCAAGCACGTTACAAAGCTGCCAAAGAGAAACAATGTTGAAAGCAACAAAAACAACTGTCCTATACGAGGGAGCCTCTGCGTGGAAGACAGATGAATTTCTACCAGAAATCCCAGAAGCAAAAAGGGCATCCATGAGCTAATATATTCCAAACATTGAAAGAAAAATAATGTTGAACAAGAGCATTTTCCGTTTTTGCAGTGGCTGGGGATGGATGAGGCCTTGCACATACAAGTCAAATATATTACTCACTAAGTCACATTTCCAGCCTGAAGAATTTTAGATCTTGCAAAACTACGCTTCAAAAAAAATTTTTTTAATAACTGAGGGCTTAACAAATCACAGGAAAAGTAGAAAATATTTTAAGGTGAATGAAAATAAAACACAGCACACCAATACTTAGGGGACAACAGTAACAGTGTTGCTCAAAGGAAAATCTGTGGCTGCAAACACCTAGATTGAAAGGAAAAGTCTCAAATCAGTAATCCATCCTTTCATCTTGAGATCAGGAAAAGGGAGACTAAACCCAAAATAGGCAGAAGGAAAGAAATAATAAAATAAAAGACGACAGAAAAACAGTGGAGAGAAAAATCAATTAAACCCTTAGTTCATATTTTTTGTTTGTTTGTTTTTCATCACATAGGTTCTTGTGATAGAGTCTTAGCCTGGAGCTCAATATATAGAGCAGGCTAGCTTCAAACTTGTGAAGATTTTCCTGTCTCTGTCTCTTGAGTGTTAGGATTACAGGCATGCACCACCATGCCTGGCTAAAAGTTCATTCTTTGGAAACATCAACAAAATTAACAATCTATAGCCAGACTGTCCAAGATAAAAAAAATGCCAAGACTCATATTACTAAAATCAGGGATGAAAACGGGACATTATAGACTTTACAATGATCATAAATCATAAATAATGCTAGAAATCTAGACATTGACTTCCTAAGGTAGAGAACAACACAGTACCTACATTCACCACTATTCAATACTGTGTACAGAAAGTACTAAACAGAGCAATTGGGCAAGAAAAAGAAACAGCATAATTATCTCTAATCACAGATAACACGATTTATATGTAGAAAACCCGACAGAAGCCACAAAAACTATTACAGCAAATGTATTCAACAAGGCTGCAGGATATCAACAGGATAGGATCAACATACACTACTAGTGAACAATCCAAAAGAAATTACTCCTAGCTGGGTGTGGTGGTGCCTATGTGTAATCCCAGCACTCACTGTGCCAGGAGAACCAAGAGTTCAAGGCCAGTCTGGCCTACAGAGCCAGCTCCAGGCCAACAAAGACTATACAGCAAGATCCCATTGAGGGACGGAAGGAAGAAGGGGGTAAAGGAGAAACAGGGTGGGAGTGGGGGTGGGGAGGACAGGTCGGTATAACATGAAGCACCATCACATTCATACTACCGTCAAGATCAAGAGCAACTTTGAAGGACAGCACACACCAGACCTGGAAATAAATCCTAGAGAATCCACTTATCTAAAATGGAAGAAAATCGTAATATCCTTAAAAGCAGGTTTAAAAAGAAAAAAAAAAAAAAAAAAAAAAAAAAAAAAAAAA
>NW_008335195.1:2893086-2901087 GCF_000622305.1 Nannospalax galili
CTAAAATGCAATCATTTCCACACATCACTTCCCCATACATTGTGTTGCAAGAGGAAAGCACTACAGGGTGCATCTCACTAAATGATACTTCTATTCATTCAATTATGTATCAAACATGCACTAAGCATTCATGTATGGTGGAGATGATTATGATCATGATTATGTTTCCAAAATGTAGTGAACTAGCTAGAAAATGACAGGGATTAATACTTACTGAATGAACAACTTTATGAAAATCATGGAAAGGTTCACATAGAACTGTGTAGTGAAAAGATATAGACAGGACTAAACAAGGAAAAAAAAAAAACACCAGCAAAAGTAGAGGAATAGGAGTTAGTATACAGGCATCTCCCCGGCCTATCCTGATTAGACCTGTTAATCACAGTAAAGTTCAGCTCTCTGTACCGCTACCTGCTGCTCCCTTCAGTACAGTAATTACAAATAAACTGGAGCTGGTGAAAATGGAAGAAAAGTAAAAATGCATACATAGGCTACTTTGAGCCCGGCTGGTTCTCGTTCCAATAACTTCCATCCATATTTCCATGCACCATAAGCAAGCACTCATTCATTCACTCATTCAATCACCAAATCCATTCTTCTCTCCAAACTCTGGCCCCACATGCTTATCCGTTCTTAGATCACACACTCGGGAGACGGTGGGGTTTCTGCAGACTCTCCAAGAACACTGCATCGTCGGGGCCTAGCCGTATGCGTACCTCCACACACATCCCTCCAAGACTGCTCATGAACGCCTTTAGCCTCCCCAACACCGCACTCCTGTTCTACTCAGAAGGGTGTTTTGTCCCCCGAGCCGTGCTCCATACAGAGCACTGTCTCCACTCATTTACAGCCACCCCGACTCTGTGGGAGGTGTGCAAGGCTGGAAAGACAGGCCCAAGGCGGCCTGTGGAGCTGCCCGCCCTCTGCCCGCTCCACACGAGCCCAGGCGGCCCCCCGCCCTCGGGGTGCGGACTCTGCGTCCCTCTCCGCAGCGGCTCCCCGGAGAGCTGGCACCGCCCGGCGTGCAGGGGGCGCTGGGCTGGCGGGAAGGAGGGGGCGACTTGGTGCCCGGCGCCGCGCTCCGGCCGGAAAGACAATCGGCGCCCTGAGCGGCCGTCCGCAGAGACCCCCGCCCCCGCGCCCACCGCACCTTTGCGCTCCGCCTCGCTGTCGGCGTCGCTCCCGAAGAGGTCCTCCATGTCCGCCATGGCAGCTAGATCGGCAGCCTCCGCGGAGGCGGCTCCACGCGTGCTTTACGGCCCAGCCGACGGAGCACGACACGACAGTGTCGCAAAGACAGGCACAAAAGCCTCCATTACCTCTATGACCAAGTTTCCGCATGCACTTGGTGGCCTCCACCCTGTGATGTCTGCGCTAGTGGGCGGGAATTCGCTCCGTGGGCGGTTCCGGGCGCCGGCCAGTCAAAGCTTGGGTGAGCACCCCCTCAATAGTTTAGTACCAGCGGCCTCAAGTGCTTGGGTATCTACGGAAGGCCCTTTCTTTTTCTTTCTTTCCTTCCTTTCCTTCCTTCCTTCCTTCCTTCCTTCCTTCCTTCCTTCCTTCCTCTCCCTCCCTCCTCTTTCTTTCCTTTGTTCCTTCCTTCCTTTTTCATTCCTCTCTTTCCTTCTCTCTCTCTCTTCTTCCTTTCCTTTCTTTTCTTTTGTAAAAGACAAATGTTTTGCCTCATAGTGCACTCGTGTATGCAACGCCCGTAGTGCCCAGAAGAGGGCTTCTAGGATTGGAGTTATAGTTGCTAGCTGGGATACAAGAAACCCCTTTGTTTTTTTTTTTAAAGGGTGGGGTGGGGAGATAGCTCAGGGGGTAAATGACTTGCATTGCAAGCATAAAGACTTGGGTTTGGATCCCCAGTACCTACTTAAAACTCGGGCTCAGACCCAACGTCTATAACCCCAGCACTGGGATCCATGCGGTCAGGGAGATCCAGGTTTTGTGAGTCACCCTGTCTCAAAAAAGTGAAGAGCCATTGAAGACACCGGAAGTCAACCTGTGGCCTCTAGGGACATGAACACACACAACATAGCTTTGGTAGCGTCCTTGCATGTCTCTTGTCAGGCCGCAAATTCCATCTACACTACTTTGGGGGTAGGGGGGAGATACTAAGGACTCTTGCTAGCAGGACATGCTGGTACACGCATAAACGCAACACACCAGAGAGGCTGAGGCAGGAAGATTGCTGAGCATTTAAGGCCAGCCTGGGCCCTACATAAGTTCAAGAGTCAGGAGCTGGAGAGCTAGCTCAGCAGTTAAGAGCACTGGCTGTTTGCCCAAGACTGGGGTTCAAGTCCCAGCACCCACATGACTGCTAACAACCAACAATAACTCCAGTTTCAGGGGATCCGATGTCCTGTCCTCCATAGGCATTGAAGGACACGGGTACACTTACATACATGCAGGCAATACACATAATAAATTTTTCAAAAATGTTCAAGGAGTGCCTGGGATACATAGCAAAACTCTTAAAAACGATTTTTTTGATTATGTAGGTTAGGCTATTGATATTACCGAATTAGTAATTAAAGCAGATTTTTAAAAATTCATTTTTAAAAAAATTAATTTTAAAGTAATAAATGTTAGGGTTTGAGAATCGAGAATAATTCTCACAGATACCCAAAAAGATTATACAAAAAGTTTATTCAAGAATTTAAAGTAAAAAAAAAGACAACAACCAAATGATGGCTAGCCGGGCACAGACTTCATGAGCCAAAGATGGAGGTTGGCCCTGAACAATAGCAGGCAGGAGCTTTTAGTGGGGCTCTCCACAGAAACCCGCGAGTGCCAAGCATCTTTTTAAAATAATTGGATGTCCCCATATCCTGTGTACGGGGAAAGTCTTGATTGGTAGGGGCTGTCTTCAGGCATTGGAATGTGCTGACTAGTATCTTTTAGAGTCAGAAGTTTTTGTTCATACCTTATAAGGCTTTTACATGTATAATATGCCTGAGCTTGTCTGGGCTTGTCTAAACAAGCTGGCCAAAAGGGAGTCAGAGCATTCTGGCTCTTCATTTCCCCCTAGAGTTATGGCAAGGGTTAAATCTTTAAGCCAAGCAAATTACAGAAGCAGAAAGAAGCGGTTAGCGCATTTAGGGCGGTGGAACCATCTCTATATTGTCGTAAGGTTTGGGGGGGGGTCTCGATTTAAATGAGTATACTGCGACTGCAGTACCATCAGTTGGACTGTCTGTATCCGTTCTCGGATGAATTTGAGGAAGGCATTAAGAATACAGGGGCCACAGGTGACTGCTAATAGGAGTAAGAGGAGAGGTCCGACTATTGCTGAGATCAAAGTTGTTAACTACGGGGACCAGTCAAACAGGGATTCGTACCAATTTTGTTGATTTAGTCATTTGTTTTCTCCTTCCTTAAGTCTTTTATGGACCTCAGCCAAAGACTGTTTTATAACTCCTGAGAGTTTAACATAGAAACAGCACTGTTCCCTAGGGCAACACAGAGTCCTCCTTTCTCTAGAAAAAGTAAATCCAGCCCTTTCCTATTTTGTAAGGTTACCTCAGCTAGAGAGGATACAGAGTCTTTGAGGTGGCGGATAGATGTTTCTAATGATTGTATGTCTACGGCCTGTCTAAGAAGGTGATAATTTTTATGCTGGACTAGCGCTGAAGCCCCCAGACCAGTTGCAGTGGTTACCCTGACCCCGAGTAGAGTAGACAAGCCAACTGCAGTGGTTCCTATGGCCCTATGAGGTCTAGACTCTTCTGAGACTCTGGTTTCCATTTCTATGTCTGTTCTATAATATAGATGGGGAACCAGCTGCACTAGTACACAAAAATCCCCAGTCTGGTTTAAATGGAGGAGTGGAGGCATGTAGTTAGGCCAGAGGTGCAGGCCCACCAAGTGGAGTTGGGGGGAACCGTATATGGGTTAGGTGCAGAAGCCCCTTGTCTCTTGAACAGAGTTATATAGATGTTGGTAAGAAGGGGGAACAATTTTATGTGAGGGAGTCATGCATAGCCCTTTTCCATACACTTGGGTAAGGGTAAGCTCCCTTCTCCCTGTAGGTGGGGGAAGTCTACAGGCACTGGGGTCAAAATTGACAACATAATTTCCTGGGAGAGCTAACCTATCATAAAAGGGAAGGCTCGGATCCATGCAAAACCAGCAATGGATAGTAAGGTTAGGGGAAGTATTATTCAAAGCAATGAAGGTGGCATTTAGGAAGTTCGTAAGCCCAGGGGATGGTTGCAAGGGCTCTTGGACCTGTTGGATCTCTGGGGGTATGGATCTAGGTGTAAGCAAAGTAGCAGTTTTATCCAGTCAGACAATTTGGCTAGGAGCTGGCCTCTCATCAGATTTAAAAATAGTTAAGGCCAGTGTTGGTCATCATATAGGCTGTAACACTGTCCAAGCCAGCCCCATCTGGGTCCCCATGACTGGACCCACCTGAAGACGGACTGAAAAAAGTATTCCTGGATCAATCCCTGGTGTATAACCTGAGGCCCCAAGTTCGCCCATCAATCCGTTTTTGTAGGTTTTTAAGTTCCTTTCCTTTTGGGGTGAAACTCAAGGAGATAGGGTTGCATCTAGAGCAGAAACAGGGTCCCTTGAATTGCCTTGATCTGGTGTTTCACCAAAGGGTTAGGCCCGGGACCGCAGTTACCTGGATCAAGTCGGTAGTGTCGGGGGCAGCCCAGTTAATATATCCAGTAGACACACAGCTCCATGAAGCACAGAAATAGTCCCCTGGCCCCCACAGGTACTTCTTCAGTCACCATTGTTGCCTGGGCAAACATAGAAGTGGTGTTTCGGCTGAGGGGAGACTGGCAAGCATAATTTACAGTGCCTGATGGGGTTACGATTCCCAAGCCCCTTCAAGCAGGTCACAGAGGTCGAATGTAATCTTGGGGAACCAGGTGCCTGGAGGTCCCAGGCGGGAGGAGATTTTCACTATCTTTTCAGTGAATGTGCTACTAACTACCCAGGTGAGGTTTTGGAGTCCATGGGGGGAGTTAGCTAGGGCAGGCTCTATAAAAAATAAAAAGCAACAAGGCTTATGGTGTGGCAGAGAGTTTTAGCTTGAGAGGATTGTCTTTTACATGTGTGACCTTCCATCTCTTGTCAACTTGGTCTGACCAATCTTCTGATGGAGGCTTTAGATGCAAGTGATGTATCCAGGTCCAGACACCAGCCTCCTTAACCACAGTAGGGGTGGTGAGGATCATGATGTGTGGCCCTTTTCATCAAGGTCTGAGGGGCTCCTTATGGTGCCTTCTCACCCAAACAAGGTCTCCTGGCTTGAATCCATGCAGTTGGGCTGGTGGCAGTTTGTAGATGTGCCTCAGCAAGGGGAAACCATTGTCTTGTGCAATCTGTAAGGCCTATAGGGACTTAAGAAATTGGGATTCAGACAACTCAATTAGCACATCTGAAGGTAGCTTGGGAAGCAAAGGGGTGGTTGGCCGTACATGATTTCATAAGGTGTTAGGCCTTGAGTATATGGGGTATTTCTGACCGTGTATAGGGCAAAAGGTAGGAGGCCTGTCCAGTCATCCCCAGTTTTTAGGGTTAATTTGGTGAAGGTCTCTTTAAGGGTCCGATTCATTACCTCTACTTGCCCTGAGCTCTGGGGGTGGTATGCGCAATGTAACTTCCAATTAGTTCCCAGTGTTTTAATTAACTCTTGAGTTACCTTAGAGATGAAGGCTGGCCCATTGTCTGACCTGATCACAGAAGGGAGTTCATACCTTGATATTAGTTCATTGATGATCTTTTTAACCATCATTGAGGCGGTTTTCCCCTTTGTGGGAAACGCTTCGACTCATCCTGAAAATATATCTACAAAAACTAGGATCCCGTCCTTTGAGGACGTTCCCTAGCCCAGTGACCCAGCTGTTTACAATATGCACACTAGTCTCTTTTTAGGCAGGGCCGACCTTCCTGTGGGGGTCATGGAGCTCGGGTTCCCTTTTTCATAGGGGGTTGGTCCCCCCCATTTGGGATTCGTTGCTCTTTCAGCCAACAGTATCCTAGCCAGCCCTCTAGTTTGTCTTTCTTCAGGGGTTTCTCTATTGTTAAATACCTTGTTCACCACCGCCATCAGCCCAAAAGGGTTTTTGCCCTCAAAACCTTCCAGCTTTTGAAGTTTTTGTTTTATGTCTGGAGCTGCCTGATTTACAAAAGCCATATTGATGGCCATCTGATTCTCTGGAGCCTCTGGATTTATGGGAGTATAAGTTCTGAAAGGACTGATGACTGCCGCCCCTGCGTACCTGGTTCCTTCCTTAATGAAGCTACTTCCATCCATGAACAGAATTAAGTCTGGGTGGGGCCATGGAACATCTGTCAGGTCTTCCCGAGTCCCATGTAAGCTGCAGAATACCTCCAGGCAGTCGTGCAGGACCTCAAAATCTGGTTCTGGCAGCAAAGTGGCAGGATTGAAAGCAGTGCTAGAGAGGAACTGGATGCGAGGGGGATTAAGGAGCAAGGACTGATAATGCATCAACTGAGCATTTGTCATCCATCAGTCGGGGGGATTTTTAAGGACTCCCTCAATCGAATGAGGGATGGTGACCATAAGGGGCTGTCCCAGCATGAGCTTATCTGCATCCTTAACCAATAAGGCCATGGGTGTAATAATTCTGAGGCAGCCCGGCCATCCCGAGGCCATGGGATCTAGCTTTTTCAACAAGTAAGCCACAGGTCTCTTCCAAGGCCCGAGCATTTGGGTCAGGACTCCCTTCACTATTCCCGCTTGTTCGTCAACAAAGAGCTGATAGGGCTTATGGATCTCCGGCAGAGCTAAGGCTGGAGCCTGTAATAAAGCCTTTTTAATTTCTTGAAAAGCCCTCTCCTGAGTCTCAATCCATAGGAAGGATGACTCATTCCCTCGAGTGGCTTCATACAGGGGTTTTGCCAGCTCAGCGAACCCGGGTATCCAGAGCTGGCAGAAGCCCACTGATCCTAAGAACTCTCGCAATTGTCTGCGGCATCTCGGGCTTGAAATTCCCATAATGGCTTGCTTTCTGGCTGGTGACAGCCACCTCTGCCCATCCCTTAATATTTACCCTAAGTACATTACCTCCGTGACACAGAGCTGAGCCTTCTGGTGGAGACCTTATACCCCAATTGGTCCAAGGTCAGGAGCAAATCTCTGGTGGCCTGAAGACAAGTGCCCTCATCTTCAGTGGCAATCAACAGGCCATCTACATACTGTAGGAGGCTTACCTCTGGGTGCGAGGCCCAATACTCCTGCAAGTTCTGGTGTAGAGCCTCATCAGAGATCGTGGGGGAGTTCTTGAACCCCTGTGGCAGTCGCATCCAAGTGAGTTGTCCATTAAACCCCTGGTTCAGGTCTCAGGTCTCACCGGCAAAGATGGGTTGACTTTCCTTTGCCAAGGTCAGGCTAAAGAAGGCATCCTTGAGCTCTAAAACAGTATACACTCTTCTCTCCGGAGAGCGAGAGCTCAGCAGGGTATGTGGGTTGGGCACTGTAGGATGGATATCCTCTACCCTCTTGTTAACTTCTCTCAAACCTGCACTGGGCAGAAATTGTTAGTCCCCAGTTTCTTGATGGGTAACAGAGGGGCGTTCCATGGACATTGGCATGGAACCAGAATACTGAACTCCCTAAGGCGGTTTATGTGTTTAGTAATTCCTGCCCTGGCTTCGAGAGTCATTGGGTACTATTTTACTCTTACAGGGTGAGCATTAGTTTTTAAAGTCACTATTATTGGTGGCTGTTGGATGGCTCTCCCTGGGGAATTAGTTTCCGCCCAAACTCCAGGGATTTTTGCCTGGAGGTCCCTGAGGATAGTGGTTGGTCTCTTTTGAGGGGATGAGGCGTGCATGCTCCATTCTTCTTCCAATTGCAAACATAGGACATAGGCTGCATCCAGTACAGTCACCTCAGGAGGTCCTCTCCCAGAGAAATGGATTGGAGCCTTCATTTTATTTAGCAAATCCCTACCTAATAAGGGATATGGGCACTCTGGGACCACCATAAAGGAGTGTGAAACTGTCTTTTTACCT
>NW_008335195.1:2902931-2903920 GCF_000622305.1 Nannospalax galili
TGAGCCTTCTGGTGGAGACCTTATACCCCAATTGGTCCAAGGTCAGGAGCAAATCTCTGGTGGCCTGAAGACAAGTGCCCTCATCTTCAGTGGCAATCAACAGGCCATCTACATACTGTAGGAGGCTTACCTCTGGGTGCGAGGCCCAATACTCCTGCAAGTTCTGGTGTAGAGCCTCATCAGAGATCGTGGGGGAGTTCTTGAACCCCTGTGGCAGTCGCATCCAAGTGAGTTGTCCATTAAACCCCTGGTTCAGGTCTCACCACTCAAAGGCAAAGATGGGTTGACTTTCCTTTGCCAAGGTCAGGCTAAAGAAGGCATCCTTGAGCTCTAAAACAGTATACACTCTTCTCTCCGGAGAGCGAGAGCTCAGCAGGGTATGTGGGTTGGGCACTGTAGGATGGATATCCTCTACCCTCTTGTTAACTTCTCTCAAACCTGCACTGGGCAGAAATTGTTAGTCCCCAGTTTCTTGATGGGTAACAGAGGGGCGTTCCATGGACATTGGCATGGAACCAGAATACTGAACTCCCTAAGGCGGTTTATGTGTTTAGTAATTCCTGCCCTGGCTTCGAGAGTCATTGGGTACTATTTTACTCTTACAGGGTGAGCATTAGTTTTTAAAGTCACTATTATTGGTGGCTGTTGGATGGCGCTCCCTGGGGAATTAGTTTCCGCCCAAGCTCCAGGGATTGTTGCCTGGAGGTCCCTGAGGATAGTGGTTGGTCTCTTTTGAGGGGGTGGGGCATGCACTCTCCATTCTTCTTCTAATTGTAAGCATAGGATATAGGCTGCGTCTGGTACAGTCACATCAGGAGGTCCTCTCCCAGAGAAGTGGATTTGAGCTTGCATTTTATTTAGCAGATCCCTACCCAATAAGGGATATAGGCACTCTGGGACCACCATAAAGGAGTGTAAAACTGTCTTCTTACCTAAGTTTACTTCCCATTTGGTAGTCCAAGGGTGCTGAGCAATTCACATGGCCCCTT
>NW_008335195.1:2907248-2908994 GCF_000622305.1 Nannospalax galili
CTGCCTTTTTGACATCTGGGGCACTACTTAGGAGACCTATCTATAGGTCTAGTGGCCGTCATTGGGGGGTTAGGACATTCTCTTTTAAAATGGCCAAATTGTCCACAATTGAAACAGCCGGGCTGTTGCTTAGGTCGGCTACTTGATATTGATGGGTGTTTTCCCCTCAGACCTGCAACGATTGCAGCTGCCAAGGCTTGCCCTTGAATGGAGTGCTCAATATCTCTGCATATTTTGATCCACACGTCTAAGGTCCTATTCTTATGGGGTCTGATGGCATCTCTACAGGGTTTATTAGCCTGTTCGTATGCCAGTTGCTTGATCAATGGCATGGCTGAATCCACATTTGGAAACACCCTTCCTGCAGTTTCCATCATTCGAGCTAGAAAATCAGCGAAGGTTTCACTCGGCCCCTGAAGGACCTTTGAGAGACTATCATTAAGGTTACCTGAGCCCGTCAGCATCTTCCACGCCTTAAGGGCTGCATCATTAATCTGAGAGTATACTTGCTCTGGATATCCAATCTGATTGTTAATAAAAACCCCTTGCCCCATAAGCATATCCACATTCCATGCAGGCTGGCCATTGGCTGCATTAGCAGCTGCTAGTTCTACACAATATTCCAAGTAAGCAGATTTCCAATTCAAATAATCGCCCCCTGAAAGAACAGCCCTACAAAGATTTTGCCAATCAAAAGGAGTCATAGCACGTCTAGTAAGGCTTTCAACCTGAGTTATAGTATAAGCTGCTTGTATCCCATAAGTAGCCACAGATTCTTTCAACCTCTGAATTACTTTCCAGTCCAGGGGTTCATGATATCTTTGATTGTTCTGATCATCAAACACTGGAAAAGCTCCATAACTAGACACGAGATGGCGCCATATGCCCGCATTAAGTGTGCGACGGCTCCCCTCTAAGGAGGGCATGGCTTCCGGACAGTCTCTGTCCCATGGAGGAGCACTAGGCTCAACCTTTTCCTTTTTCCTTTTCTTTTTATTGTCAGTAATTCTCAGCTGTTCCATAATGCTGTCTAAATCCTCAGAATCATATCCTTCCTCCTCTACTTCAGAAGAAGCACAACACGCACTAAGTTGAGACGCTTCCTCTCTTGCTTCTTCTAAAGCCTGAGCTCCTTGAGCTATATCTGCCTCATACTTCCCTGTTTTATCCGCTAAACATGTCCGTACCAAAGTCCAAATAGCTAGAGTACCTCTAGGGAGGGGTTTTTTCGCATCTTTGTCTGATAACTCTTTTCCTAATCGCTCCCAAGAGGCAACAGCTACAGACCCCTCCTCAAGAAACAACGGGACCTCTGCTGCGAAGGTATCCAAGAATTTTTCCACCGTCTCAGCCTTTAACTTAATCCTGCCACGCCTTAAAAGCTGCACTAGCGCAATGTGCACTTTCGCTTTCGAGCCGCCAGTACCCATTTTCTCTGAGTTGCTTCACCTCGTCCCTTTTAGGGAGCCTCAACCTCGTCCCTTTCAGGGAACCTCAACCTCGTCCCTTTCAGGGAACCTCAACCTCGTCCCTTTCAGGGAACCTCAACCTCGTCCCTTTCAGGGAACCTCAACCTCGTCCCTTTCAGGGAACCTCAACCTCGTCCCTTTCAGGGAACCTCAACCTCGTCCCTTTCAGGGAACCTCAACCTCGTCCCTTTCAGGGAACCTCAACCTCGTCCCTTTCAGGGAACCTCAACCTCGTCCCTTTCAGGGAACCTCAACCTCGTCCCTTTCAGGGAACCTC
>NW_008335195.1:2909029-2912437 GCF_000622305.1 Nannospalax galili
AGGCAGGGTTCAAGCTTCTACACCCTTTATTGCGCAGCACAATCCCTTATATCTTCCCCAAGGACCAATCACAACCATGCACGCACGCAACATACAGCGGTGGAGACAATTCATTGGTCCACACAGTCAGACCACGCTCGAGGATGTCATAGATCAGGCAGGCGGCGCATGATCGGGCGCATTGCGCTTGCGCGTTCTGGAGTAACAAGCTAGGGTAGTGAGGCTTGGTGGTCAGCCAGGGCGCCATCTTTGGCTGACTTGGCCGCGCCCGCTTCCCACATATCTGAACCTGGATTTGTGCATCTGAGTGCAGTGCCTGTTGAGGCCAGAAGAGGGCATTGGATCCCCTAGAACTGGAGTTAGTTGTGAGCTGCCTGAGATGGATAACAGGAATCAAACTCAGGTCCTCTGCCAGAGCAGCCAGTACTCTTAACCACTGAGCCATCTCTCCAGCCCTGCACTTTTTTGTTTTGTTTTTTTGTTTAGAGAAGGACTTACTATGTAGCTCAGGCTGGCTTTGAACTCATGAGCCTCCTGCTGCTGCCTACCTGGTGCTGGGATCACAGGCATGCACTGTCACACCTGACTGTTTTTTCTAAGACAAAAGAAAGCATAAGTGAAAATTTTTTTAAGAGTTGAAAATATCGAGGCTGGAGAAATGGCTCCAGTGGTAAGAGCACTGACTGCTCTTGCAGAGGACCCAGGTTCAATTTCCAGCACCCACATGGCAGCTATGAACCGTCCTTAACTCCAGTTCCAGGGGAATCTGAAGCCCTCTTCTGATGTCCATGGCATTGCACAACACAGGTGCACTGACATACATGCACACAATTCACTTGTACACATAAAATACATAAAGTTTTTTAAAAAGAGTTGAAAATATCATTAATAGTGGTCTTAATACAGCTTGATCCAATCTGCTTCTACACTCAGCTGTGAGGAAATGTTAAAACCTAGCTTCGCACAAATGTGTGCAACTGGAAAGGAAGACTTTCCCAGATCCTGGTACAGGCTTTACTGTGTTTTGATAACTACAGTGTTATCAGTGTTTATGAAACATTATGCAGTTCCCATCCTAACCTACTTTATGTATAAAATTGAAACAACTGATAAAACATTGTTTCCCTCTCTGCTGATGATCCCAAGATTTCCAATTCTCTTATATTTGATTCCATTTGGTTTTGTTTTTCCTAAAATCTTGGCAGGCTGTACAAATCCACTATATTGATGTCATAATTTATTAATGGTTTGCAAGCTGCAGCTAGAAACAACATTTAGAGGGTTCTGTTGGCTTTTTTGTTTAGCAAGAAAAAAAATTATTTTGCTAGAAAATGTTGCTACTGCTCCTTGTATGCTGTGAAGTTAGGCAGTGATAAAATTGCTCATGAGTGATCAGTGCTAGATAACCCCTTCACAGAGGCTGAAGAAATGATCTGTTCAAGTTAGAGAGCTGGGTATTTTTAGGGAAACTTAAGTAAATTTTAGTTTTTGAGAATGCATATTTTGACAAGACGTGTTGTTGCATGCCTGTAATCCCAGCATTCAGGAGACTGAGTTAAGAATATCCAAATGTCATGGGGTTGGAGAGATGGCTCAGCAGTTAAGAGTGTTGACTGCCCTTGCAGAGTTCAGTTCCCAGCACCCACATGATGGCTAAAAACTGTCCATAACTCCAGTTCCAGGGATCCAGTGCCATCTTCTGGCATGCTGTAGGCATTGCACAACACAGATGCACTTACAAACATGCAGGCAAAATAATCAAACACATAAGATAAAAATAAATTGAGGAAAAAAAAAAAAAGGGGATCCAAATTTCAAGGACAACCCAGGCTATACAGTAAGTTCCAGGACATCCTGAGCTATACTGTGAGACCTTGTCATGGAAGAAAGAAACAAGAGAAAAAGAGAGAGCTAGACAGAGGCTGGAGAGAAATAGAAAAACAAATGTACATTTTGGCTGAGTATAAGGCACAGTAACACTTAGGAGACGGAGGCAAGGTGATCTTGAACTCAAGGCCTTCTTGGTGGGCTACAAAGCAAGACAAGATATTGTCTCAAAAAAAGAGTAAACTTTGGGGCCGGGTTAGAATGTTTGTCTAGCATGTATGAGATCCTGGGTTCTATCCCCAGTACAAAACCCTCAAAAACAAGCAAAAAAAAAAAAAAAAAAGTGTAAATTTTCCTCTTGTGGCTGGGCAGTGATGGTACATGCCTTTAATACCAGTACTTGGGAGAGGCAAGTGGATTGCTGTGAATTTGAGGCCAGCCTGGTCTACATAGAGAGTTCCAGGCCAGTCTGGACTATATAGTGAGACCCTATCTCAAAAACAAAACAAAACAAAAACCTCTTGTACTAAATTGTTACCAAATTAGTTTTTTTTTTTTTAATTTTGGAGATAATGATGTATATTTTTGTTGCAAATACAATTGCCTGATAAGGTTCAAATGGGAAGGAGAGGTGGGACAGGATATCTTTCATCTTACAGCTTTTGTGTAAAATGGGTGATTAAAAGCAGCTGAAGAGCTGGTTCAACAGTTAAGATTGCTTGCTGCTCTTGCAGAGGGCCAGGGTTTAATTCCCAGAATCCACATGGCAGTTCACAACCCTCTATAACTCCAGTTCCAAGAGTCAACACCTTCTTCTGGCCTCTATGGGAACTGCATGCATGTGGTACACATACATCATGCACATAAAATAAAAATATTTTATGCTGGGTGTGGTGGCACACACCTTTGATCCCAGCACTTGGGAGGCAGAGGCAGGTGAAGCTCTGTGAGTTCAAGGCCAGCCTGGTCTACATAGTGAGTTCCAGGATAGCTGGGGCTACAGAGAGACCCTGTCTCAAAAAGACCAAAAAAAAAAAAAAAAGTTGGGAAAAAATGTTGTTTGGTGGTGTTGACTGTCTTTTTTTGTTTGTTTGTTTTTATTATTATTTTTTTGGTCTTTTTGAGACGGGCTCTATATAGCCCCAGCTGTCCTGGAACTCACTATGTAGACCAGGGTGGCCTTGAACTCACAGAGATCAGCCTGCCTCTGCCTCCCGAGTGCTGGGATTAAAGGTGTGTACCACCATGCCTGGCCTTTTTAAAATTATTTATTTAATAACCCCATAATTAGAAGAAACATTTCATTACAACAGCATTGACATATTCAATAACAATTTCCAGAGCCAAGATGCATCTCTTTCAAAATTGGCTGTAAATTTTTAGGTTTACAGTTGAATTATTACAGTTATACAATATTGTACTCAGTATAAACCCTATAAGACATAAAACTGAATGAGGTTTTTAACCTTTAAAAAAGATCTCCATTTTATTATTAAAATATACTCTTTCATACAGAAAAACTCATTTTAATGCAACTAACACTTAGATGTTTGCACATGCGTTTCTAATCTCTGTACGTCT
>NW_008335195.1:2912541-2915436 GCF_000622305.1 Nannospalax galili
ATGAAGCAAATTTTTATGCTTCTTCCTCAAATATAACTCATTTTCAAAATTTGTTGATTTGAGTGTCATTTTTATTCAGAGCACTTTGCTGGAATGATGCACTGACTAAATCTTTACAGCAGGGGCTGCTGAATCTTCATGCCCGAATTCCTGACTAGCAAAATGAGTTTCCCTGTGTGAGCAGTGGAAACAAGCAACTTCTGGCTCTTTGATATTGTTATTGCTTTTGTAGCTCAGGCTGGTCTCTAATTCCCTATTTAGTCAGGGTTGACCTGGAACCTCCTCTTGCCTCTAGCTCCGGAGTGCCAAGATTACAGGTGCGTACTCCATGCCTGGCTTGTTTATGCTGCACTTTACACTAACCTCTGCTGTTCTATCCATCATTGTCTTCACACAGGATGAAATACTCAGGATTGAAGCCCAGTGTGCTGAATGGCTTCAGTTGTCAACTTGATACACCTGGGTGTGGGAAACCTCAATTGAAGAATTTCCTCCATTGGACTGGTCTGTGGCCATGTCTGTGGGGCATTTTCTTGATTATTGAGTGATGAGTGGTGTCATCCCTGGGCAGGTGGTCCTGTATTGTATAAGAAAGTAGGTTGAACATGAGCCAGAGAAACAAGCCAGCATTCCTCCATGGTCTGTACTTCAGTTCCTGCCCTGAGCTCCTGCTCTGGTTTTCCTCCACGATGAAGCTGAAGGTAAAACAAACCCTTTCTACCTCAAGTTGGTTTTGTCAGTGTTTTTAATCACAGCAATAGAAAGTAACTAGAGCACTCAGTTAAATCAGTCACAATCATTTTTCAGTATTTTTTTACCCGAGGTTTCACCCAGGTCACCTCATTTGAGGTTTGGAGTACTAAAACAACACTATCTATTCCCAGACAGAATTTCATTGTTTTACTTTGTGAATAATTTAACCTTGTATGTTAAGGTAATCTCGCAGTGTTCCCAGAAATGGAGAATTCCATCCATTAGGTATGTGATGAAATAAAACTGCAGAAGCTTAACCCTCATTGTTTCTCTGCTTTTGAAAACTTGCCTCTTTAGCTTTGTAGTCTACCTTCAATCAGTGAAGACAGATTCCCGGAACATTGACTTTTGAGCTACCACACTATCCCCAGGGAACAAAGCTTCAGCTAGATTAATTAAATAACACGAGGTAATAAGGCTATCATCACAAGCATTTTTATAAGAACAGAAAAAAACCCTTACAGATTTACAAAATATGTGCATATACCAAGTTGCACAACAGGAATTGTGTTTTTCAATTTGCATAACATTGTAAAGACTTGTAGGAAAAACAACTTGATTAAACAATATGTTAACTGAAAATCACTCTGCATATGGTAAACTGCCAGTTGACAGGATCCTGTGCTTTTTCTAAGTACTGTGGAAGGAACTGGCTCTCAGACAGGAACAGGTTGAACTGAAGAGAGGAACAGAAGAGCCCCACAGCATGTCTCTACAGAATAAGACACTGGGGTGGCTCAGTTATTGGAAGACAAAAGACTCCACTCAGGGACTGCTTTACTAAATTCCTTGTGGGATTGCAGTGGGTGTTACAGGTTGCTAAAATTCAATTGAGCAAGGTTTCAGCTGCCTTATCAAATCTATATTTGAAATTCCACAACACTAATGATAAAAAGGACATTCTAGGCACATACCTTTAGTCCCAGCACTTGGGAGGCAAAGGCAGGTGGATCTCTGTGAGTTTGAGACAGCCTGTTTACATTGTGAGTTCCAGACTAGCCAGGGCTAAATAGTGGGACAGTCTCAAAACAAAACATGACAAAGAACATTCTAAAGTTTTCTATAAAGAAAAGTCAGCTGATACGAGAGACACCTGGAATTAAAACGGCACCATGTTTCCCAGCAATTCTGGAGAATTGCTTTCAAGATCCTGAAAGAAAATGACCCATCCCAGAATGTGTTGAACCCATCAAACCACCATTACAAGGGAGAGGAAACTGGCTCTGAGGCTATCGCCCTCAGAAGAAGCCCAAATAGTTGCAGAGAACCACTGGACTGATGCTCATCTGCCTCTGGCCTCCTGCAGGTCCAGCTTTGAACACGGCTTCAACTGGAGGCGCCAGACACAAAGTGCAGTGGAGCCTTTCCCAGCTGTCTCTCAGAAACCAGGAGATAATAAATGGGTGTTGTGGCACAGTGTTGCTGAGTTTTGAGATGCTTGTTATGCAGGAATAGCAGTTGGAAGAGTTTCTCAAATTGTTGTCATCTATAAATTGTGGCCCACCAAAATGAGAGAATCGACAAGGAAAAGAAAAACAATAGGGCCGGCTGTGGTGGCGCACACCTTTAATCCCAGCACTTGGGAGGCAGGGGCAGGCAGATCTCTGTGAGTTCAAGGCCAGCCTGGTCTACACAGTGAGTTCCAGGACAGCTGGGGCTACAGGGAGACCCTGTCTCAAAAAGACCAAAAAAAAAAAAAAAAAAAAAAAATAGAGGCAGGGAAGCCAATGATGGGACAGTTAGGCCTGTGGCCTAGAGAGCTTCTGGTACAGAATGGAGCAAATGGACAGAAGTCTCCAAAAAAGGTAAATGGTATTTAAACTCATTGCTGATCATATGCAGCAAGGTCAGAGTGGGCTCCTGTAACCATGATAATATTTCTATGGTAAAATGTAGAAGAATTCAAACCAAGATAGATAAAAAAGACTCTAGTTTCAGGCCAGTTTCGGTCAACATTTGCTACCAAATGAGTTAGAAAGGACTTTCAGTTTCTGGGCTGTTTTGATTTCAGAATTGTGGATAAGAGATTGTGGATCAGATTTGACTTACTCAATTTTCACAATAACCCTGTAAGACAGATTCTACCATATTCCTATTTTTATTAATTAATTTATTTATTTATTTTTTAACATAGTAACACAC
>NW_008335195.1:2921592-2934831 GCF_000622305.1 Nannospalax galili
TGTGGGTCAGAAGTTTTCAGACTTTCTCTTTAGGTCTGGAATCTACTAAGAACGATTTTGGCCTCAGGAACTTGGGAGTTGGACTGACCTGAGATCCTGGCCGAGGCCATGCCACGCAGGGATGAAAAGGCAGATGGGGTGGGAAGAAGCCCCAAGATTTACCAGGGAGTGGATTGAGTAGCTGGGTTGTACTGGATGCAAAGGATCAGGGAGAGGAAAGGTAAGCCTCGGAACCTCAGAAAGAGGCTGTCAGGCCCAGAACGAGGCTGGCGGGTGTTGCAGGACCAGGGAAGTAGAGGGAGGTGAGGGCGGGGCCAGATCCAGAAGCAGTGCTCCTGGGGCCCAAGGAAGGCACTAAGTTGGTCTGGGTGAAAAAGATCAGGAAGCAGTATTGGTTCCCCAGGTGTCTGGGGACCCAAGACTAGGAATGGCGTAGGGCCCAAACTAAGAGTATAGAACAGCAGGGGAGATGGAAGGGTGAACGCAGCTGGGGGAGTCAAGGCATGGAGGGCTGCACGATAGACTTACCCCAAGAGAGGCCTGAGGGCAGGAGAGCAGGCCAGGAGAGTTAGCCATTGGTGCAGGTCCAGGGAAGCAGGGAGAAGTGAGGGCAGGGCCAGGTCCCGAAGCAGTGCTCCTGGAGCCCAAGGAAGGCACCAAGCTGGCCTGGGTGAAAAGGATCAGGAAGCAGCACCGGTTCCCCAGGTGTCTGGGGACCCAAGACCAGGAATGGCGCAGGGCCCAAACCAGGAGCAGAGAACAGTGGGGGAGATGGAAGGGCGAATGAGGCCGGGGGAGTCCCATATTCCTATTTTACATGTGAAAATTTGGAAGGCAATTGACAGAAGCCTAATGGCTCTGCCTTGATTGTGTGTGCACTATGATTTGCTTCATCATGGTCACGTAAGGAAACGCTTTCCGCTCAGCCATACTATTTGACTTGTGCTGTGTGAGGTTTTGTTTTGTTTTGGAAACAAGGGTGGCCTCAAATTTACAGTCCTCCTCTGAGTACTGGGACCATCGGCATGTTTGATTTTTTTAAAATTATTATTTTACTTTATTATTTTATTATTTGAAGCAGGTTCTCATGTAGCCCAAGCTGGCCTCAAGCTCTCTAAGTGACTGAGGCTGGCCTTGAACTCCTGATCCTTCCTCCTCTACCTCCCAAGTACTGGGATTGCAACATAAGCCATCATGCTTGGCTTGATGCTTCACTTTATTTATTTATTTTTTTAGAGAATTAAAAAAAATCTGTTTTAAATGTTTATCTTTATTTTATGTGTATGAGTATATTGCTTGCATGTACGTAAGTGCACCATTGTTGTGCAATGCCCACAGACGTCAGACAAGGGCATCAGAGTCCCCTGGAACTCGAGTTACAGACAGTTGTAGGTGCTGGGAATCGAACCCAGGTCGTCTACAAGAGCGGTCAGCACTCTTAATCCCTGAGCCATCTCTCCAGTCTTTAAGATTTATTTTAATTATGTATATTCCTGTGTGTCAGTATGTAGGTATGTGCATCTGAGTGAAGATGCCCTCAGAGTCCAGAGGAGGGTGTCAGATCCTCTGGATCTGGAGTTATAGGCAGTTGTGAGCTACCTGATGTGGGTGCTGGGAGCCTCTGCAAGAGCAAATATACTCTTAACCACTGAGCCATCTCTCCAGCCTATTATCTTTTTATACTTTCTGAGTTTTGTATCAAGTGGTTGTCTCTAAAATAAAAAAAATAAATTTAGAAGTACTAAAAAGATAGCAAAATGCCATTAGTGCTTAATTAGCTCTGGGTGCTGAGAATTTATTTTGTTCTTTTCTATGTTTTCTAGATTTTTCTACAATGGGTGTGTATAAGAATAAGCAGGGAGGGCTGGAGAAGTGACCCAGTGGTTAAGAACACATACTGCTCTTGCAGAGGACCCAAGTTCAGTTCCCAGCACCCACCTCAGTTGGCTCACAGCATTCTGTAACCCCAGCTTCAGAGGATTCAACACCTTCTAGTCTCTGTGGGTAGTACATTCACATGCACAATCCTCAGACGTGTGTATATACACAATTAAAAATACGGGGCTGGAGAGTTGACTTAGCAGTTAAGAGCACTGGCTGCTCTTGCAGAGGACCCGGATTTGATTCCCAGCACCCACATGGCAGCTAACAGTTAGTTACAGATGGTTGTCTGTAACTCCAGTTCCAGGGGAATTCAATGCCCTCTTCTGACCTCTGAGGCATTACATGACACCAGTGCATTTTCATACATGCAGGCAATACACTCATCACATAACATTTTTAAAATCTAAATTAAAAATAAAGTAAAAATAGCTGCTGGAGAGATGTCTCTGCAGTTAAGAGAACTTACTGCTTTTGCAAAGGACCCAGGTTCAATTCCCGGCACTCACATGACATCTAACAACTGTTCATAACTCTAGTTCCAGGTGATCAAACACTCTCTTCAGGCTTCTGGGAGCATTGCACACATGTGGTGTACTTACATACATGCAGGCAAAACATTCATACAATAGAAGTAAAAAAATAGTAAAGAAAAATTTTAATAAAATATTTGTTATTTATTCATTTTAATTTTATGTGTATGTTTTGCCATATATGTAAGTGCACCCATGCCATTCAAAGCCTGCAGAGGCCAGAAGAGGGTGTCAGATCTTCTAGAACTGGAGTTATGGACACTTATTAGCAGCCACGTGAATGCTGGGAGTTGAACCTGGGTCCTCTGGAAGAACAGCAAGTGTTCTTAACTATTGAGCCATCTCTCCAGCCCTAAAATAAAAATCTTTTTAAAAAAGAATTAATAGCAGGGTGTACTGGCAGACACCTTTAATCCCAGCACTTGGAAGGCAGAGGCAGGCAGATCTCTGCGAGTTCGAGGTCAGCCTGGTTTACATATCAAGTTCCAGGCCACTTGGGGCTACAGGGAGACCCTGTCTCAAAAAGACCAATAAATAAATAAATAAATTTTTCTTATTTAAGTACGATAGCCTTTACATTTTTCCTACTATTTTGGCATGGAGGATTCTGACTGGATTGTTTTTATAATCCACAATTAAAAATGCATAATATAGTATAAACTGGGAATCACATCAGTAGCCTCAAATCTCTGTCTCTGTCTCTGTCTGTCTCTCTCTCTGTCTCTGTCTGTCTCTCTCTCTCTGTACCCAGTTGGAATTACAAAAGCTATTTGGATATGAAGCTAATTATCATATGGAAGAATTCTCTGGGTATCTAGAAACAGACAGAAATATACTTCCCCAAATTAAGTTTAAGCTATTTTCTTTTTCTTTTTTTTCTTTTCTTTTTTCTTTTTTTTCTTTTTTTGGTCTTTTTTGAGACAGGGTCTCCCTGTAGCCCTAGCTGGCCTGGAACTCACTATGTAGACCAGGCTGGCCTTGAACTGAAAGAGTCCACCTGCCTCTGCCTCTGCCTCCCCAGTGCTGTGGATAAAGGTGTGGCCTTAAGCTGTTTTCTAAAACAGTGACAAATCCTTGTCCTAAACCTTTTCCCTCTTACTACCATTTATCTTTTAGGAGATTCAAGTGTCAGCTTCAAAGCCAGGGTGAGTAATTGTTCTCTATGCAAATGAGAGTTTGGGCAAGGAAAGATGAATGTAGGAAAGGCTCAGAAATGTTTCCTATGAAAATATGTACTTATCCTATGAAAATATGTACTTAGGAAAAGAAAAACCAAAAAACCCACTCTAAACTAAAGAAAGTTAATGAATCAGAAAGTATTTCTTCGGAAGGAAAGGTGGTCCTTCTGTCCTTTGGAAGCTTGGGAGCTTTCCTGGGAAGGCAGGATTTAGGTTACCTCCTGCAGCTGAAGGGTTACCAGGGAGCTGCGTCCTGAAAAGACCTCGGGCGGGGCGAGCAGCGGTAGGCTGAGATCAGTGCGCCTGCTGGGAGAGGAGCCCAGCCACTCCTCCTCAGGGTGGAAAGGGAAGGAACAAAGAAGCGGCAGGGGCTGCTGCCGCATGGGGTGAAGCCCTCCAGAGGCCGGAGCAAGAAAATGACAGGATCAGAAGGATCGGGAGGATCAAGAGGGTACCACAGAACTGAAAGTGAAAAATGTGAAGGAGAGACAGGACGGTAACGGAGGGAGAGGAGGGACTAAGGGAATGAAAGAACCCGTTTAAAACGCCCAATAAAATAATAGTGAGGTGGGGGGACTCTGCAGACAAAATAGAAAGACCCCGCAGCCTATGAACAATACAGCGGAGAGAGGGGGTTCTGACTTCCCTATAACGTGTGTACGGTGGGGATTCTAATTTTTATTTTTATTTTATGGCAGAGTCTCATGTAGCCCAGTCAGGCTTTAAGCCCTGTATTTCTGAGGATCTCCTTGAACTTCTGATCCTCCTGCTTCCACCTCCCAAGTGCTGGGATTATGCACATCTACACCAACATGCCCTGTTTATGCAAATACAAATATGTATTTACAAATATAAAAATACTGAAGTCTACTAAAGCAGACTTAGCTCAAAGACAAAACTGAAAAATAAGATCCCCATACAGTAACACTGCCTGGTTTAAATCTCTCTGGTGTATTTCCTTATTTAACAGGTTATTTTAGGATCGTGTGAACAGAGCATAAAGCAGAGGTACCATCTCAGTAGAGGTTGGGAACTGGAGTGCCTGCCATGTCGGCCCCTGTGTGTTTCCTCTCATCATGGGATCACCAGGAGACAAGTTTCAGGCCTCAACTGCAGAAGCTTTGAGCTTCTAAAACCCTTAACAGTAATATGGCAAAAGGCCACATGATGGTGATGGTACCCTGAAGCCATCTGTCACCAGCAAAATTAGATATGAAAGGGAGTGGCCAGTTCCCATACAACTTCCCAGTACTTCTGAAGCTCCATGTTTGTTGAAGCCCATGGGGAAGCACAGACTGAAGGCTGGAAGAGCACTCATGGCCTTTGAAACAAAATGTAGCCATGTTCTTTCCACTTTTTTTTTTTTTTTTTGAGACAGGGTCTCTTTGTATAACCTTGCCTGGCCTGGAACTCACTATGTAGATCAATCTGGTCTGGAATTCACAAAGATCTGCCTTCTGAGTGGCAGAATCAAAGGCGTGTGCTATCACTTAAGCCCAACCAAAACAGTATTTTTAAGACTAACAAACACTAAAGACTTTTCCAACTAGATACTCTAATGTTAAGATAGCAGGGTCTTACCATGGTGAGTTCAGGCTGGCCCTGAATGCCTGGGCTCAAATGATCATCTTGCCTCTGCCTCTCAGGTAGTTAGGACTACAGCCAAGCAGTCCCTGTGCATGCTAAGTGATGGTTTTTGTGGTCTTTTTTGTTTGTTTTGTTTTGAGATAGGGCCTCATTATATAGCCCTCGTGGACTTGGAACTCATAGTAACTCAAGCTGGCCTCCAACTCCAACTTGCCCAGGCCTCATGGTTTTAGATGTGTACCACCACACCCAGCAGATGATAGATTTTTAAATGAAGCAACTGCTGGGGCTGGAGAGATGGCTCAGTGGTAAAGGGCACATACTGCTCTTGCAAAGGACCCGGCTTTGGTTCCCAGCACCCATGTGGCAGCTGACAGACACACCTTCTTCTCACATCTGTGGGCACTGCACACACAGATGCACTTAGATACGTGCAAGCAAAACACTCAAACATATGAAGTAAAAATAAAGATTTTAAAAATAGGGGCTGGATGGGGCTGGATAGATGGCTCAGCACTTAAGAGTGCTGACTGCTTTTGCGGAGGACCCGGGTTTGATTCCCAGTACCCACATGGTGGCTAAAATCTGTTCTTAACTCCAGTTCTATGGGAATCTGATGCCTTCTTTTGACCTCCTTGGCATTGCATGACATGGGTGCACTTACATACATGCAGGCAATATACTCATACACATATAATAAAAATAATAAATAAAATATTTTTTAAAAATAGGGGCTGGAGAGATGGCTCAGCAGTTAAAAGCACTGTCTGCTTTTGCAGAGGACCTGGGTTCAGTTCCCAGCACCCACATGGCAGCTAGTAACAGTCCTTAACTTCAGTTCTAGGGGACCTTCTGCCCTCTTCTGGCCTCCGTGGGCATTGCATGATCCCATGCACTTACATGCATGACACTCATACACATAAATAATAATTAAAAAATTTTAAATACAATTGTTACGTTTTTAGGAAAACATTTTTCTTTTTCTATGGCACTATAACATGAAAAATTTCCCTAAAGAGTCCACTGAAGTGTTTATTTCCTTTATAATCATCAAGGAAATGATGGGCAGGGTTAGTCCCACATCTGTAATGGGTCTGTTTCTTGAGATTAATAATGATTCATACTGATGTGTAGATAAATGCAACTTTCAAGTGAGCAAACAGACATATTTATGCTGCTGTTGCTGCTTGGTATATGTGCTGAGTATCAAACCCAGGGCCTCATGCATGCAAGGAAGGCACTCTATTGAATGAGATCCATCTCCAGTCTCTGTTTACACATTTGATCTACTACTTAACACAAAACCAAAATTTAAATGAAGGACTAGGGTGAAATCTTAGGCTTAAAATGTCAAGGAAAAGCAAGCAAAGGGAAGCAGCCTAAAGATGATTCTAGCACCGTATCTTATTTGATTAACAATGTTAGTCATTAGAAATTACTTTTTCTAGAGGCAAGTAAATTCTTTTATAAAATTTTTATTTATTTTAATTTTCTGTGTCTGAGTGTTTGTTTGCCTGCATGTATGTATGTGCACTACAGTAGCATGCAGTGCCCATGGAGGCCAAAAGAAGGAGTTGGATCCCCTGGAACTGGAGTTACAGGTGGTTGTTAGCTCTCATGTGGATACTGGAAACCAAACCAGGTCCTCTGCAAGAACAGCCAGTGCTCTTAACCACTGAGCCATCTCTCCAGCCCCACAAGTAAAAACACCTGTAAGTCCTAAATACTGCTGTGAACTGATAATATTATTCAAAACAGGAAATTCTTCCTTTGACTCTGTAACTGTATGTAAAACAGTTTCTCTTAGAAAAATCTGAGATTCAGATGACAATTACAAGTGTGTTCATTTTAGTATTTATAGTAATAGGAAATATCAGGGGGCTAGGGATGTGGCTTAGTTGGTAGAGTGCTTGCCCAGCATGTATGAGGCCCTGAATTCCATCCCTAGCATCTTATAAGCCAGTTGTGGTGGTACCTACCTGGAATCTCAACACTGGGGAGGTAGACAGGAGCATCAGAAGTTCAAAGTTATCCTTTGCTACATAGCAAGTTGGAGAGGCCAACCTGGCCTACATGAAATCCCATCTTGAAAGAAGGGCTGGAGAGATGACTCAACAGTTAGGAGCACTGACTGGTCTTGCAGAGGACCTGGGTTCAGTTTCCAGCATCCTATGGCAGCTAACAACCCTCCGTAACTCCAGTTCTGGGGAATCAATGCCCTTTTATGACCTCTGCAGGCATTATACCCATGTGGTACAATTATGTACATGTAGGACAAACACTCATACACATAAGGGGGTGGGGGGGAGAGAGGGAGAGGGAGAGAGAGAGAGAGAGAGAGAGAGAGAGAGAAAGGCATAGGGGGCAGAGGGAAAGGAATGAGGAAAAGGGGGGGAACATATCAGAAACTAAAAGTAGGGAATTTAATAAATGATCAAATATTCATAAACTGAAATAATGCCCAATCATTTAAATCCTATTTTTGAGCCAGCAAGATGGTTCAGCAGGTAAAGGCTTTTGCTACAAAGGCCTGACAACCTGAGTTTGATCCCCAGAACCCACAGTGGAAGGAGACCAACTCCTAGAAGTTGTTCCTCCATAGGCCTGGGGAGTGAGGACACACACACACACACACACACACACACACACATACAACTTTAAAAATTGTATTTTTTTTAATGTGTGTGAGTGTATTGCCTGCATGTATGTGAGTGCACCTATGTCATGTAATGCCGAGGAGGTTAGAAGAGGGCTTCGGATTCCCCTGGAACTAGAGGTAAGGACCATTCATAGCCACCATGTAGGTGCTGGGAATCGAACCTGGGTCGTCTGCAAGAGCAGTCAGTGCTCTTAATCGCTGAGCCATCTCTCCAGCCCCTAAAAATTGTATCTTTTAGGATATTCTAATATACTAGTGATGGGAATATAAAAATAACCTTTGAGCCGGGCGTGGTGGCACATGTCTTTAGTCCCAGCACTTGGTAGGCAGAGGCAGGCATGAATCTCTGTGAGTTCAGGGCCAGCCTGGTCTCCATAATGAATCCAGGCCAGCTGTGGCTACAGGGAGACCCTGTCTCAAAAAGACAAAAAAAATATATATATGTATATATATAGCAAATAATAAATAAATAACCTTTGAAAGGGCACTTCAGTATGAGCTATCTAAACTGTAACTTGATATAGTGTGTGATTCAAGGTTCTTATGTCTAGAATTTACTATTTGCTTTTTAAAAAAATTACACATGGCAGCTAACAACTGTCCGTAACTCCAGGATCCTACGGCCTCTTCTGTCCTCCATGGACACTGCACAACACGGGTGTACTTACCTTCATGCAGGCAATACATGCATACACATAAAATAAAAATAATAAATAAAATTTTTTTTTTAAATTACGTATTTGTGTGGTGTGTATATCTGTGTGGGTGCTGGTGTCTGAGGAAGCCAGAGGTGACTGATCCCCTGGAGCTGGAGTTACTAGCAGTTGTGAGGCATCCTGTGTGGGTGGTAGGAACTTAACTTGGGATTTCTGTGAGAGTAGTATATGCTCTTAACTGCTAAGCCATCTCTCCATCCCCTAGGAATCTATTTTGAGAGAAAAATATTGACAGTATATTAGTTACTTTTCTATTGTTGTGATAAAATACCATGACCTTAAAGAAGAAAGGATCTATTTTGGTTTATGGTTCCAAATGAATAGAGTCCATCACCATGGGGATAGCAGGGCAACAGGCAGGCATGGCAGCAGGAGCAGGAAGCTGGTGATCACATTCCATCCACATACAGAGAGGAGGGAGAGAGGGAGGGAGGGACTGAGGGACTGACGGAGGTGGAGAGAGAGAGAGAGAGAGGGAGAGAGAGAGAGACTATAAACTCTCAAAACCTGCCCCCAGTGACTTCCTTCAGCAAGATTCCACCTCCTGAAGGTTCCATAATGTCCCTAAACAGCATCACCAGCTGGGGATGAGGTGTTCAAATACATGAGCCCATGGGAGGCATTTCTCATTTAAACCATCACAGGCAAATATGCAAGTAGGTTGACAAAATGTTGGCAGAAATTTTATTATAGTCATAAATTGAAACAAAAAAATCCATCAATGGAGAATTAGTCCAATTAGTCATAATATAGTCAGGTGGTCGAATACTAAGTAGCAATTTAAAAGGTTTAAGTAGGGCTAAGGATGTAGCTCAGTGGTAACTAGCATGTGTGAGGCTCTGGGTTTGGTCCCTAGAACCACATACAGAAAAATCACATGTCACAAAAATGTACCTTTATTATTCCAATTTCATTAAATTTTTTTTACTACATTTTATTCGTTTTGTGTGTATGCACGTGAGTGTCAAAGAACAACTTTGGGAGTTGGTTCTCTCCTTCCACTATGTGAGTTCCAGAGATCCAACTCAGGTCATCAGGTTTGGCAGCAAGTGCCTTTATCTTTTGAGTCATCTTGCCAACCTCCGATTTCACTTTTTGAAGTATATGTTTGTGGTGGTTTAAATGAGAATATCCCCCATAGGCTCCAAGTAGTTGGACATTTTCTTTCCAGTTGGTGGCGCTGTTTGGGGAGGCCTTAGAAGGTGTGGCCATACTGGAGGAAGCATGGAACTGGGGGTGGGCTTTGAGATTCTTAACCTTGAAGGGTTTCCAGTCTCGCTTCCCTTCCTGTGCCTGCTTGAAGATGAGATCGCTTAGCTTTCTGCACTGGCCACCTCTGCTGTCATGCCTCCTCTGCCATTATGGACTCTAATCCCTCTAGAATCATAAGCCATATAAACTCTTCTTTCTATAAGTTGCCTTGGTGTTTTATCACAGCAACAGAAAAGTAACTAGTACAATGTTTATAGATACAGTTGCACAGGAAAATGTCTGAAAGGAAAAAACCAAATTGTATATGTGATTATAGCTAAGAGACAGGACTCTAAGTAACTTTTGTTTTTTTGTTTTACTTTTTAATATTTTCTATAAATTTTAATAATCCCATGATTCTTTTTAAAATATATTTATTTTTCTTTTATGTGTATGAATGTATTGCCTGCATGCCTGAAGTAATCGAATTTAAAGCTTATAACTAATTTCATTGAGTTGATTGTTATCCAATGTCAGTTTGATGTGATGAGTTCATTATTGTTGTTGAGAGCCTATAAGTGCACCCATGTCATGCAATGCCCTTGGAGGCCAGAAAAAGGTGTTGGAGCCGCTGGAACTGGAGTTACAGTTGTTACCACTGTGTGGGTGCTGGGAATTGAGACTCAGTCCTCTGGAAGAACAGCAAGTGTTCTCAATCACTGAGCCATCTCTCCAGTCCCCGATGATTCTTCTAGAATTAGAAAAAAACAAAACAAAACAAAAAAACCACATTGCCCATGAAGTTCTGCCCCATCACTGCTGGAAGCAAGCTCTTCCCTATGGAAGAAGAGTAATTCCCACATAGCATGTGACTATCTCAAAATGTGAACAAGTGGCTTCCAGCTTGTTCTGGAACTCACTATGTAGACCAGGCTGGCCTTGAACTCACAGAGATCCACCTGCCTCTGCCTCCCAAGTGCTGGGATTAAAGGTGTGTGCTACCATTCCTGGCCTCTTTTCCATGTTTTTATCCCTCAAAGGTAAAAAGAATTCCTGTATGAAATACACAAAAATTCAATAAAAACAAATTTTAAAAACTCTCTCTCAAAAAAAGGGGGGGAGAATTCATTTTTGTTGATATGGCCCAAAATCTTGAAATAGTAGAAAAATATCATCCCTGTCCCCAACTTCATCAGCTATTACTGTATCCCTACCTGTGTTTTTATTTTTTAGTCAATGAATTTGTGTTTATGGCTTTTTTAGACACAGTCTCACTATTTTTCCCAGGTTTGGTCTGGAAGTCACTATGTAGCCCAGGCTGGCCTCGAGCTCATGTAGCTCAGCCTCTGAGAGCTGGGATTATAGATATGAGCCACCACATGAGACAATTAATTAGTTTGTTCAATGCTGGGGATTGAGCCCATGCACACTTAGCTTGATAACTGAGATATACCCTTAGCCCCCATTCTAATTATTTTAATTAATTTATGTTTAATTATTTATAATTTTTGATACAGAGTCTTGCTAAGTAGCCCTTGGCTGGCCCAGAACTCATTATATAAACCAGGCTAAACTCAAACTCATAGAGCTTCACCTGCTAGGATTAAAGGCATGTGCCACCACACCTGACAATTTTATTTTTCAGTTATGTGCATGTGTATCTGTATGTGGGTATATGCACATGTGAGTGCAGGTGCTCTCATAGTCCAGAGGAGGGTGTTGGATTTCTTGGGAGCTGGAGTTATAGATGATTGTGAGTCACCACGCAGGTGCTAGAAACTGAACTCTAGTCCTCTGCAAGAGCAGCAAGTGCTCTTAACCATGGGACATGTCTCCAGTCCCCCGATCCCTGTTCTAATTTTTGCTTGGATTATTGCAACAATGCTTACTCTCTCAGCTCATTTCTTCCCTCTGCAGAGTCCATAATGTAATTGGAAAGGAATAGGAAGATCTGTTAGGGTGTTGCCAAAAGGCTAATCATCTTTGAATGTGCCTTTCTTTTTTTTAAATTTTATTTATATTTTATTTTATGTGCATGTGTGTATTGCCTGCATGTAGGTAAGTGCACCCATGTTGTGCAATGCCCGCGGAGGTCAGAAGAGGCTGTCAGATCCCCTGGGACTGGAGTTATATACAGTTGTTAGCTGCCATGTGGGTGCTGGGATTCAAACCCAGGTCTTCCGCAAGAACAACCAGTGTTCTTAACCGCTGAGCCATCTCTCCAGCCTTGAATGTGCCTTTCTTTTCACTGCTGAAGTCTGCTGACAGAAGGGCATGTGGAGTGTGCTGTGGTTTCTGTTACATTACAGAACATCACTGCATGCTTAGGAAAAGCCCTGTGAGACTGTATTTTGAACATTCACCAAGGTTTTCTTTGGGAGTTGTAGGATGGTAGAAGAGTTTTCCATTGCAATTTTTACATTTCTGTAATGTTTTAAGAAAAGCCTTGTGGGGCTTGGTGGTACACATCTATAATCCCAGCTACTCAAGAGGCTGAGAAGGGAGAATCCCAAGTTTCAGGCCAGCCTGGGTGACTTAGTGAGACTGTCTCACAAGAAAATAAGAGAAGCGGGCAGTAAGGCCAGAAGTAGAGCGCTTGCCTAGCGTACGTGAGGCCCTGGATTCAACCTGTAGCATTTGAAAAAAAAAAAAAGAGGAAAACAAACCAAAAAAACCTAGATTACTTTTACAATACAGAAAGAACTAAAGACAGGAAGGAATTCAAGACCAGAAGACGAGGTTTGAAGTCCTCTCCCTTGGTTCAAAGAGCTGTTTGCAAGACCCGCTTGTTCCTAAAGTCCACCCACTCCAGTCCAGTCCCTCACAGGTCTCCCAGCTTGTCCTGACTCTGCATTTCATTACATATTTGGTCATATCATTGTTTAAACTGTCCTATGATTACAGACATTTAAGGCTTTATGCTTATTCTTTATGTCCCCCACAGTCCCTAAACATGGCAGAGCCATATCAGATCATCACTAAATGTTAGATTAGCTTGAAATTCATGAGGAAATTGAAAAGAACATGAAAAGTTGTTTTTCAGTGACACCCCCAGACATACTATATTAGGAAGAATAAAATGAGAGTCTGAAAATACACAGAGGCTAAAGAAGGAAAGCAGTAAGCAGCAAAGATAGAAGTGCCTGAGGGGTTAGATGCTTTTTTATTTTCCTGTGGCTCACCACAGCTTGCTGGCTTAATTCAGCAGACTTGTATCCACTGTATCTACTGTATCTGTCTGTAAGCCAGAAGGTCAGTCTCACTGGGCTGTGTTCCCTCAGATGCACTCAAGAGAACCAGTTTCTTGCATCGTTGGGCATCTGATAGTTGCCAGCACTCCTTGGTTTCTGGCTGCATCAGTGGAATCTCTCCATCTGAGGTTCCATTGCCTTCTCTTCTTCTGTCTTAGTTTGTTTCTTCATTGCTGTGACAAAACACTCTGACCAGTACCAACTTGGGGAGGAAAGGGTTTATTTGTCTTACATCTCCCAGGT
>NW_008335195.1:2936272-2956443 GCF_000622305.1 Nannospalax galili
TCTTAGTTTGTTCTTCATTGCTGTGACAAAACACTCTGACCAGTACCAACTTGGGGAGGAAAGGGTTTATTTGTCTTACATCTCCCAGGTCGCACACAGTTCATCAGGGAGCCCAAGGTGGGAACTCAGGGCAGGAACCTGGAGGCAGGAGCTGGAGCACAGGCCATGGAGGAACGCTGCTTACAGCTTGCTCCCCTGGCCCCTACTCAGCCTGCTTTCTTATGCAACACAGGCCCACCTGCCCAGGGGTGGCACCACCCACAGTGGGCTGGGCCCTCCCACATCACTCATCAAGAAGATGCCCCTCAGACATGGCCACAGGCCAGTCCAATAGAGGAAATTCCCCGATTGAGGCTCCCTCAACCCAGGTGTGTCAAGTTGACACTAAAGCTATCCAGCACATCTTCCTTTGCCTCTGACCTCTAAGGGTGCATGTTATATGTCTGTGGCCCCATCTCAAAATTCATTTAACCACATATACACTGCTTTTTCTTGCCTTGTAGGGTAGCATTCATAGATCACAGTGATTAGGGTGTAGACATCTTTTGGAAGACCATGATTCAGTCTACTGGACAGAAAAACTTTCTCTGGGTACATAGGAAAGTTTTTGCCTATTTCATAACCCTTTTTTTCTCTAATCATTTCTTTAATTTTCAAGGTGTGATATGTAAAGAGAAGATTAAAATTCCTTAAACTTCTGAGTCTAATAATTTGGTGATTAGGCCAGTAGGGACAAACAGAAGTCTAAAGTGGTATAATCAGGTTGCTGAACGTGGCAGGGTCAGCAGTGGATGAAGGAGCAAAGCGACACACTCTAACTCAGTGAAGTCAGGCTTTGCACATCCTTAGTATGTGACTATCCCAAGAATATCGAGAAGAGTTCAGAGCATCAGAAGACACCATTGGATCAAGGAGTTTACAATCTAACAATTCTCTTTGCTCTAAACAGTTAAATGAAGAAAAAACATGATAGAGCAGCCTAGATTTTCCATAATGCCCTACTTTGGAACAGATTATGAGAATCCAAGCTAAGACCAGCACAAAATAAGCTGGCTGCTCCCCTACTGTAGTTATGTAATTCCTACCAGGACTGAGGAATTGGGGCCATGTCTCTGCAGATGAAAATATGATTTTTATGCATATGTTCTACAGAAAATGAGAATATGTCAGTATTTCATAACTGTAAAAGCTAGAATGGAATACCATTTAGGCAGGAAAAAAACGTGGACTTACACATTTGCAGTGTGAATGGGTTCTAACAGCATACCGCATCATGTTAGAAAAAGACAAACATTTTAATTTTCTTTCCCTTTAGATGAGAAAAGTATCTTTATCTTCTCTGAGATAGAAAACTTAAGTCTCATGTAGCAAGGACTGCCATGAAGCTGAATTATTCTGAAGAGTGTGCCAGCAAGAAATGTATAAATTTTGATAGGGTGGGCTTAGTGGTGCACATCTTTAATTCCAGCACTGAGGAGGCAGAGGCAGGTGGATCTCTATGAGTTCAAGGTCAATCTGGTCTAAATAGTGAATTCTAGGCCAACCAGAGCTACACAGTGAGATCCTGTCTCGAAAAAGAAGAAAAAAGCCCCCCCCTCCAGCCTTGGGCCTAGGCCCACTCCTCTTTCTGCCTCAGATTGGCCCGTTGTGTCCTGATCCCCTGCACCTGTACTAGCTCAATTTGCCAGTTTAGTCTGTTAGACTCTCCACAGGCTGTCCCCACCCCCATCTCGCCCTTGGCTTCCCTCTTGATCTGCCTATCACAGACCTGCGCATTACCCAGCTAAGAAATGGAAACAACCTAAAGCCAGCATGGTGGTACACGCTTTAGTCCTAGCACTTGGGAGTCAGAAGCAGGCAGATCTCTGTGAGTTCAAGGCCAGCCTGGTCTCCCTAGTGAGTACAGGTCAGCTGTGGCTACAGGGAGACCCTGTCTCGAAAAGACCAAAAAAAAAAAAAAAAAAAAAAAAAAAAAAAAAAAAAGAAGAAGAAGAAGAAAAGAAATGGAAAAAACCTAAAGGTCTCTCAACTTGCCAGTTGCTAATGAAAACACACAACAGAGTTCTACTTTGGTAAGAAAAGATGAAATCATGAAATTTGCAGGTAAATGGAACTAGGAACTTATTCCAAGTGAAGTAACATAGGCTCGTAAAAATAAAAGGACGTATGTCCTCTTTTGTGGCTCTTAGCATCAGTCCCTTATATGTGAGTATATATTCTGATATAACAGCAAAAGCAGGACAATGGAAAGGAACCAGGGAGGTAAAGGGCAAGAAAGGGCCTGAGAGAAGGGGATAGTAGGAAACAGTAGGAAACAGACATTACCAAGTGGGAAATGGGGTAAGCAGGGGTATTCAACTGGGAAGAAATGAGGGAAAGACATATGAGGAATCATGGGGGTGCAAGGGAAGAAGGAACTCAAGAGAAGGAGGATAATAGGAGACAGGTGTTATCAAGGGGAAAATGGAGGCACTTTAACTGGGGAGGGAGAAAGGAGGGTTAGACAGGGAGAGAGAAGAGATAAAGTTTAGGTGGTGTGAAAAGCCAGAGGGAAAAATATTAATTTTTTAAAAAAAAACCCTGAAAAATACACATACACTATCTGAACATGAGTGCATGTGTATTCCTGAAGATTATTTATCAAGAAACAGTACCAGACAAGAGAGCCTCCCTTTGAGTTCTTGGTCAGGGTAATCTAAGAGATTCCAAAAATAGCACAGACCACTGCCACAGCCCTTTATTAACTTTATTACCTCTGAGAACTTGAAGGTAAGACCCTATTCCTGAAGACAGGACATACTTTGGACAGGACTTGGAGCAATAGAGCTGGAACTGACTTGGAAGCCTCCTCCCTGAAGACTAGCTCTCATAGTTCCTGAGGACACTGTCCAAGCTGCTAAGGGAGAAAATGAATCAATGATACAACCCAACTGTAAAAACTAATAACCACAATGACTGGCACAGAAAACTATCTCTATTGGTGCAGTAGTGATACTTTTATCTAGGGGGTAAGCAACAGCTATCTATTGGACTTAAAGCCCTCTCAGTGGGAGTGAACTCATGGGTGACACTGTAAGCATAGCCAAATACACATGGCTGGAAAGGTCATAGATCCTAGAGAAAACCGTATCTCTGTCATATCTCAAGACAAATGAAATTTTTTACTGTACACTAAATATGGAGCCTTATATTTACAGACAAGTATACTATACACCATTCATGAAAGAAGCTTCTTTTTGCAACAGATGGAGGCTATTGTAGAGTTCCACAACTGGTCACACACAGAGAATATATGTTTGAGAGATGCTCAACTCTAAGTGACACATCTACAGTGGATCCTCTACACCTAAGGCTCATGGATAACATAAGCAGAACAGGAAGTAGAATACTAATACATCCCTCAACTCTCACTAGCAAAGCCTTCCTAATACAACAGAGTGCGATGCAGACTAAGGCCACAACTGGCCAAGTTCAGCGAATAAGAGACTGCAGAGTACAGGTTCCTGGATAGGACTCCTATATTAAAGCTCATCTACCCATGGCTCATGGACCATTTTGGAAGAGGGGCTGGAAAGATTGTAAGAGCCAGGCTTGGTGCATGAACATAAGAAAACAGAGGCTTTCAGACCTCTGGGACCTTGCATAAGAACTTGCAACAATGGTGACAGCATGTATAAGACCCATGCTGACTCAGTCAGACAAAAACCCAGCATAGTGCCGGGGAAATGGGCAGCAGGCCCTAACCTTAGCTGAGGAACTATTGGCAACTGATTATTATGGGATGAGGGACAGTAGATATTCTTTAAAGGAGTGACTCTAGATAGGCCAACTAGACTCCAGTGGGTGAACTTATACCCAGGGACATCTGAGTACAAATGCTTGATTGGATAGGCCTTAACATATATGACAGAATACATGAAATCTGATAGGGGGGCTATGGGTGGGGGAGAGGGGCCTCATAACCCCCCATGTGGGGGTTCAAAATTTGATTAAGATATATGAAATGCACAAAAGCTCAATAAAGGTATACATAAAAACAAAGGAAAAAAGAGAAACAGACCTTTATGATTTTCAGTCCAACAAATGTATGGCATCTCGACTATGTACAATGCCTCCAGAGAATAAAGATGAGAAAGAAATGGTGCCTGTCTCCATGGAATGAGCTTCTGTTTCTTACCAGTAGTAGTCAGAGTATAAGACTGAAAAGGGTACATGTCACAGATGCCTACAAAATTCCAGGTTTCCAGATACCTTATGGTACACATGAGGAAATGGGATCTGAAGACTATGTGGCTTTAGGACATTTGAAGTATCTGCCACTGGGGGAAAAATCTAGCAGAAATGTATGGGCTGAAGAGCTGGCTCAGTGGGTAAAGGCATTTGCCTCCAAGCCTGACAATGAGTATGATCCTCAGGACCCATATGGTGGAAGGAGAGAACTGACTCCTAAAAGTTGTCCTCTGACTTCCACACCCACGCCATGGCACAGACAACCCCTCCCAAATAAATAAATGTAATGTTTAAAAATAAAGATGAGCTGGGCGTGATGGCACACAACTTTAATCCCAGCACTCAGGAGGCAGAAGCAAGCCGATCTCTGTGAGTTCAAGGCCAGCCTGGTCTCCATAGTGAATCCAGGCCAGCTAGGGCTACAGGGAGACCCTGTCTCAAAAAGACCAAAAAGTAAAAAATAAAGAAGAAGCCAGACATGGTGATGTGTTTAATTCCAGCACTCAGGAGACAGGGGCAGGCAACTGTCTGTTTGAGGCCAGCCTGCTGGTCTGCATAGTGAGACCCCAACTCAAAAAAAAAGGAAAAAGAAGCAGCTCTTAGAGGCTTGGAGATGGGGCAGGTAAAATATCTGCTGTGCAAGCATGAGGACCTGATTTTGGATCCCCAGCACTGACATAAAACAAACAAAAACCATGTGGCTGTGTACATCTGTAATCTCAGAACTGGGGGACATTGACAGGTGGATTTCAGGGGCTCACTGACCAACCAGCCTAACCAAAATGATGAGCTTCAGGTTTAGTAAAAGACCCTGTCTAAAAAAAAAGAGGCAAGGGAAGGTGGAAAACAAACATTTTATCCCAGCACTCCTGAGGCAGAGGCAGGTGAGAGAGCGAGGTGTGCCTAGTCTACACAGTGAGTTCCAAGCCAGCTGGGACTACAGAGAGACACTGTTTGGAAAAAAAAGAAAGGAAAGCAATAGGGGAAAACACCCAAGATCGACCTCTGGCCTCTACAGAGGCACGCCTGGATGTGTGCACCTGAACACACACAGCATTCGCCACACACACAAATACAAACTAATCTAGGAAGATTAGCAAACGTTCTGATAGGAAAATGGAAAGAGAGAAAAGAAGTTGGAAGTGGTTAAATGAGATCCCTTTTTGCTATGTGTGTGCAATACCTGCAGAGGCCAGAAGAGGGCATTGGATTCCCTGAAACTGAAGTTACAGATGATTGTAAGCCCTCCTGTGAGTCCTGGGAAGCCAACCCAGGTCCTCTGCAAGAACAGCCAGTTCTCTTAACATCTGAGCCATCTCTCCAGCCCCTTCAGCGGAACTTTTATATATTGTCCTGCATTAGCCATTAAGGTTCTGCTAGAAGAGGTAGTGACATCTTTTTATTTATTTTTCCTTTTTTTTATTGTGTTTATTTTTGTATTGTGTATATGTGTGTTTTGCCTGCATGCAAAGTGCACCAAGTGCTTGCAATGCCTTTGGAAACCAGAAGAGGGTATCAGGGTACCTGGAACTGGAGTTAGAGACAGTTGTTAGCAGTCATGTGGATGCTGGGAACTGAACCTGGGTCCTTTACTAGAGCAGCCAGTGCTCTTTACCTCTGAGCCATGTCTCCAGTCCCAAGTGGTGGTGGCAGCTTTAAGAATGAGTCAAAATGTTCAAAATGCTGTGATGGCCCATGCTTGTAATGACACTTGGCAGGATGTGGAGGTCAGACTGGGCTACATGAGACACTGTCTCAAAAAAAAAAAAAAAAAGTTGAAAAACGTGAATAACCATCTATCATTTTTTACCTTTCACTTCTTTTACCTCCCCGGGTTCTTTCCTCCCCTTTTCTTCCCTTCCCTTCCCCTTCTTCAAACCACATAATAGGACTGTTGTGGTTTGGGTGTGTCTTCTGGTTCATTTGTTGGAAGTTTGGTCCTCAGTAGGGCCACCCTGGAAGGTGTGGAACTTTAAGAGGTGGAGTTTAGGGCATTGTTAGTAGATCATCAGAGGTGTTGCCCTCAGAAGGGATTAGTGAGTTTGTTTTCCAGAGAATGTGTTGCTGTTATAAAAGGGCAAGGCCAGCTGGTCCCCGCCGCCTGGCTTCTCTCTCTGTGCTGTAGTCCTGCCATGATGCCATCTGCTGCAGTGTGATATCGCCAAGGAAGTCCTCACCGGAGGCCATTCAGTCTTGGAGTTTCAAGCTCCTAAACTGTGAGTTAGTTAAATCTCTTATATCCATAAAGTGTCCAGCTTCACTTGTTTTGTTATATTGATAGAAAGGAGACTGATACAGGAGCCAAGCAAGGTGGGTGTTAGTGGTGGAGGATTCGAAGCCATGGTTGCCTACAGTTTGAGTAGGCAGTTGGTTTGGTACAGGAGGCAAAGGCTAAGAGGAATGAGGATTCTGTGCAGAGAGTGGCCTGACAGGGATGGAGAAGGCATTCCCACAAGAAAGGGACACCAGTGGAATATTCTGAGTCAAGAGAGAATGGAGTCCCTTCAGAGAGACAGCCTTGTGCCAGGTGTTGGAACCCAAGTAGGGTCATATGGGCCAGAGGTAGGGGGGGAGGAAGAGAGGAAGCCTAGAACTGGTGCATTGATCAGGCTGCCCCAGCAGACTCAGGGCACTGGGCATAAGCAGGAAGCAGACAGATGCATCTACAGAGAGCACCAGCAGTGCAGTGAAGAGGAAGATTGCACTGATCATGGGAGACAGTACAGGGACAGAAGGAGACTGTCTTTCCTACCCAGAGTCACTCACTCAGCACTTCTGACCCTAGATTCCTTGGGATACAAGCTGGGCATCCTACCATTCAATTCTGACATGATCTACCTAGAAGAAGCGGAATCCATGAACTGAGGGCATACTCCCACAAGGCTGCTCCCACTTCACAAGCCAGTTCCAGGCCTGCCTCTGACCCAGGCCATAAAACCTTTAAAACAACCCCTTCTCCTTGGGTTTGCTTAGTTTAAAGCGGTGGCTCACATACTCAGGGAAACACTTAGGTTCACCCATTTATTATAAAGCCTAACACTAGAGATACAATTAACAGCTAGGTGAGAAATGGGAGGGAGCACAGGGCTTCAGTGCCTGTCTATGAGTGCCCCTCCCTGTCCCCCATGGTCAGCTACCTGGAAGCTCTCCAAACATTGTCCTTGGGAGGTTTTAATGGAGGTTCATTAGGAAGCATGATTGATTATCTCACTCCTCACTCGTGGTCAGCTCCACCTTCAGTTGCTCTCCCCCCCTCCAATCACATGGCTGGTTCCTCTGGCCACCAGCCCCATCGTGAGGCTATCCAGGAACATGTCAAGGGTTGCCTCATTACAGCAGATGATGCCCTGTCTTAGGAAATTCCAAGGATTTAGGGCCCCTGGGTTAGATGTGCCAGTAACTCAGGAAATTACACAGGTCTCAGGAGCTCTGAGTCAGGAACTAGGGTTGATGACCACATATTAGAACAAAAGATTCTCCAAGCAGCTCTGTTACTCAGGAAATTACAGAGGTTTATGGATTTCTATTTAGGAGCCATGGCCAAAGGCCAAATATATTTTACAGTATCACAGACAGTCTTGAGACGTTGTTTATACACAGAATGACTGATTAGGTAAGTCATGGGGCCAGGCTTCTTATTGGTAGATAGGGTCGTTACATACACAGAAAATGAGATAGAAAATAGTCAGGGTTGGGCTAGGACTGGAGGGAACAGTGGTCTTGTTATCTTGGATATACATAGATGGGTATAAAATAAATATAGCTGTAAATATACATTTGTATTTATACCTACACACATACATGTGTACATTTCATATATTCCCTAGCTGTAACCATCAAAGGGGCCAGAGAACAGTAACAATAGCAAAGAACACATTTAAGGACCAGATCTTGGTTTCCGAAGGAACCGGGAATCCTTGGAAAATGGCTGATGGAAGGACTAAAGTCTGGAAGATGCCAAACAAGCTTTGGATAGCTTGCATACTGAGGAATAAGTACAAAAGAAATAATGAAGATCAGTTAAAAGGTTAAAGAATACAACTTGCAGAGCCAATAGTAGAAACAATGGGAAATTAAAATGAAGTAATGGACTGTAACCCCTGTTGAATGAGACAGGAGTCCACTAGCCAGTGCAGATCTGAACAAATGCGTGAATACACCCAATGTCGGATGAAGAGAAGGATATTTATATAGCTTTAATGTATGTCCCCACAAAACAATTACAAAGGAAAAAACAGTAATTTTACAGTGGGAAAGCCTGGCGAATGCCACTTAATCAAGTGCTCACACCCATATTAAAGATGGGACATTATGTGTTGTGTCACCCAATAGGATACAGTGAGAGGCATGCATTGTGGCTTCTCTGATAGTTTGCCCAAAGGTGCATGACCCTATATAAGCCTAAATTCTGCATTCTATAAAACTAAGCTGCCTCTGGTCTTGAAAACTGTTGTGTCATGAATGTCAAAGGAGAACCACATACAGTAGTGCACATCTGGGGCACCTGGAAAGAACAGAATTGAGACCAGCCTGGATGGGTTGCATATGTGAGACCCTGTGTATATGTCAGATGATAGATAGATGATAGATGATAGATAGATAGATAGATAGATAGATAGATAGATAGATAGATAGATAGATAGACTAAGGAACTCAGTATTGGAAGACTGGAGGTACTGGTGGGATGCTCATCGGGTAAAGATGCTTGCTATGCAAGCCTGGCCACCTGAGTGCAGTCCACAGAACCTGCATGAAGATGGAAGGAGAGAACAGACTCCACAAAGTTGTCCTCCGACCTCCATAGGCATGCTATGGCACAGACACAGACACACACACACACACACACACACACACACACACACACACACTAAGTAAAACTGAAAAAAAAGGCTAGATTCTTGATAGGTAAATGTGATTTCTGAAAGGATCTTTTCACTATAAAAAGGATGTTATTGGGGCTGGGAAGATAGCTTAGTCTGTAAAGTAATTGCCTTGCAAACATGAAGATCTGAGTTTGATCCCCAGAACCCAAGTGAAAAAACAAATAAACAAAGCCAGGCCTGGTGGTGGTGTGCCCTTGTTATCTCAGAGCTGGGGAGGTGGAGACTCTGAGGCTCTCTGTTCAGTCAGCCTAGTCTATTTGGAGAGGTCTAGGCCAGTGAGAGACCCTGTCTCAAAATAAGGTGACACCTGAGTCTGTCTACTGATCTGTATACACAGACACACACACTTATAAAACCATGCACACATGTGCATGCACACCCACACACATGAACACACAAACACAAAGGATACTATTGTAATCATTGACCCTTTCAGTGGAGTCTGGAGATCATAGCGTAACTTGCTAATGTTAAATTCCTGATTTAGATGATTCTTCTGGAATGCTCTAAATGAATGTTTTCAGTAGAGAGAACACTCTAGTACTGGAGGGCCTCAGGGCATCTTCACAGTTTTGATCCTACAGGAAGAAGCTTCTGAGTCAGTTTAGCTAGCATCCAGGATGTTTATTAGGAAGTGCCTTCAAAATTGACACCTGTGGAGGGGAAGAGGAGGAAGCAAGCTTAGAGGAGGGACATGCAAGCTGTTCCTTAGGAAGGCCAGTAGCCTTCACTCACCCAGTGAGGACCTCTAGAACCACTGTGCTATTTACTGTTGCCCCAAACCAGTCTGAAAGGGCTGGGCTTTATTGTGTTTGTGTGCATGTTTGTGTGTATGAGTGCACATGTGTGTGTAAATGCACATGTGTGTGTATGTGTGTGTGTGTGTGTGTGTGTGTGTGTACATGCATATGGAGGCTAGAGGACAACCTCAGGTGTCCTTTAGGAACTGTCTACCTTGCTTTTTGAGACAGGGTCTCTCCTTGACTTGGAAGTCACCAAGCAGGCTAGTCTGATTGGCCAGGGATTCCCAGGGATCTTCCTGTCTCCACCTCCCCAGTGCTGGAATTACAAGCATGTGCCACCTCGCTTGGCTTTTTAGCTGGGCTCTGAGGCTCAAACTCAGGTCTGCATGCTTGCAAGGCAGTCACTTTACTGACTGAGCTGTCTCCCCAGGCCTAGGCCTGGGCTTTAGAACCACACTTTGCTGAAGAGATGGTTCAGTGGTCAAGAGCTCTTACTGCTCTTGCAGAGAATCAGAATTCAGTTCTCAGTACCCATGTGGTTCATACCCTGTGTAACTCAGTTCCAGGAAATCTGAATTCTCTTCTGGCTGGGGTGGAGGGTACCCCTGGCATGAATACGATACACAAAAACTCATGAAGGCACATACACATATGCATAAAAGTAATAAATAGAACCACATCTTGATTAGATATTGGATATGGAGTGTCCTGATCTTCCTGATGAGACTGTCCCACTTGACTTTGGATACTAGAAACCCAAAGTGCCCAGGCAGCAGCTCTTGTTAGTAATTCAAAGGGACTTCTGCCTATTGCCTGCTGGACACTGTCCTATTTTAGCAACCAGGTCCACTAACCTTGAAGAGCCAGAAAGTGGGAGTTGAAATGCACATTCTTTCTCTGGGATCCAGGGGAGTGATAGCAAAGCAGTATTACCCTTGCTTCCACAGTTTGCTTCCTTGGGTCCATGGATTCTCCCTGCTGGGGGCATAGCACCATAAAAGTTTTTCCTCTGTACTTAATGTAACCTGGAAGATAGCATTCCCTGCTGAACATGGCACCCAAGCAGGCACAGATACAACTTGTAGGGGTGCTGTCAGCTATATAGACAGGAGATAGCGGGGTCAGGGATCTACCCTCACATCCTTGTTGCAAGCTGAATCCCCAGGTCTGATGCAATGCTTTGTGAGATTCTCTGCTGATGGAATATTCCAGAACCCCAGGGTGATGCCTGAGAATGAGACACTCAAACACTCACCCAGAATACTTGTCCATTCCTGTCACAATGAATCACTCAGCCTTTTAGGGTAAAAGGATTCTGAAGTAGCCAGCTTGACACCAGATGGTTTCTTGGAGGTGCAATGCCATACCCAAAGCCCCACACTGGTCTCTCTTGCTGGCAAGTTGGACATTGGTAGTAACAATTGGTAGTTAGCTTTGGTGAGTGAGAACCCATAGAGACCCAGAAGAACCTTAGTCTTCACACGGCCACTTGGCTCACATACCTGCTTTGCCAGTGAGGGTGTGGTCAGTGACAAAGGCTGACTCACCCAGCTCGTCACTTTATCTGAGGGATTTATATTTGCCATTTTGCTATTTCTTGTGTCATTTTTTTTCTCCTCTATTCCTCCATTAGTCCCTCCTTTTGTGTTAAAAAGGTATTTTCAAACTGAGTGTGTTAACACACATCTATAATTTCAAAATTTAGGAGGAGGTGGATATGCAGGAGGATCAGGAGTTCAAGATCAGCCTTAGTTACATAGCCAGCCTGGGCTATTGAGATTGTCTTAATAACAAAAGTGAACAAGAAGATACTTTCAACATACCCTTTTAATTCCGTCATTTAATGCCTGTGTTGAAGGTGGTCTGTCCTGCCAGTGGTGAGCTGGGCAGCTCCAAACCCTGTCTGATCTCTAACTTTTCAAACCTCTCTTGGCTCCAACTGCAGCAGTTTGGGTTTTTCAGGAAGCAGGCTGAGACAGACTTTAGTGCTCAGGATACTTATTAGGGAGAGCTGTTGGGATGAACATCTGTGGATGGGAGGGGAAGGAAATGGGACTGGGCAGAGGGAGGAGCTGCTTTGAGATGCAGGCTGATGGCCTGAGCTAACCCCAATAGGGAGCTCTTAAACAGAAAATCTCCATTTTGCTCTGCACAGGCCTGAAGTCCCCAGCTTTTCCTATTTTTTGTTTTGACCGTCAATGGATTTGGGCCACTGAGGAAAGGTGTATCTCTTTGGGCAAGGTTGCTTTCTCTACAGACCAGGCAAACCCTAAAGGAAATGATTTGTGACAGCCATGTACCAACCACAGTCCCCACAGCTGAGCACCAAGTCCTTTCTCAGAGGCGGAGCTGGTCAATTTTATCTCAATGTCCACCACAGAGGTCATATTAGCAACTTACTCTCTAATCTAATCTAATTCAGCATATTAGGCTGCAAGTGAAGCTAAGTGCAGCACTTGCCTGAAACCCTGGGTTCTGCCTCAATACAGAAAAAAAAATCATTATGATATGTGTGCACATGTTTTTCTTTTATAGTAATATGGGTTGAACCCAGGGCCTCTCACTTGCTTGGCAAGTGCTCCACAAGCTAGCCATATCCCTAGCCCAACTGTAAGAATGATTGAAGAAAAATCTCAAAGAGCCTCCCATGGCTGATGTTGAAAAGACAAAAACCTATTTGAGTTCATGAAATATGGATTCCTGGGAGAGTCAGTGGGAAATAAGACTGAAACCGAGCTGGGTTTCATCCTTGCCGAGGCAAGAGAATGTCTAAGTCTTCAGAATGATGGGGCAAGAATGAGAAGCACTGATGCTGGAGAGAGGGCTCAGGTGTTAAGAGCACTGGCTGCTCCTGCAGAGGAGGAGCTGGGTTTGATTCCCAGCACCCACATGACAGCTACAGCCACACATAACTCCAGTTCCAGAGGATCCAATGCCCTCTTCTGGCCTCTGAGGGCACCAGGCATGCGCTGCACATACAGACATGCAGGCAAAACACATAAAATAAAAAATAAATTTTAAAAACGAATCACCGATTTTACTACAGCCAGATGTGCCTTCAGGTGTGCCTCACCTCTGAGCATGTCGGTCTGTTTTGGGTTTCCAGGAAGAGTTATTGTTTTGGGGCTGAGGCATAGCTTAGTGGTAGAGTACTTGCCAACCTTGAGTGAGGCCCCGAGTTCATACCCAGCACCACAAAGAGTGTTTCCACCAGGCCTGGAGACATAGACCTGTAATCTCAATTATTCTGCAGGCTGAAGAAGGATAAATCACAAATTCAAGGCCTGACTGGGCCACAGGGTGCGTTCAAGGCTGGGCTGGACAACTTAATGAAAGTCTATTTCAAAATGAAAAGAAAACTAAGTACCAAGCAAGCTGAAGATAAAGCTCAGTTGGTAGCTCCCTTGTTTGGCACCCACAGTTACTGTTTCCCAGCCAGGTGTGCTGATTACAACACACCGGTAATCCCAGTACTTGGAAGGCTGATGCAGGAGGGTCTGAAGTTCAAGACTAGCCTGGACACATAGTAAAACCCTGTCTATAGAAACCACCATCACCTCTGCTGCCAAAAAGTAAAAATAAAAATGACTGTTTCCTGTCTTCTTCCCTTTGTTTCTTTCCCTCCTTGGCCCTTATGGAACTTGGAATGTGGAGATGAGTCTTCCCTCAGCTTCCCCACACTGGGGTGATGACTATTTTTAGGAATAATCTGAGTCACAAAGGGAGGAGGAAAAGAACCATTTTATTTTCTTCCTTTCCTTTCTTTCATGCCCAGCTGTACAGCTAAATCATTTTATAAACATTTCCTTTCCTCTTTTCCCCCAAGAATATTTTGCCTTGTGCTTAGGGAGTGGTAAACCTTCAGCCAGGTGTCTAAAAGTAGAAGACATTTTTTTCATTGCTTGAATGGACCTCAGGCTAAATGATGAGAGCATGAAAATATGCTTTTGTATAGGTGAATAAATTCATGATGTGCTGGATGTTGGGAATGGAGAGGTTGCCAGTCACCCAATGGTGGCCATCTCCCAGTATTTCTCAGCTGTAGTCCTCTGGACCTCCACCTCTCCTGGCCGAGCAGAAGGCACACCTGTTCTCTTTGGCCTTTGTTCCTGAGAGACCTGCTTGAGTATATGTCAGGCTGATATTTTAATTAATTAATTAATTTATTAATTTATTTATTTATTATTTTGGTCTTTTTGAGACAGGGTCTCCCTGTAACCCCAGCTGTCCTGGAACTCACTATGTAGACCAGGCTGGCCTTGAACTCACAGAGATCTGCCTGCCTCTGCCTCTCAAGTGCTGGGATTAAAGGCGTGTGCCACCACACCAGGCAAGGCTGATATTTTATTACATTTCTTTGATAAATAAATAAGCCAAAGGTTTCAATCAGTTGATACATTAAACATTGAAAACAACAATTTTCCAACTAAGTTACCCAGAAAATGGGGAGAAAGTTATTTTGTTATTTTTCCCCCAATGCTGAGGATCAAACCCATGCCCTGTGCATGGTAGGCAAGTGCTCTGCCACTGAGCTGAATCCCCAGCTGGGGAAAATGTTCTCCCTTAGAGAAGGCAGGCAGGCACTCACAGAATAAGTATTGAATTAATATGCAGAAAGTAGAGATCTGGCAACTTCAGGAAACCATGGTGGAAACAAACAGGCTTCTAGCCTGAGACTTGAACATCCCTGTGTGTGTCCCTTCCATGTTTCCAGAGCACTCTCCACGCGGTAGCTCACGATAGTCTTAGAACGACTCTGTGAGGGAAAGGAGGCAGGTATTACTTATACCATCCTAAAATGAGATTAAATGACTTGCCTGGAGTCAAACAATTAATGACAGAAGTGGGGCTGGTCCCTGGGTTTTCTGATGGCTGTTGGTGTCAGGACACCAGATGGACACCAGCAACTTCTGGGGATTTCAGAGCAGAGCTCTTGTGCATTATGGCTAAAGGACAGGAGACTTTCAGGGACTGTCTGAAAGTGTGCTCATGTAGAAGGCTGCTGGGCTGAAAGGGCCTTAAGCTCTCCAGCACAGTAAAACTCCAAGATGATAGATCTAAACTGAAGAAGAAACGATAAATTGCACAAAGCCATGGGAGTGGACAGGAGTACACAAAGTGAGTTTCATTCTGTACTGATTTGGAATAATGCGTTCTGCATTTGGTGCTCTTACTGTGGAAGTGCACTCAAACAAGATGACCTGGGAGCCATGATTTATTCCAAGAAAGAGAACCATGAGTTAATGTTGACTGTTTGTGACAGTCACGTAACAACCAAGTACTGGGCTTCTTAGCTAAGATTGCAGGAAACAGATCTGAAAGTATCATTTTGCCCAACAGTGTTGAAGCATTACCTGGAATTACGTGTTTAATTCTTCCTGGAAACCTTAAAATAGGGTCTAACAGATTTACCAGGTCATAACTAGGTAGATACCTGTTAGTTGAACGGGAAGTGTTCCTAAGGCTCATGTGTTGAAAGCTGTTAGAAGGTGATTAGATCATGAGATTCCACAGATTTTCCCAGAGATGGAATCATAATTTGATGGCACTACCAGGAATTGCTAGACATTTTAAAAGGTGGGGCCTTTTTGGAGGAAGTAGGCCATGGGGAGGGGGGTCACTGCAAGGATCTGTCTTGTCTCTGACTCCTTGCACTCTCTTTGCTTCCTGGCAGTGTGAGGTGAACAGCTTCCTCTATCCTGTGTTCCCACCACCATGAGGTTCTGTCTTTCACAGCCCCACAGCAGGAGCTGGCTGATCATGAAGCCTCAGAAACCATGAGCCAATTAAAATTTCTCCTTTTACATGATTTGTTACAACCAAGAGAAAACTAAGGACTGGCAAGATGGCTTAGCAGTACAGGTACTGACTGCTGCCAAGTCCAGCAACCTGAGTTCAATCCCTAGGGATCCACATGACGGAAGGAGAGAACTGACTCTTGAAAGTTGTCCTCTGACCTCTACACTTGAGCTGTGATAAGAATGCCCACCCCTGCACTAAATAAATAAATACATGTGATTTTTTTTTTGAGACAGGATCTTATTATGTAGTTCCAGCTGGCCTGAAACTTAGTATATAGACCAGGCTGGCCTCAATCTCACAGAGATCTACCTGTCTCTGCCTCCTGAATACAGGAATTAAGGCCTGACTCAATGAGTAGAATATTTTTTAAAGCAAAGAGGAAAATTGCTTTTTTTTTTTTTTTGGTTTCCTTTTTCTTTTCTTTTAGACAAGATCTCCCTTAGGCCCAGCTGGCCTAGAACTCACTATGTAGGACACAGGCATCCACGTTTTCTCCATACCTAAGCCATCACATCACACAGGGCCCCACTCTCAGAAGGGCCACATGCTTGGCTTAATGCTCTGCCATCTTGACTTTCCTTATCCTGTTTCAAAGTCAGAGACAGTAGAGCATGCGGTGAGCATAGGAGATAGAGACCACGTGTGCACTGCACCTCACTACTCCACCCACTAGATCTTTCTCCACAGCCATGCACACAGACTTCTAAAGATGGAGCCACAGGCATGAGGGTTCCCAGCTGTAAGTCCAAGGGAAGTTTGCTTTCTGTGGTGGAGCAAGAGGGAAGCTGACAGCACCCAGACGCCATGCTTTCATCTACAACCCCACCTTCAAACACCAGAAGAAGCAATGACGCTATGAGACATGAAAGACCCAGATACAGTATCACGGCCTTCCTTGCTTTGCTCCTTCCCTGTGTTAGTCAGTTCCAGTCAGTTCCTTCTTATTCTTCAGTCAGAGACTGTGGTAGAACGTGTCTATCAAGACGTGTATCACTGAGTTTTGTGCAGTTTTTCTGCTACACTAGTAGAAACATATGTAAATATTTGAGCTCTGAGAAATTGTGTCACTTTGGTGAGTCCACGGAGGAGTTAAATGCTTATCTTTGGGGACCAGAAAGATGGCTTGGCAGTTAAGTATGCATATTGTTCTTTCAGCGGACCCAAGTTTGATTTCCAGCACCTACACTGGGCAGCTCACAACTGTTTGTAACTCTAGTTCTAGGGGATCCAATGCCTCTTACCTCCAGGAACACTGCATGCATAAGCACATAACCCAGGCACAGACATACACATAATTAAAAATAATAAAAATAAACAGTTTTTAATGCTTGTATTTGTATTTAAAACTGGTTTTGCTTAAAAAAATCCATAATTTTACTTTTTCTTATTTAGGTTGACATTAACAAATTTCAGTCACTATAATAAAGAAAAGAAAAAGTTTTATATTTTACTACCTTTACCTTTAGTAATATTTCTTTTTCTTTTTTGGAGGCATGGCCTTGAATTTATTATGGAGCTAAGATTGGATGTTGAACTCCTGAACCTACCACCTCTACCTACCCAGTTCTGGGACCACATTTGTCCACACAGTTTAATGTTTCTTTTTCTGCTTTTTGAACAAGGGGCTCCAGAAATTAACCAGTATTGCCAAGAAAGCACCACACACACACACACACACACACACACACACACACACACACACACACATGCACACATGCACACGCAAACACCCCGGCCTGGATTCTCCCCATTCCTGAAGAAAGTTGGTCACAGAAAGACTGGCCACCCAGCTGCATTCCCCTCCCTGCAAGAGACTAGCTCTGCTCTGTGCAGAGCATCTGCCTCCATGCCAGCTGCCCACGCTTGGGGCATGCTTCCTGTAGTAAACACACGGCCTTCATTATTCAGAAGTTAGGAAGTGAAGGAGGAAGGAAGCTGGTTCTGCTGCTGGGCCACATTTTCCCATAGAAATAATGTAGGTCACAGTTCTGTAGTCTCATAGCCAAGCTGAGGACAGGCTAAATGGGCTTCCGAAAGTTAGCCTGAGAACCCAGCTGTTATTTATAACATGATGTCTCTGGGGACAAAAGTTAGAAACCAAGTTTTTAAGAACACATCTCAATCAAAAGCAAAGACTAACTGTCTTCCAAGCTCAGACATGCCAACACCACAGAGACTGGGGTATAAGACTGGGGTAAATACATGTTAATTAAAAGGTAATAACTTCACTCTGTCCCCTGGGAAGAGTCCAGCCCTCCAAAGTCACAACTTAAAGAACTTGATTCCAGTTTCACCCAGGTGGATTGGTCTCTGGCAATCAGTACAGGACAATTGAGCTGGGACTATGCTCTGTTAACCAGATGTAAATCCATTAAGAATGTAGGAATGACTGAGCTGAGTTGGACTAATGATTCAGCCCATCTGCTATTCTCTGTGAGTGTGAACTTGTGGGTTCCATTCATTGTAACTCTGGTGTCAGCACTGGTAGTCTCTCGGTAAGTGTTGAAAATGAAGTATTTATGAATACTACATTTACCTGCTATGTCCCAAACGTCAGAGGAGTGAGTGGAAACTACCACCAAATTTCTACTTCTTTAATCCAGTTTCAAAAGCAACTTTCTCGCTAGGCATGATGGCACATGCCTTCAATTTCAGTACTCGGGAGGCAGAGGCAAGAGAATCTCTATGAGATTGGGGTGGGCATCCACAGGGACACAGTGGTCATCAGGATGGACACATGGGTCTTACCCCTCCTGGACTCACTTTTCTTTAAGGATACAACATGTAGGGCCAAATGCAGACTCCAGAGGTGGGCAGCAGCCCCTGGGAATAGTGACACCTTCAAGGAAGGTTGTACTTGTGGTGGTAACTACTGGGTGGCAAAATATCTGTTAAATAGGAGGAAACGGGCTGGAGAGATGGCTCAGCGGTTAAGAACACTAACTGCTCTTGCAGAGGACCCAGGTTCAATTCCCAGAGCTCACATGGTGGCTCTGACCTGTCCTTAACTCCAGTTCCAGGAGAATCCGAAGCCCTCTTCAGACCTCTGAGGCATTGCATGACACGGGTGCACTCACATACATGCAGGCAATACACTCATACACATAAAATAAAAATAATAAGATATTTTTTTAAATAGGAGGAAATGGATTGTTGCTGGTAGGCCTACAAAATCCAACTTGTGATATGCTTGTTAGCATTTGGAGCACTCTGAGTGACCAATGTAAACACATCTCCAGCCCAAGTTTAGAGTTGCATATAGTGAACACCTTTACCTTTGCCACCCCCCCCCCTTTGCAAAGGGGTTTGGCAGGAACTTGTGTAGTGAAAGCTTCTTTGTCCCCACAATTCAGAATATTTTATCCTGTTCATGGGATTGCAGGGGGAGACTTATGTCTATTCTTTCCTTTTATTTATGGTGGTCATGTGGCAGAGGCCAGGCTGTTTTCAAAAGCCGAGGCTACTTACGTCTTTGTGATCTCAAGAGGTTCAAGTTTCAAATGTGACTATCTCAAGAAATTAGGAGCAGCTGTTCTCAAACTATGGGGTAGTCTTCAGTACAGGAGGAATGTGATGGTGTAAGCCTGTAATCCCGGTACTTGGGAGGCTGAGGCAGGAGGGTTGCCAAGAGTTTGAGGCCAGCATTATTGAGAAAGAGATAGGGGAAAGACCATGGGAGCAGCAGCTTGTTATCCTAGCCATGAGGGAGACTGAGGCAAGAGGATTACGTGTTAAGGCCACAATAGTCAGACCATGTCTCAGAAAAAGTGGGGAAACAGAAAAGGACAAGGGTTCAAACAAGGAAACCTTTGAACTGAATTCCCTCAGGCTGGATGTTGCCAACTTTGTGCTCCTTGTTAAAGCTTGTGTGGAGAGGTGGAAGCTGTTCCTTTTGTACTAACTAGTTGAGTTTTACCATTTCTATACATTTGTCGCCCTTCCAGAAAAATACTAGCTATCAGGTAGATTAATTAAAGGGAGGGGATGCTGTTTTAATTATTGGTTTTGTAAACATTATTCTCATATGTATTTCTTAACATGCAAGTATTTGAATACATAACCAATATTCAAAAATGTACAGATTTTTGTTTCAGAAGTAAATTTTATTATAAGGAAAGCCAGATTTGTTTTGTTTTATGTGTATGAGTGTTATGCCTGCATGTGTGTAAGTGCACCTGTGTTGTGCAGTGCCTGTGGAAGCCAGAAGAGGCCATCAGATTTCCTGAAACTGGAGCTAAGGATGGTTGTTAGCTGCCATGTGCATGCTGGGAATTGAATCTGGGTCCTCTGGAAGAGCAGCCAGTGCTCTTAACCTCTGAGACATCTCTTCAATCCTGTATATGAGTATTTTGCCTGCATTTATGTAGATATCCCTGTGAATGCAATGTCCAAGGAGGCCAGAAGAGGCTGCTGGATCCCCTAGAAATGGAGTTATGGGCAGTTGTTAGCTGCCATGTGGGTACTGGGACCTGGACCGAGGTCCTCTGCAGGAGCAGCCAGTGCTCTTAACCCT
>NW_008335195.1:2956628-2963646 GCF_000622305.1 Nannospalax galili
CAGATTTGTTTTGTTTTATGTGTATGAGTGTTATGCCTGCATGTGTGTAAGTGCACCTGTGTTGTGCAGTGCCTGGGGAGGACAGAGGAGGGTGATGGATCCCCTGGAACTGGAGTTACTAACTGGAGTTAGCTGCCATGTGGATCCTGGGATTCGAATCCAGGTCTTCTGCAGGAGCAGCCAGTGCTCTTAACTGCTGAATCATCTCTCCAGCTCTGTGGGTTTGTTTGTTTGTTCTTTGAGGCAGGGTCTCACTACGTAGCCCTTGCTGGCTTGGAACTTGCTATGTAAACATGACTCTTTGAACTCACAGAGCTCCACCTGCCTTTGCCTCCTTAATGCTGGAATTAAAGGTGGCCAATGCGCTCTCTCTCTCTCTCTCTCTCTCTCTCTCTCTCTCTCTGCCTTTTGAGACAGGGTTTCCCTATAGTCCCAGCAGTCCTGGAACTCACTATGTAAATCATGCTGCCTCTATTGTACTGAACTTCACCTGCCTCTGCCTCTAAAGTGCTAGAATTAAAGACATGAGCCACCATACCTCACCAAATGCTATCTTTTTAAGAAAAGACTAATCCCAGCACTTGGGAGGCAGAAGCAGACAGATCTCTGTGGTTTCAAGGCCAGCCTGGTCTATATAGTGAGTTCCGGGACAGCTGGGGCTACAAGGAGACCCTGTCTCAAAAAGACCAAAAAAAAAAAAAAAAAAGATGTTTAAAATATTTTTATGTGCATGAGTGTTCTGCCTGCATATATGTATGTGTGTGTAATGCATTCAGAGGCCAGAAGAGGGCATCAGATCTTCTGGAACTAGCATTAAGGACCATTGTTAGCCATCATGTAGGTGCTGGGAACTGAACCCAGGTCCTCTGAAAGAACAGTACATGCTCTTTTGTCTTTTGTCTTTTTGAGACAGAGTCTCCCTGTTGCCCAGCTGTCCTGGAACTATGTAGACCAGGCTGGCCTTGAACTCACAGAGATCCACCTGCCTCTGCCTCCTGAGTGCTGGGACTAAAGGCGTTTTTAAATCTATTTATTTATTTGGTCTTTTTGAAACAAAAAGATCTATTTATTTATTTCGTCTTTTCTCCCTGTAGCCCCAGCTGGGTTGGAACTCACTACTTAGACCAGGCTGGCCTCAAACAGAGATCCACCTGCCTCTGCCTCCTGAGTGCTAGAATTAAAGGTGTGCACCACCACACCCAGTTAATAGTAAAGTGCTCTTAACTGTGGAGTCATTTCTCCAGCACCCAAAGGATTTTTTTATGTGTATGTTTTGCCTGCATGTATTCACGTGCACAACATGTGTACAACACCCAAAGAGGCCAGAAGAGGATGTCAGATCCCCTAGAACTGGAGTTGCAGGTGCTTTTGAGCCACCATGTGCTGGGAACTAAACCTGGGTCCTCTGGAAGAGCAGCCAGCGCTCTTAACCACTGAGCCATCTCTTCAGTCCCCAAATGCCATCTTTTTTAAAAGGGTCATTACACCCCATACAGATTAATTACTCTGCCATCTGTCCTACTGTAATCTTTCTTTGTAGCTCCCTTAAAGTATCTTAAAACGTTGAAAAACATTTACTTGAGACTAGGAAAAAAGAAAAATGTGTATTACCTTTTAAAGGCTAATATGTCTTTATTTTTATTTACTTATTTATTTATTTATTGTCGTTTTGAGACTGGGTCTCCCTGTAGCCCCAGCTGGCCTGGAACTCATGATGTAGACCAGGCTGGCCTCAAACTCAGAAAGATCTACCTGCCTCTGTCTCCCAAGTGCTGGGATTAAAGTTGTGCGCCAAGCCTGGCTTAACATGTCTTTAATCAGCAATCTTTGTAATCAACCTTTCTCTGTAATCATTTAAACCCCCATTTCTCCATTTTATCTGCAAAGGTGTCTTGCTTTCCTGAAATGAGCAACATCCTGGTTTAGTAATGTAATAATCCTGTCCAGAGAGGAAGTTGTATTTCTTTGTAATGTCTTACTCGAGAAGAATCCATGATGACCTGCTATGTGTGCCCTGACACACCGTGTTCAGTGATTTTCATACAAAATTTCCAGGGATTGGCATCAAGGTTAGTTTATATTGCTGAGAACTGTTTCTCCTTCATTTTGAAAAAAAAAAAAATCTCAATGTCTGTTTATCCTTACTGAGTAATATAAGTGTGAAAAGATTAAACAGGTAGTCTAAAGGAGGAATTTGAATAAGGGGTGAAGTGGGAGTAACTGGATGACTCAGCACTCCCCACCCCATCCCACCCCAACCCCACCTCCTAATCTAAGCATTCACTGAACCCACTGTATTCTACCTCAAGAACTGCCATTTCCTGGGTAGAGCTAGGGTTCTATAGCACAGTACTGGCCTAGCATTCACAAGGATCTGGGTTTGATTCCTAGCACCAAAACAGAAACTGTCATCCTCTCTTTCTCTCCCATCAGAGATGTAAAAACCATCTAAATGCACTCTCCCCCTTCCTCCCTGCCTTTCTCTTATGCTTTAACCACAGTTTGGCTTGTTGTTAATCACAAAAATAATTTTCACTCAAACAGGAAAGGGTGGATTCCTTTTAAAAAAAATTTATTTTTAATTATGTGTATGCTTATGTGAGTATAGATTTATGCCCATGAGGAAGCCAGAAGAGGGTGTTGGATCTCCTGGAGCTGGAGTCCATTGTGAGCCACCAGATGTGGGTGCTGGGAACCTAACTTGGATGCTCTGCATTTTTTGTTTTTTGTTTTTGTTGTTTTTGAGACAGGAGATTCCTGTAGCTCCAGTAGGCCTGGAACTCACTATGTAGATCAGGTTGGTCTCAAACTCACAGAGGTCTGCTTGCCTCTGCCTCCTGAGCACTGGGATTAAAGGCACGTGCCACCACACCCAGCTGAGGGCTTCTTAAAAGGACATCAAAGTATCATTGGCAGACTTAGGTAAGTTAGATAGACAGCAGAGGAAACAAAGGGCTCTCCTGTGCTCTCTTCAGTCTTTCATATATCAATGGACCCTTCCCATTAAGGCAGTCTTAGTCCAAAATATCAGGTGCAAGGCTGGGGCTGGAGCTCAGTGATAGAATGTTTGCTTAGTATGCAGGAAGCCTTACATTGTAGCTCTAGCATCAGGCTGCCGCCAACACCACCTCTGCCATCGCCGCCCCCCCCCTTGCCACCACCACCATCACCACCACCACCACCACCGCCGCTGCCATGATGATCATGTTGTGTCACTTAAATTCCTCTCCTACTGTCATTAACATGAAATCTAAAACTTTGAGTAGGCAAAGCTTTCTCCGACTGGCACCAACTCATCTTTCCTCCGTCGGTCCTGTCGAACTTCAGTTTTCAACAGCGTTGTCTGCAGGCTCGTGACTTCTTTGGAATCGTCTTTTTTCCTGCTACTGCTTGATGAGATTGAGCCCTGTTCTAATGCTCTCGTCCAGCTGAGCCTTCCCCGTCCCCAGCCCCCATCAACTGTTCCTTCTGTTCCAGCCCAATGCAAGCAGCTAGAGCCTCTCATCTCAGTCCTGTTTACCTTTCCTCTCCTGCACACCTCCCCCACAACCACTGCTTTCAAACTCGCCTAGCAATAAAGAGCAATAAATAGAAATTCATTTTACATTATGATTGGATAGTTACATGTGCCTTATGTTTTACTATCTCCAAAATCAGAAAGTAGCAATGAGACATTCTGTTGATAGGCTTTTTTCTTATAATAACAGCTTTTTTTATTGAATTTTTGTGCATTTCATATACTACATCAAAATTATATTTAGGCCCCCCTCCTCTATCTGCATAATGGCATATCTTAGAATTGATGGCATTTTGATTTGTTAAAATGAGGTGCACAGCTGAAGGCTTCACTGAACCCTTTTATTATGAGGGATGCTTTTTGCTGTTTCATTAAGGAAATATGCTGGTCACAGCCCACTAAAATGATTTCTCTACTCACTAAAGGATGGTAATATGCAGCTTAAAAAAACTGAGTGTAGTCAGGCGTCGTGGTGGTCCACACCTGTAATTCCAGCACAGGAGAGGTTTAGATAGGCAGATCACCCAGTTTGAGACTAGTTGGGGCTACATAGACATACATACATACATACAATCCCCCTCCAAACAAAACACAAAATAAAACAAAACTTACAAAAGAACTGGGCTGTTTACACTCACACAATAGGATTCAAACTTAGACCAGCTATATGAATGTGACTTCAACTGTGTACACAAATGACTTTTTCTGTTTTCCTCTGGCCATTTTGTACATGTATATACTGAATTTTGTTCATTTCCAAGCCCCATACCCCTCACCCTTATTTTTCTTTTTCTTTCCTTTGCTTGCTTGCTTTGGAGACTGGGTCTCATGTAGCTCAGGCTGAACTCACCTCACTTCCAGATTCTCCTGTCTCAGCCTGCAGAATGCTGGAATGACAGGACTTTACCACCACACCTGGTTTGTAAGAATGACTAATTCCAAGAAATTCTTGCCCAAGAAGATGAATTTGCAAATATTTTATTGCGGTTTTGGGAACTTCCTCAAAATCTACCTTTAAGAAGAATACATTAGTGGACTTAACTCCCTAGTGGGTAAACGGCCACCTCCTCAGCAAGATTACTAGATTTTTTTTAAAAAAATTGTTATTTTATGTGTATGAGTTTATCGCCTGCATGCATGTAAGTGCACCCATGTCATGCAATGCTCACAGAGGTCAAAAGAGGGTGTTGGATCCCCTGGAACTAGAGTTAAGGATGGTTGTTAGTGGCCAGTGTGGGTGCTGGGATCTGAACTTGAACCTGGGTCCTCTGCAAGAGCAGGGATGGGAGGATGTCTTTTTGAGACGGGGTCTTCCTGTAGTCGGGCTGGCTTGGAACTCACTATGTAGACCAGGCTGGCCTTGAACTCACAGAAGATCCACCTGCCTCTGCCTCCCAAGTGCTGGGATTAAAGGCGTGTGCCACCATATCCACCCCAGTCAGTACTCTTAACTGCAGAGCCATCCCATCCCAAAGATTACTAGGTTTAAAGAACAATTACACTCCCCCAGGCTTGCTTCAAAATGCTTGCCTACCGCACCCTAAATGATTACACCACTTAGTAGCACAATCTCAATCAAGTCCCCTTACTCAAAGACCTGCCTTAAACCAAATCCCTCAGATCTTATAACTAGATCACCCGACCTCTCTCTTTTGAGATAGTAGGAAGTCCTTCATGGTCTCCCTTGACATCTATAAACATTAAGTTTGGTTTTGCCTGACTAGTAAATTATTTTGGTTGTCTTCACTGGAAGTCAAGAGAGATACCACATAATACAATTTTTGAATGAAGGCATACTGCTTGCAATTTATTCCCCCCATCCCAGGTGATCAAACAGGAAAGATGGAAGTGGAAGAGCTCCAGCAGAGGGAAGAACCTAGGAATCTGAGGAGAGAGCAGGGCCAGTGGAGCTGAACACTGGGTACTGGCTGCATTCATGTGCTGAAAATCTAGCTGTTTCTCTTGGTTTATTCATCCTCTTCTCTATGCATCTGGTACTCAGATGTATTGCTTTAAATATAACAGAGCTGGGTTCAGCAGCTCTCACCTATAATCCAAGCACCAGGCAGGTTAGGAGGGTTGGTGCTGGGATTAAAGGTGTGTGCCTCCACGCCTGGCTAAAGTACTTTTAATGTATCCATGTATTAGAAAACATTCAAGTTCATTCAAAGCACTTAATCTCACACCGCTGTGTGGTCTCTAGAGATCCTTGCTGCACAAAATGGATAAAGGATCACTGTGTGTCAGATATAGATGATAGATAGATAGATAGATAGATAGATAGATAGATAGATAGATAGATAGATAGATAGATGACAGATCATTATCATTGAACAAAAGGGCTGGTTCTTATCTCTAAATTTTTCGTTTTTGTGAGATAGGGTCTCAGGTAGCACAGGCTGATCTTGAACTCTTTTCTAGCCAAGGATGTTCTCGAACTTCTGATCCTTCTGTCTATACCTCTGGAGTGCAAAGATTACAGGAGTGTACCACCACGCCCCATTTTTGCATCTCTAATTTCATAAATACTTAAATAAAAGCACTGTAAAGGCTCTTTGGATTCACTATACCACGAAAACCCATGTTTGCTTTTAGCTAAGAAGGGGCCCCTCCCTGCTCCCCCCTCCCACAGGCACCGGGCACCGAAAGACCTTTCCCACCATACCGCACAGTCCATCTGTCCCAAATGCAGTCACAACAGGCCCAATCCTAGCTCCCTCAACAAGCTGGCCACTCCCCTGCCTTGGTCTTCGCTCACACTATTCCTCTCAGTCCCCCTCACCCCTACATCTCCCCCGGCGGTTTTTGGTTCAGGCTGACGCCACTCGAGGAGACCTGTCCAGGGAGCCTTCCCTATGCCCTCGGGACGCTCTGATCTTTGCACCTGCACTAACTCTGCCTTCCGGCCACTCCAGGTGGAGGTCCAGTCTCCAGCATCTTCCACCCGAGGCCCACCATCTTGGACCGGGCAGGTGCTCAGCAAACGCTCGCCTCGTTTGGTCACTTGCTAAGGCCCAGACCGCCCGGGAGGCGCGTGCAGCTACCACCGCCCAGCGCAGTCACGGGCGTTGGAAATTCCGGCGCGTGCAGCGCTCCGGGCCGGCGGGGGCGGGGCCGCCGTGGAGTGAGCCTGTGACGTGAGGGGGCGTGCCTCCGCGAGGCCTCGCCTCCTCTCCGCGCCCTCTCTCGCGGGTCGGGGTTACATGGCGGCGACTGCGGCAAAGCGAGAGCCTCGGAGACGCCGCTGCCGCCAGCAAAGCCGGAGACTTGAGCCGACCCTGGGGGCTGTCCGCGGGCCCAGCACTCCCTCGATGAGTCGGAGAAGTCCCGTGAGTATGTGTGTGTGTGTGTGTCCGTGTGCGTGCGGTCGGGAGGGACGCGGCGCGGCGGGCCCGGCGGCGGCGGCGGCGGCGGCGGCTCCCGCGTCCATTGTGTGTGACCCTCCGGGCGGCCGCCGCTCAACAAAGGCGCTTTTGTTCCGTCTGCCGCCCGCCCCTGCCG
>NW_008335195.1:2963902-2977832 GCF_000622305.1 Nannospalax galili
CCGCCTGCCCTCGGCTCCGCGGGTTCGAGTCCCGGCCGGACGGGCAGGCGAGGGCGGCGGTCTGGGAGCGCGGGCGGCCGCGGCGGCTTGGCTTCCTGGCTAGCTGCCCCCGGAACGCTCCCGCGTCTCCTCCCCCAGCCCGCCCCGGTGACTCGGCCTCAGCTGACTCCGGCCGGGCAAAGTCTCCGGCAGACTCGGCACATTGTGTAGCTCTCCGCTCCATCCCCGAAGTCTATCCAAGTTTGTGTCTGGCGGTCCACGCGCCACTGAGGACTTGCCGGAGTCGGGGCTTCTGACCCCTGTGAGGACGTTGAGGGGTGATCTGGAAAAGCACCCCGATGAAAACGTACGTTGTCAGTTACAGGCCGCCTCATGTGTTAAGCTGACTTTGGTGTGGCGTGGAGCGGAGGGGTTTCGGCAGCCTTTGTTCCTGGCTGGCCTGGGCCCCGAGGCTCAGGTTCCCGGGAAGCTCTGTGCGGGGCACTTTTTGATTCCTTTCCTATTCTTTCTTTGCGGTGCACAGTAGAAAAATGAGTACAGGGATATGGTGAGGAAGAATTGGAGGTCTGCTTACGGTATTAGCAGCTTAGTTCATGTTCATTGCTGGAAGTGCCCGCAGTCAGTCTCAGCATTAACTTTTTATGGATTCAGATGATTGGTCAGAAGAGAAAAAAAAAACATCAATAGTCCTGCAAACGAAGAGCATATAGCTTCGGAGTAATTTTCTAATTCTTGATAGTTCTAGCCTGCTTATTTTCTTAACATTCTGACACAACCCTTTTAACGTTGGAGAATTGAGGAGTTATCTAAATAGAGAATAGGGTCTAAAGTAGGGCCTCAGAGGGAGAGACTGGAGGGAGTGAATGAGAGTGTATGTGAGTGTAAATGTGTGTTGAGACAGTCTCATCATGTAGTCCAGGCTGGCTTTGAAAAGAAACAGATCTTCCTCCTGCCTCTGCCTCTGGAGTGCGTTTCCACGTGTGCACCACCATTCCTAGCTTAAGAATTTCTTAGAAGTGACAGATTTTAGTGTTGTTTGAGAAATAATTTTGAATTGGGGGGAAGAAGTATATCTTTAGGTAGTAGAAAAAAAAACATGTTTGTAAAGTGCCTCCTCCGTTTGAGTAGAAAGCCCTTTCACATATATCTTAAGTCATTTAATATACTTATGTTATCAAACTAAAATTGCTTATTGGTGTCCTAATAATTCAGTAATTGTAGTCATCTAGGAAGTATGCCAGATTTGAGCAGGATATTTTATTACTTATAACTTACTGTTGAGAAAAAAAACCTTGGAAAATGAATTGGTTTAAAAATAAACTTTATATGTGAAGATACTTTGGAGTTCAGTTATTTGCCGAAGAGGACTAAAAGTAGCCTGCTTACTTTCTGTGATTAAAAAAGAATCTAGAGAAGACTGGCTTGAAGAAGATTTAATTTGCAACAGAAAAGGCAAACATTTTAATGACAAGTGTTAGCCCTAAAAGCATTGCAGCATTTTACATAAGTTCATGTGGGCCTGGAGGAAACTCCTAACTGACAGAACAGTAAGGTCTCCGGGGTCCTGCAGGGGGAGCTTGGAAGTGCTACTGCAAGTTTTGACCTGGGTGGTGTGATGACTCACCCTGCCCACTGCTGCTACTGCTACGTGGCTCTCTTTTTTTAAAAAAGATGATAGGCTAAAATGTTTCTGCTAATATTATACTTGTCTTTTGTCTGAAGAGGAGTAATAGTTTCTCTCAAAAGTACTGACTTAAGCTGCATTTCACAGTGAAAGGATATCCAATACCTGGCAGGTGCAGCTGTGTAACATTTGTTGAGAGAAAAGATAGTCAGTTGCTGGTCAATTGCTGAAATTAAGTGTTGCATACTAACAGTTCTTATGTTACTATTAAGAGAGATTTGTTGCAGGTTATAAATGACAGCACTTTATAATCTTGGTAGTAGATACTGCTTGCTTTAATATTGTGTGAAAATTATCTTTATGATATCTAGAAGTTACTGGTTTGAGTTTGGTGAATGTACCAGCAAAGCTTAGTATTTAATAAGATATTCTGAAGAAATTATTAAAACATACATAATACTTTCTTACGATTTGTAGTTTTCTGTTTTAATAAAAACAGTTGAACAGGCATTGTTGCTCTCCTTTTAATCTATCTATATCTATCTATCTATATTTTTTTTTGGTCTTTTTGAGACAGGGTCTTTCTGTAGCCCCAGCCGTCCTGGAACTCACTATGTAGACCAGGCTGGCCTTGAACACACAAAGATCCACCTGCCTCTGCCTGTGCTGGGATTAAAGGCGTGCAACACCATGCCTGGCTAATATATATATATTTTTAAGAGATAAACTGAACAGTTCCAAATTTATGATTTAAGCTGAAGCTTGGTGATAAGGTAGTTGTTTTGACATTTTGAAACTGCATTTAACATAGGATTAAGTGGGGAGGGCAGATGGAAGATGGCAGTTGGTTTTTAAACTGGGGGGGGGGCAGAACACACAACCACCACCCTCCCCTGCCCATGGTTTTTTTCTCAAAGTTACTTGAGAAGTTTCCTAGGCTGTAAGATGTATTGTGGAATTAAGTCTTTTGACACATTTTTGAGATTGTATCACATGCTTTATATAGAGGAATTTTAATAAAGTTTAATACGTATTTTAAAAATACTCTTACTAAAGGAAACACAAAAATGCAAATACAGGAGCTAGAGAGATGATCAGCGGTTAAGAGCAGTGGCTGCTCTTGCTGAAGACGAGGATTTGGTTCCCAGCACCCTCGTGGAGGCTAACAACCTCCATAATTCCAGTTCTAGGGGGTCCTGACACCCTCTTCTGGCCTCCAGGGGCTTTGCATGACATGAGTGCACTTAACATACATGTAGGTGAAACATTCATACATATAAAATAAAAATAAATTTTTAAAATGCAAGTATAGAAGGATTGAGATTTTCAAAGCATCCTTTGCTTAGAAGTTGAACATGGTTTCTAGTGGATTTTATAAATATAGGTAATTAACTGTTGTACATAATTCAGAAGTCTAAAATGGCCTTCTTTCTCCAAGGTACTGTTTTATGAAGTGGTGAGCCTTGTTTCTAGTCCTCTCCAGTCCCTTGTTTGCTCTTTTGATCCTTGTTATTATAGTGCTCCTGTTAAAACAGGAAGAAGATGCCTCTAAGTCCTTTCTCCTTGAAGTTGTTAGCTTCCGTCTACCAGCTGCTGTGGTATATAGCTCACCTGCAGTAGGGTCTTGGTCAGCTTTAGTGCTTAGCTAAACTCAGAGACTTTACAAAAACAAAAATGACATTACTGTAGCCCAATTGCTTTCCAGGGAGCTGGTCCTGTGAGCCGATGGTATTAAGGTGACAACGGTATGGTTTGAGTCCAACATCGGAGTCCAACATCACTCTTTTCCAAAACTTTATGAATTGCATATTTGGAAGATGTAGTGTTTCCTTCTAATAAGGCATCCCTACTCCCCCAATTTTGTTTTGTTGAACTTGTGATCCTTCTGCCTTAGCCTCCCAAGTGCTGGGATTCCATGGCTGGCTGCTAGAGTTTGTTTGCTTTGTTTTACTGTTCTAAGGGGCAGGATCTGAACATATTTTCCAGGCAGGTTCTGAACTCCTTGACTCAAGTGATACCTGTACTTTGGGAGCAGTGGTAATTTATAAAAGATTTATCTTTTAAGTGAGTCAGCCCTCAAGAACCAGTTCTCAAAAGTTCTTCAGAGATTGTTTATGCAGCAAATCATGAATTCCCAATGATGTCCATTGATTTTTTTTTTTTTTTTTAATTTAAATTCAGTAGTTTAAAAGTTGTTAGAACCTCAGCAGGTAAAGGCACTCCTTCACAAGCCTGATGATCTCAGTGGATCCTGGAACCTATGCCAATGAAGGTGAAAGGAAGGAACCGACTCCACAAATCTGTCCTCCGATTGCCACACTGGAGTAGTGGCGCGCCCCCCCCCCCATTGTATATACACGATAAGTAAAATAAATTTTAAAATAAAATTTAAAAAGTTGTTAGAATCTTAATGTTTACTTTGGATAGGTCTGCCTCTGCAGAGAATGGAAATCTTTGTACATTTAATTCTGTACAACCATAAAACTACAAATGAGTGTTCTAGAGAAGCATGGTCACCTGTTGTGGTAGCATGCCTGTAATCCAGCACTCCAGAGACCAAGACTAACAGATCTCTGGGTTTGAGATTGGCCTCTTCTATGTAGCAGGTTCTACATAGTGAGACCCTTTCTCAAAAAAAGAGGGGGGGTATGAACATTATTTGGATCCAGGTTAGTCTTCAATGTCAACCTAATTGGATTAAGAAATTCTAGGAGACACACAGGTGGATGTAAGGGCCCTGATCTGATCAGTGGCTTAATCTCTCCTAGCAATGTAGCAGCATGTTTAGGAGATGGGGCCTCTGGAGGGGCGTGGCCTTAGGTTCTATCTTGCTCTGACCTTGCTGTACTCACCCTTCTGTTTCTTGGCCTCCATGAGTCAACTGTTCTGCCATGCCCTCACCTCCATAATGAAATGACATCTTTGAAACTGAGTCAAAATAAATAATTCCTCCCTTTGCTTGTTCTCAGGGATTCTGGTCATAGCCACAAGAGTAGCTACTGACTTGAGTCAGACTGGTGCATCTGGATCCTGACCTTTGCTGTCCCTGTGAATCAAGGTTTTGGTTAGGAGTACCAAGGGATTTGTCATTTAGAAAATGACTGCCGTATGATAGATACACAGTGACATGGGAGTTGTGTTCCCTCCTGCTTGGTGCCTATGATCTGTGATCTAATCCTGAGGTTAGGTTCTAATCAGGCTTTGCTCTGCTTTATGGATTCCTGCTCTCAGGTTCTGGATCCTTCTCTTGGGCTCCTCTTACCCGTGTTCTGAATGTTTGCCTTTCTGTTAGATAATTTTTTTTTTATTTGTTATTTTTTTTTGTCCCTTTGTTTTTGAGACAGCGTCTCCTGTAACACCAACTGGCCTGGAACTTGCTTTGTAGACCAGGGTGGCCTAGATCTTAGAGTTCTGCTTGCCCCTGCCTCCCAAGTTCTGGGATTAAAAGTGTGTGCCACAACACCCGGCCTTAGATTATTTTTTTAAAAATATGTACATGTGCTGTAGAGTTGTCCAATATGCTAGCACTAGCCACATACAGACATTTTAATTTTTAAAGTTTTGGTTTTGGAGATTGAATCCAGGGCTTCCTGCATAGTCAGCAGTATTATCACTGAGCAACACCCACAGTCAAAAAACAAGACTTTGAAAAAAAAAAACAAACCCCAAAACTTTGGGGTTGGGATATAACTCAGTGGTAGATGGTTGCCTAGCATGCACAAGGTCCAGAGTTCAGTCTCCAGGATCATAAAAATAGATGAATGAAGAAATAAATAAGTAAATATTTTAAAAAGTTCTATAATGGAGTCTGTTGTATTTCAGTTATGTGGCTTATGGCTACCATGTTAGGCAGAGAATAGAACATCCCTCCCATCACAGAAAGTATCATGGAGCTGTGGTGTGGCTGCCTCTTTATAGACCTGCTCTTCAGGTCCTTCTCTGGTGATTTTCTTCCAGCCCCTTTACCCTGGCTTCTGATTTTCACTGTGACTAGGGATGATCAGCCCTCAGTGTAAGTGTTCTTCCCTGTTAAGTGCTTTGTCTGTTTCCCTTTAAGAGTTGTTCTAAACTACATGTGGTATCCCATGCCTTTAATCTCAACACTTGGGAGACAGAAGCAGATGGGTCCCTGAGAGTTCAAGACAGCCTGGTCTACATAGCAAATTCCAGGACAGCCAGGGCTACATAACGCTATGTTTTTTTGTTTTTTTGTTTTTTTAAAAAAAAAGATATTTGAGCTAGGGGTGTAGCATAATAGTTGAGCACATGCACAAAACCCTGGGTTTGATCCCCAGAATAAAATATAGATAAAAAAGGGCTGGAGAGATGGCTCCGCGGTAAGAACACTGGCTGGCTGTTCTTGCAGAAGACCTGGGTTTGAATCCCAGCACCCACATGGCAGCTAACAACTGTCCGTAACTCCAGTTCCAGGGGATCCGACAGCCTCTTCTGTCCTCCGTGGGTGTTGAACAACATGGGTGCATAGGCGATACACACATACACATAGAATAAAAATAAGTAAAATATTTTTAAAAATGTAAATAAAAACAAAACAAAGCTAGAAAAAAAATTTTTAATAGCTGATTCATCTTATTTTAGGATAAGAGTTTGGGTTTTGTAACTTTTTGAAGAAGAAGAAGAAATCCCTAGCCTTTGAAAAATGATAGAATTTCGGCACTAAGACCTGGAAATGTAAAACTCTGTCCAGCAAATTTAACGACATCCTGGAGTAGATTCCATATCTACGGTATATTTCAGTAGAGCCAAATTCAGTATGGATCTAGCAGGAATCATGACTTTTTTTTTTTTTTTCTTCCATAGTCTTGGCAAACTTTCTTCAAGGTCTGGAGAAAATGAAAAACAAAGGAGACAAATATTCTAGAAACATTACATGACATTACATTCTGGGATACGTTTTAAATAAAGGATATGGTTCTCTCATTTGCTTATTTATTTACTGTTTATTTTCCAGTACTGGGGTAGGTGAGTGCTCCAGCCCCTTTTTTACTTTTTGAGACAGGGTTTTATTCCTGTCTCAGCCTCCGGGGTAGCTGGGAGTACAGGCCTGTGCTAGTTTGTAGGCTTACTGGTTTTGTAAGGTCTTGTACGCTGACCAGGTTTAGCTGAACAGCAGCATTCACATTTTCACTGTAGTCTGGAGAGCCCCGCTTAGGTGCCATCGGCCCTGCTAGAATTGCAGTTGTTTTGGGTCTTACTGATGCCTGCTTGTGTTTCTCCTGGGCTCACAGAACTTTGCAGAGTCTGCTTATGTAGTTGTATAGAGCATGGTTTCACTGACCGGGTCCTTTGCCTGCCACTGCACAGTGGAGGAGGAGCTCTAACAGCTGAGGTGTTTTGCTTCTTCACTTTCAGGGGTTGGAAGCAGCTGCTTTTTCATGGTCTTGGTAAGGTTGTGCGTCCATCATGGGGTGAGACTCCTGGGGTACTGAAAGTGAGGTGCCATATCTAGGGATCTTCACCAGGGTTCCGCATTGGTCAGAATTGACAGCAGATTCTGGAAAAATATGAGAATAGGGCTTATCCCCTCCAAAATGTCCTGTCAGCACATAAAATATGCTATTTCATTCATGTGGTAGAGTTAATAGGGTGCCTAGTAATGTTGTGCTTAGAAAATGCCAGAAAACTACCAAGCCTCAGACCTTTTAGTTTAAAGCGAACGTACCAAAGAGAGGAGGAAGAGTAGAGGACCTGGGGTTCACTGGGGAAGCACTGCAGAAGATGGGGTGAGTGTGCTGTAAGAGAGGAGAAAGGAAAGACCAAATGCAGAACAGGACAGGGAGGAATATGCAGCTGCTTGTGTGCTCAGGAGTAGGTGTTCCCAGGTCAGGACTGAAAAAATTTTTCCCCGTTACTTAATGCCTTAAGACAGTGCCTGGTACACATTGAGCATTCGGTGACATCTGTCAGCTGAAATGAAATGAATGGGTAGAAGAAGAGAACATCTCTGCTTCTGGGGCCTGCCGGGATTGTGTTTTCTTACTCCCTTGGATGTGTTCCTGCCACCAGGTGATCTGCTTTGGTTGGTAAACTGAGTAGAATGCTGTTGTTTGGGGATGAAAGCTTTAGATGCTAGTGAGAGCCCTTCTGTGGTATACTCACTGAGTGTCAGTAGTAGAGATGATGTCATTGGTAGCTTAGATAATGACCATATTGGACTTGTGGCATAATGACTTGAGATAAGCCACCAAGATTTGGGGCCTCTTTGAGGGGATTATCTGACCTATTCTTAACTGCCACAAAAATGTATGGTAATTCCCATGTGATTGGAATCCAAAGGTACTTGAAGAAGAGTTAGTCAAATGTTTTGTGTTCCTGTGTTTGCGCCTGTGTGTTTTTTTTTTAACTTTAAAAAAATTTATTTATTTTTATTTTATGTGTATGCATGTATTGCCTGCATGCAGGTAAGTGCACCTGTGTCATGCAATGCCCGTGGAGGTCAGAAGAGGCTGTCGGAGCCCCTGGGACTGGGGTTACAGACAGTTGTTAGCTGCCATGTGGGTGCTGGGATTTGAACCCGGGTCTTCTGCAAGAACAACCAGTGTTCTTAACTGCTGAGCCATCTCTTCAGCCCTGCTCCTGTGTTTCTTTACTCTTAGGTGAATGGGGTGTCTTGAGCTGGGCATGGTGGTGCATACCTTTGATCCCCACACTCAGTGGGAGGCAGAGGCAAGTTGATCTCTTTGAATTTGAGGCCAGCCTGGTCTACAGAGGGAGTTCCAGCCACCCAGGCCTATACATAGTGAGACCCTCTGTCTTAGAAAAAAGAAATAAAATGGAAGTCTTGGACAGGAAGGAATGAAGGGGTTAACTTTCCAGCCAGTGCCTGATGCTGCATTAAGCAAAGCCTGTTAGGTCTCTCTAGCTTTCTAAGAACATTCACCAGTTCTAGGTTGCACCACTGACCTCCATGAGATCCAGATCCTGAAAGAGATCTGTGATGCCCCTGAGGAGCTTTGTCAGGAATGCAGCTGAGCTGTTGCTTTCTGTGCCCTGACAACTCAGTGGCTGGTGGGTCTGAGGCATGATGGTAGGCAAGGGTGAATTTGCTGACAGGACCAGTGTCAGGGTTAGGAGACAGAAGCAGAGCTCAACCTGTCCCAGCTCTCCCAAGCAACTGGCTAAATTCTGGCTAACTCAGGCTACTCCCTTGACTCTGGGGAGGAGTGAAATGAAAGAGAGTCTTGGGAGGCTGTCAGTGTGAACAGGCTGGATGAACCCTTTAACATGGGAAGCAGCCAGGTGTGTGTAGACCGGGAGGGGGGAGCAAGCTTTACCTTTAAGGCCCTTACCTCCGATGTAAGCTTGCACATATAGGCTTCTTTCTGATTTAAAAAAAGAATGTTTCTATAGATTTGAGTGGTAAGACAGAAATAAAGTTAATCTTTTGTGTCATACAGGGCTGTGTACCTAGGTCTGATTCACCTGCATTTTTTTGTGGTGCAGTATAAACCAGGGGGCAGGAGATAATTTAGAAAGGAGAGGAAACCTTGAGGGAACAGCTGTAGCTAATGCAGTTTCCTTACAAATCCTGAGGAATCTGGTACCCAGCCTCGCTTGTGTAGGGCTTTTTTCCATGTAGCAGATCACTGAGGGAAGACCAAAGGGAAGGCAGAAGTCACTGTGTTCTTGTGTCATTCATTCTCTGTGCTGCTTAAAAGTGTATACTTTTAAAAATTACGTTTATTGCATGTCTGTGGGTATGTGTGCGTGCATGCTATGGCATGTGTGTGGAGGTCAGAGGACAACTTGTGGAGCCAGTTCTCTCCTTCCACCATGTGGTGGTCTCACAATTGAACTCCGGTCATCCGGTGTGGTGACCCACTGAGTACTTTTACCCACTGAGCCATTTTGCAGGCCCTGCGGATGAGACTGGATGGCTATAGGAATTTTAAGAATCTGCTTTTTTAAAGGAGCTGTTTCTTGAGAAGCAGATAAAACTTACAACTGGAACAAACCATTTCTTTAGTAAAACAAAGGAGGCCATTATGCTCTGAATGTCCTTCACATTGTTAAGGAGATAGAAGCAGTATTCCTATTTATTAAAGTCAGAACTGTATGTTTTTTTACTGTGCCTGCTTTGTGCTTACCTAGCATACTGTTGCTTTGTGTGTGTGTGTGTGTGTGTGTGTGTGTGTGTACATGTCTAGCGTGTGTGTTAAAGAATGAATAAATTGGTGGCTTTAGATTATTTTTTTGCTGCCTAAAATGTCTGGGTTTTTGTGAGTTCTGGCTTCTTTAGTGCCACTTGTCTGCTCTGGATGAGGGCTTTACAGGTTCAGAGATAGGGCCATTAAGAAACTGGAAGTGGGTGAAGGAGAGCAGAGAACCGACTCCTGCAAGTTGTCCTCTGATCAGATATATACATAAGCTTGCAAAATAAACCTGGTTAACAAATCCCTCAACAAATGGGAAGAGCTGAGCTGCTTTTGCTTTGCTAGACTGATGAGGGAATCTTCTGGAATTGAGACTATGTTTTCCCGTCCTTGTACAGGATATTTTTAAGATCATGAGCTATTTCAAATGCACAGAGATGAATGTAGTGTGTCTTTACAGGCATGCTGCCAGCTCCACAAGACTCTTAACAGTTTGCCATGTGCAGGCTTTTGAGGAAGTGCACTTGAAGGGTGTGTCTTACTGCCCAACCTCACCCACCCTGACCACTAGTCTCCTGTTGTCGGTCCTCACCTCAGTCCCTAGGGTAAATTTGGTATTTACCAGTCTCATTTTTATTCATTTGCTACATACATATGCAGTCATAAAACATTATTTTCATATTTTAACTTGATACAACTGATTTTAGCATGTATATTTCTATTTGCAGTTTGATTTTTAATTTTATTTTTATTTTATGTGTATGTGTGTATTGCCTGCATGTAGGTAAATGCACCCATGTCGTGCAATGCCCGCGGATGTATTTGTGGAGAATTTAGTCATTTGCATTCATTTTCACTGCTGTGTAGTATTCCATTGTATGAATATAGCACAATTATTTCACGTTATCTGATTGTGAAAGTTGGGTTGCATCTCATTTTTTAGTGTTACTGAAGAAAAAATTTATTACTATTATTTATGTGTATGAGTGTACTGCTTACATGTATGTAAGTGTACCCATGTCATGCAGTGCCCCCTGGAGGTCAGAAGAAGGTATCAGATTCCTTGGAAATGGAGTTTTGGATGGTGATTAGCCATCATTGTGGGTGCTAGTACTCGAACCCAGGTCCTCTGCAAAAGCAGCCAGTGCTTTTAACCACTGAGCCATCTCTCCAGCCCCTGAAGAAAACATTTTAAAGAAAACATTTATATGCTTAGTTAGCAAGCACTTTCATCTTTATAGAGAGTTTACCTGGAAGAAAAATAATCGGGTCCTGGGGGTACTTTCATTCCTTTATGTGTTTATGCCATATTGTTCTTTTACCATTGTGTGTGTGTGTGTGTGTGTGTGTGTGTGTGTGTGTGTGTGTGTGTGTTTTTGAGGCCGGGTCTCACTATGTAGCCCTGGCTGGCCATGAACACAGATCCCCTGTTTCTGCCTCCATGGGATTAAAGGGAGGCGCCACCATGCTCAGCTTTCTTTTACTGTTTTAAACTTCCACTAATACTGTATCAGTGTTCTGCTTTTCTATATTCCTCCTCAAAGTTGATATTAACAGACCCTAAAGATGCTTTTCCAGGGGTTGGGAAGATGGCTGTCAGAGAAGTGCTTGCCACTTAAACATGAGGACCTGAGTTCCATCCTCAGCACTCATGTAAAAGAGGGCTATAGTGGCCCACGCCTGTAGTCACAGCACCATGGAGGAGGAGACAGGTAGATTCTGGTGCTCTTTGGCCAGCCAGCTTGGAGTCTCTGAGCTCCAAGTTCAGTAAGAGACCCTGTCTCAAAAATAATCTGGAGAACAATTGAGGAAGATGCTTGACCTCACTCTGTAGACCAGGCTGGCCTCCATCTCACAGAGATCCGCCTGCCTTTGCCTCCCAAGTGTTGGGATTGAAGGTGTGTGCCACCATGCCCAGCTGTTTTTTTCAAATTTGAAATAGACTTTTCTGACAGTGATGTCAGTCACCTTTTTTTATTCTTGTTCAAGTTCACCATTTCATCAATTGAAAAGCATGTCCTGCAAGTCTGCAAGTTTATCTGGTACTGCTAGATTTTTGTTGTTGTTGTTGGATATTGATATAGTTAATATATAGTAAAATGTTCTAGCATAATGCAGACTTTATGTTTTTTTTAGAGGAAGTGTTACTAATATTTTACCCTTCAAAGGAATTTTACTTCTAGTTCTATAAAAATATTATGAACTTCCCCCCCATACTAATTGACATTTTGTGTGTGTGTGTGTGTGTCTGTGTGTCTGTGTGTACACAGGTACCCATGTGCATGTGGATGCCAGAGGAAGGTGTTGGGTATCCTATCATTCTGTAGAATGCCCTATTCTCTTGAGACAGGGTCCAGTGATCCTCCTGACAATCCTCCCCCCATACACAGTGCTGTGTTTTACAAGCATGTGTGTGTGGCCATGTTCAGCTTTTTATATAGGTACTGGGGATTTAAACTCAGGTCCTGATGTTTACACAGGAAGCTCTCTTACCTGGTGAGCCATCTCCCAAGCTCCCCTAGTTGGCATTTCTGAAATGTTAATCTAATAAATGTAATGCACAAAGGTGGGTGGGAAGATGGATGGAAGAGAGGGTTTTACTACATAGCCCAGGATGGTGTCGAACTCAATTCTTTGACCTCAGCCTCCCTAGTCCTGGGAGCATAGATGTGTGCCACCATGCCCTACTGCCAGTAGTAGCATAGTGCCGCTACACGTCCAGCTGATAACACTTTACAAATTTGAAGAGTATTTCCTCTAGTAATTTTTTTTTCCTTTTTCACCCTCCAGGTTGTATCAGAGTAAGATGGACGGTAGCTTTGATTGTGATTGTGGTGAGCTGGAGCCACCTGATCACTAACAAAAGACACCTATCAGCTAACATCACCAGGGCTTCCTGTTGAAATACAGCAACAAAGGAAGAAACAAGTAAAACGGAAATAGTGCTTACAGCACCTTACAATGATGCTGCTCAGGACCAGTCCAACACTGAATGTATCTGCACTGTGAGGAGAATGTCTGCAGAAGCCTGTCGAGTGCATATTTATTCACGTTTTTGTTAAATGTTCAATCGTTTAGCACAGTAAATCTGAGTGCATAGTATGTCATTTCATTCCGTTTGAGTTTCTTGAGTGTTTTCTTTAAATGTCTGCAGAGTTGCTGCCCCTTCCTTGAACTATGAGTACTGCAATCTTTTTAAATTCTCAATATGAATAGAGATTTTTGAGCTTTAAATCTGAGGGGAACTCAGCAGGCCTGGTTGGCGTCTGCAATGAACATCAAGAAACCATCGTGTTGTGGAAGTGGAATTGATTTTATTCTCCTTTTCTGAGAGATCTTTCCTTTTGATGCCAGTTTTCTTCCTTGTTTACACAAGCTCACAATTCAAAAGGAAAAGGTGATTTTAAGGGTTTCAAAATGGCAGAGAAATTTGAAAGTCTTATGAACATTCATGGTTTTGATCTGGGCTCCAGGTATATGGACTTAAAACCATTGGGCTGTGGAGGCAACGGCTTGGTTTTTTCTGCTGTAGACAATGACTGTGACAAGAGAGTAGCCATCAAGAAAATAGTCCTTACCGATCCTCAGAGTGTCAAACATGCTCTCCGTGAAATCAAAATTATTCGAAGACTTGACCATGATAACATTGTGAAAGTGTTTGAAATTCTTGGTCCCAGTGGAAGCCAGCTGACAGATGATGTAGGCTCTCTCACGGAGCTGAACAGCGTCTACATTGTTCAGGAGTACATGGAGACAGACTTGGCCAACGTGCTAGAGCAGGGCCCTTTACTAGAAGAGCATGCCAGGCTTTTCATGTATCAGCTGCTACGTGGGCTCAAGTATATCCACTCCGCAAATGTACTGCACAGAGATCTCAAGCCAGCTAATCTCTTCATTAACACTGAAGACCTGGTGCTGAAGATAGGTGACTTTGGCCTGGCACGGATCATGGACCCTCATTATTCTCATAAGGTACATGGAAAGCTGGCTCAGACTGATCTCCAGGCTGATGGTGCCTTTTCCTAACAGATTCACTCCATTCACAATTTATTTCTGTTTGAATTGATTGTGAAGTGGAATTCCAATTCAATACAACTTCCTAAAAGTGCATGGTTATGTACTAATAGTGGAGTTCTGAAATCTGGGATTTCACGCATATGTTGCCATTTAGTTATTTCAAAGTAGAACATTT
>NW_008335195.1:2978591-3063523 GCF_000622305.1 Nannospalax galili
ATGTAGACCAGGCTGGCCTCGAACTCACAGAAATTCTGCCTGCCTCTGCCTCCCGAGTGCTGGGATTAAAGGTGTGTGCCACCACGCCTGGCCAAAGTAGAATATATTTTTATGTTTAGACTAGAAGTATCCTACTTGAAGGTAAGAGGAGCCGTCTTTGTCCTTTTGAGTGCACTATACTGAACTAGTCTGTTCTGTACTGTTATTCCTTGTTTAAACTAAAGTTAGGTTGAAGTTTAAGTTTGCATGAGCAACTGAGTACAGCCAAAGACTCATAGCATCTTCCATTTATAAGCAACTTGTTTTCATGAAAGAGCATAATAGTGTTTTCCATGCAGAACCATGGTCTCTCTGTTTTAAATTGAACACTTAGAACCATGAAGTTTAAAATATGAAAGTGAAACTGTTGGTGGCAAAAACACCTGAGAGCAAGCCCATGTCTAAAACAAATCTGCATTGACACCTGTTGTTAAAAATAAACAGTTGCACAACTTGGGTGCACTATATACATGCAGGCAATATACAAATACACATAAAATAAAAATAATAAAAAATTAAAAACAAGGAGCTGGAATGATGGCTCAGTGGTTAAGAACACCTACTGCTCTTCTAGAGGACCCAGGTTTGGTTCCCAGCACCCACATATAACTCCAGTTCCACAGACTCAGATATCTGTGGGCACTGCACACACATGGTACATGCAGGCAAAACAGTCATACACATAAAATAGAAGTAAATCAATAACAACACCCCCCCCTAAAAAAAAATGAAAAGGCAGTTAGATGGCTCAGCAGGTAAAGGCTCTTGCCACCACGTCTGATAACTTGAGTTCAGTCCCTGGAACCTGAATGGTAGAAGGAGAGAACTAACTATCCACATTGTTTTCTGACCTCCACATGTATGCTGTGGTGTGCACATCCATGCACAATAGACAAATAAAATGCCATTGCAAAAAGTTTTTAAAAACCCAAACCTTTAACATAGAAATTGATGTCCACATCCTCTCTAGCAGAGAAGTGTAGCAGTTAACTGTCATTTACTTCCATTGCCACCTCCAGGGTTGGGATCACCTTAAACAGATGATAGAGTCTCCTATTATCACCCTGTAAAACACTTAAAAATCAGCCTTACAATCTGTTGTTTTGAGGGTGAAAACAAAGAGATGGATCTAGACAGGTGGAGAGGTAGATAGCTAGATACAGATGTGTGTATACATATGTATTTTTGCCAACCATTATGTACATGTAAAATAATGAGAATTGATTGATTTGATTAGGAATGGGATGTATAGTGGACCCAGGTTGTCCCAAGAAGCAACTGCAGTGTGTCTTCTCTACCTTTCTCTGACTTGAAGCATGCCTGCTCCTTATCTTATAGTAAAAACTAGCTTCTCTTCAGAAACAAGTTTTGAATTTGACCTAGAATTGGCCTTAAATTCTTACAGTGCATTTTCCTCAACACTTTTTCGTGATAATCATAGACATGGCATATCCCATGGGAAATATAGGGGCCTTCAGAATGTAAGAGCCTTGAAAATGGGCTCAGAAGTCAACGGTAGTGTTTTCTGGAAGGGGTGTGTGTGTGTTATCTATGTTGGTTGGTTGGTTGGTTGGTTGGTTGGTTTTTAAAGTAAAACAAATTGAAGTCTGTTTTGTGTTCCTTTTCTAGGGTCATCTCTCTGAAGGATTGGTTACTAAATGGTACAGATCTCCACGCCTTTTACTTTCTCCTAATAATTATACTAAAGCCATTGACATGTGGGCTGCAGGCTGCATCTTTGCTGAAATGCTGACTGGTAAAACCCTCTTTGCAGGTTAGTATTATATAGAAAAATGGTGTCACCTATGGAGGAAGATTCTATAATATTTAAAATTATTATAGTCTGAGATATTCAAATGAAATGATAAAATGTGTTCATATTCAAAATTGTGAAAGCCTACATACTCATTAAATTGTACATAAGTTTAACCAGAACTCTAGTGTTCTTTTATAGACGCCATCTTATTTTCTAAATTTCATGTTTGGTGGATCTGTATTTGTTGGTAATCTGTGTTAAGTAATACCTGAGCTGCATTAGTCATTTTCTAGTAAAGTTTTTTAGTTGTCAAAAATCCATTAAATTTCTGCTGGCTCCTTCTGGATTGCTTCTTTGTTGAATTGCTGAGCTGTGTTCACAGTGTGGAGGCTTATATCCCCCCAAAAGCAAAGAAGCCAATTTTTCTTTCAAGAAGAAATATTGATGGTGCTGTAGAGGCAGCTTAGTGGTTAAGAGCACTTCCTGCTTTTACAGAGGACCCAGGTCCAGTTCCTAGCACCCACATGATGAATCATGGCAATCTGTAACTCCAGTTCCAGGAGATCTGATGCCCTTTTCTGGCCTCCATCGGCACTGCACACATGTGGTACACATAACATGCAGGCATGGCACACACAGAATAAAAAAATAAACATATTAAAAAGTATTGATGCATAATTCACATACCATGCAGTTCACTCATTTAAGGTACATCATTAATCTGCAGATGTGGCTCAGTGGTAGAGTGCCTCCCTAGCAGGCATGAAGTCCTTGATTCAAACCCCAACATTGCAAAATAATATATTTCAGTATATTGTAGTATATTTACAAAATTACATAACCACTACCATTTGATTTTAGAATGTTTTAATTCTTTCCGAAGTCACCTGACCATTAGTAGTTATTTTCATCCACAGCTCTTGCTCTTGCATCCACTGATCCCACTGACTCTCTCTCTCTCTTGCTCTCTCTCTCTCTCTCTCTCTCTCTCTCTCTCTCTCTGTGTGTGTGTGTGTGTGTTGGACTTTTGTGACAGGCTGCTTTCTGGTGGAGACATTTGGAAGTTATGTTGTAGTGTGCTAGTGCTTCCTTTTTCATGCCAAATGATGTTCCACTGTGTGAACACGCCCATTTTGCTTTTCCATATATCAGTTGATGTACATTTGGGTTTTACTTTTTGACCTTTCTGAATAATGCTTCTATGGTTTGTATGCAACATTTTGTATGTGTTTTCAGTTCTCCTGGATCCAGTACTCCTGATTTCAGTACTCCTGGATCCAGGAGTAGAATAGTGTGACAACACATTGTAACTTTTAACTTTTTGAAAAATAGGCGTTTTCCTACACCAGCTCTGCTGTTGTACCCTCCCGGTCAGCTGAACTTGGGAGAGCTCCATTTTCTCCACATACTCACCAGTGCTTACTGAAAAGGTGGTGTGTCTTCCTTGAGTATAGCCACCCTGGAAGTATGAGAAACATGAAAACACCTCAATGTGCTTATTGGCCATTTTTGTTTGTTTAGGATCTCACATTGTAGCTCAGGTTGGCCTTGAACTCATGGGGCAAATCCTCTTGCCTCAGCATCCTAGGTGCTAGAATTAAAAGTGAGAGCCACCATGTCCAGCCTCTTACTGGCCTTTTTGTGTGTCTTTGTAGAATATTCAGATCCTTCGTTCACTTTTAATTGGATTGTCTTCTTAGGTATAAGAATTCTTTTTTTTGTCTTTTTGCAGCAGGGTCTCCCTCCAGCCCCAGCTGTCCTGAAGATTTTTTTTTTTTTGGAGACAGGGTCTCCCTTATAGCCCCAGCTGGCCTAGAAAAGAGGTCTGCCTGCCTCTGCTTCCCGAGTGCTGGGATTAAAGGCGTGCACTACCATACCTGGCAGTCTTTTTAAAAAATTATTTTTATTTGTACAAGTGTACAGGTGTTTTGATTGCTAGTACATTTAGTTTTTGTTTGTTGGTGTGTGTCTAGTACCCATGAAGTCCAGAAGAAGGCAACAGAGCTGCCAGGTGGGTGCTGGGAATTGAGCCCTGGTTCTCTGGAAGAACAAGTGCTCTTAACCTCTGAGTCACCTCTCCAGTCAGCAGCCCCTTTACAACCTTTTCTTTTCTCTGGGCCTTTTCCTATCTTCCCCATCTCCTTCATCCTCAGCAGTTCAGTGAGGTCTGCCTTTGTCATACCTTTTTTTCTGTGTTTGAGACGAGGTGTCATATAGCCAAGGCTGGTCTTGAATGCCCGATCTTTCTGCCTCTACTTCCCAACTACTGGAATTGGGCATGCACTACCATCAGCTTGGTAGATGTGCTCTTAAGTGTACTGGGGATATTTGAAACATTGGAACCTGCTGCTTAATGAGTTCCTTAAAACCGTTTTCCTGCTGTAGACATTAAAATGTATATAAGACAGCTTTTGTTTCGTTTATTGCCAGCTAAGCATGTTGAGGATTGTGCTTATCTATATTGTTTGGTGTCTTTTGCTTTCACTTAGGTGCACATGAACTTGAACAGATGCAGCTGATTTTAGAATCAATTCCTGTTGTGCATGAGGAAGATCGTCAGGAGCTTCTCAGCGTAATTCCAGTTTACATTAGAAACGACATGACTGAGCCACACAAGCCGCTAACCCAGCTGCTTCCAGGAGTCAGTCGAGAAGGTATGACTATCATACTGGCATGTTGAAGTGTGTGGTTTCCTCTAGTCTGTAGACACTTGAGGTGGACCCAGTCTTTAGCTCTTACTTACCACCTTTTGTCCTGGCTTTTAGGCCTAGAATCAGGTTACTTTGCTTTTTAGAACAGTTTTCAGTGTTTAGAAAGTGTGTCTCTCTTCCTTGGTTCTAATCCCATTTTCCAGTTACCCTCCTGATTACCTGCTGTGGCGTAAGCACACTGAATCATTGATTCTTGCCAAGCTATGTTAGAGTTTGTAAAAGTTAGATGATAAGCAGGTTTACATGATTAACATTTTTTATTAAGATAATTTTTATTTTATATACAGCGTATGTGTATATCAAAGTCTGAATTACACAGTGTTATAGGACGGAGTTTGTAAAAAATCACCAACACCACTTTAAAAAAAGTAGCAGGGTAAATTTTAATTTTTGACTGGCCGGGCTGTCCATCTCGGGAGTAGAAGCAGCCCTGATGATTGTCAGGTCAGAGTTTTTATAGGATTACAGAAATATTATTCAAACAGGACACTTGTGAACCAATCAGTTTCGTACAACATAGCAGAATTTTGACTCTTTTAATCAACAACCAGTCATTATACAGACAAGTGATACAGTCATATAACTTGGCAATCAACTTTGTAATTTTAAAATTAGTCAGCTCCCTAGCCATAACAAGTATAGTAAGAAAGCTGGAATCAGCAGTTACCGGGTGGTCATACAATAACATGATAACAAGGGTGGTCTTATGCTCAGTGTCAAAGTGACCCAAAATAGCAAGTGGATTACAGAAGCGAAAACAAGCAGTTTAGCCAGGTGTAAAATGTCTGGAATTAGCACATTCCATGGTTCATGGCTAGGACAGTTTTCCAAGACCCAAGGTTGCCCCCCTTTTCCTTTTGGTGTGGAGCAAAGTTGCTGCTAAAATGGCTCTGAACAAAATGGAGTAACTTAGGTAAGTTTGCTGAGCCAATTCACACAGTTACCTCAATCAAAAATGTTAGGGGGATGTAACTCAGTGATAGAGAGCTTGGCTAACATGCACAAGGCCCTGGGCTCAGCCTTTGTCACTGGAAAAAGTTTCCTGAGCATCTTAAACTTTCTCCTGGTGGGATGTGGTGGTGCACACCTTTAATTGCAGCACTTGAGAGGCAGAGGCAGGCAGATCTCCATGAGTTCTAGGCTACATAGTGAGACTCTGCCTCAAAAACAACTGAAACCCCCAAAATACTTTCTCCTTAATTAGATGTCCATTCATTCATATTACCCACTCGTGGCATTGTGTGTCGTTCAAGCTCCTGCATCTCAGTATGTAAGTAGCAAGTATTGTGAAGATAGGTGCTGTCTGTGTTCTCCTGTGTGCCTCAAGAATCTAATTTCAGCAGGTTTCCTTTTCAATAGATTTAACTTCCCAGCCAAGCAGCCTGTCTTCACATTGAACTCTGGCCTAGCTGTCTTGTTCCCAGCCTCCTCATGACATCCCTGTCCATAACTGAACGACACAAAACATTTAGCTATGCTGGACCACCTGTGGGAGCTCCTTTAAAATGCATTGTTAAGTGAGACCTGGGAGGTGGGTGAGACAAAGCGAGGCATATACTTAAAACCATATAGGTGTGAAACTGCTTCCGAATAAAATGACCTGGATCTGCCTGGGTGCCATTGTCAGTATTGCTATCCCAGCCCTTGCATCTCCTTTTCCCACCTTTCATTAAGGGTGGAGACTAGTTTAGCTTTGACTTAGCTGCATGTTTAGCTGATGCGTTAAGTTGACAATTGAGCAAAGGTCTTGGCATTCATCTGTGGCAAACTGTTCAAATGCAAGTGCAGTGCAGAGTGGGTAAACTTGAGACTAGACATTTATTATATCCTGTGTTCCACCCTAGCCTCTTCTTGATTAACCAGAAGTTAATGGGGACTTGATAAAAGTCATATGTGTTCTCTCCCCGTGCTGTGGTTATGGTCTTCAGAAGACAAACCAGGATGAAGTAGGCATGAATGAACACACAGGAGTCCTAAAACCCTCCTCTGGTTCCCATCTATAGAGGAATACCTTCCTCCAAACTTTCTCTTACCCCCACCCCCTGCAGTTTTTTGTATTTCTACCCATCAGCACATGGATACAGAGCAGGCACAGTGGCTTCCTCTAGAGCAGTGCCTTCCAGTAGAACTTTCTACATTCAAGTGTGAGCTGGAATTAAAACCTATTAGGTTGAATGCTATGAAATTGCTGCTGTTTCACCATTTTTTACTGATAAAAATGGCAAGTTAATATAGTTCAACATGATGTGTACCTTTATAACTGGCCATAGTAAGAATTAGAGTACTTTTCATCTTTTCTATGTTGGTGGGAGAAATGTCTTCCTTTTAATCTATGTAGTTGTGGTGACACAAAGCTTTTTTTAATCCTAGCCCTTGGAAGGCAGAGACCGACTGATCTGGCCAGCCTGGTCTCTATATAATGAGTTCTAGGCCAGCTGGGGCTACATAGTGAGACCTGTCTGACCAAAAAAAAAAAAAAAAAAGCTTTCCAATTTCTCAAGCAGAGTCAGCTTACCTTTTAACAGTGTGGTCCATCTTTTCCTACATGAATTGGTTAATATGATGCTGGGTTTCTGTTCTGTATTAAGAAGTGGTAAAGTAGACACATTTTTATAAATAGACCAACATTCCCAGTTTTTCCAGGTGAGCAGCTATTTGTAAATACCTCTTCTTTCCCCTCAGCACTGGATTTCCTGGAACAGATTCTGACGTTCAGCCCCATGGACCGGCTGACAGCAGAGGAAGCGCTCTCCCATCCTTACATGAGCATCTATTCTTTTCCAACGGATGAGCCAATTTCAAGCCATCCTTTCCACATTGAAGATGAAGTTGATGATATTTTGCTTATGGATGAAACTCATAGTCACATTTATAACTGGGAAAGGTAAATTGACCCTAACTAAAAAAGCATTATTAATTGAATTTTCAGTGAGCCATAGTGCCGTGTGCTTTTTAATTTTATATAAGTCTTAACATTTTAATGATGCCTTCAGTTTTCTTTCAAGTTGCTATCTTTAAATAGCTTTTATGTTAAGTATAACAGTAGTTACTGGCAAGGCAAATTAGAAAAATGATGATTTAATTAGTTATTAAAGCATGCTGATTAAAATTATAAGATTTAAATGTGAAGGTTTAAAAGTTGGAAATCTGAACAATTTTAAACTTTTGGTTTTATGAAAGTCATATTTTTAAAGTGGTTTTGTTTTGTTCTGTTTTTAAACACACCTAATCTTTTCTTTCACACTGGTGATAAAGGCTAGGGCTTTGTGCTGACATGTACTTTGCCCCTGAGCCCAAGACTCAGTCTTACCCAATAAGGTTTCTCAGTGTCCTTGATGCTTACTACAAGTAACTATATGCTTTAATAGAAAGTATCTTTGATTCCTTGCATATGTAATAATTGAACTTGCTTTCCTAATAACATAAAGTAACTGGGGTGTTTACAGTAGGTTCCATAAAAGGGCCTTGTCTGGTCTGAGCACCAAGTAGACCTATCACAGACACTAAAGTAAGGTGCTTCTTCATTGGCCTCTTTTTGGGATTTTTCTGGGGAAGTTTAGATAAATTCCGCTTCAAACTTGGGTGCTCACCTGCCATAGTGCATCGGTAGCAACGTCCTGGGGCTCCCAGGAGGGTTGATGTGTAGCTAGGATGGAGAATCACAAATAGGATTTAAGATTCCATGTATTTCATGTTTAAAATACCTGCCTGTGATCCTAGCCCTCAGGAGTCTGGAGGGGTTGAGGCCACCCTGGCTACGCAGCAATACCATAACTCAGCCTGCATGCTTCTAAGCCACACAAAATAGTTAAAGTAGTATGTTTCCTTCTCCTGAAATGTGGAGGTATTTGATGCTTACACCCATGCTGGCCACCTGCTTTTTCTCTGAGAATCTGCTTCTACCTCCTGAGTATAGTTCTCATGTATACTTGAATCCTGCCATTGTGTGAGGCTACTACTATTGCTTAAGTCGTCATAGCTCCTTGGGTTCCTCCTTCTCGTTCCCCAATCATTTTCCTATGTCTGTGGTGTCAGTAAGCAGATGACATATTCAGCTGCACATAAACATGGAGACTCTTCTTTTCTGTCATGGTGCTGGATTCTAGTAGACCTTCCCCATTATTGGTCTTATTACCAGTGGTGTCAAAATTTGTAAAATATCTGATTGCAATTAGAGATGTGCAGCTTGTGAAACTGGTGATTGAACTACAGATCTTCTAGCCACCTAGATAATTACCTGTAGTTGAGTGGAAATGGATGAACAACAGGATTGAGAGCAAAAGAAGTGAGAAGTGGTAATTTATCTTGTTTAAGAATGGAGGATAGAGTTCCTAATGAAATTCAGTGTTCTCTGGCACTGTCCAATTGCTGCCTCTGGTGCTTTAAATAGTTGCAAAGCTTTCAGGTAGAGATTATACATTCTGGTGGGAAGGGTAGTTCACATGACCCATCACAGAGCCCTGCACTGCACTTTCACTTAGAAGGCACTCAGATTAGGGTGTGGCAGCATACATCTTTAATGTAGCACTCCGGACGCTGAGGCAGGAGGATCACAAGACCCAGGTCAGCCTGGGTAAAAGTGAGACCCTCCCTCAAAACTAAGCCAATCAAAAAACATTTTCACAGAAAGGACTCTGAGTTGGAAATCACCCACATGGAGTAACACTACTGTGTTTTCTTCAGGTATCATGACTGTCAGTTTTCAGAGCATGATTGGCCGATTCATAACAACTTTGATATCGATGAAGTTCAGCTTGACCCAAGAGCTCTGTCTGATGTCACTGATGAAGAAGAAGTTCAAGTTGATCCTCGAAAATACTTGGATGGAGACCGAGAAAAATATCTGGAGGATCCCGCTTTTGATACTAATTACTCTACTGAGCCTTGCTGGCAGTACCCAGATCACCATGAAAACAAATACTGTGATCTGGAGTGTAGCCACACCTGTAACTACAAGACGAGGTCACCATCGTATTTAGATAACTTGGTTTGGAGAGAGAGTGAGGTTAACCATTACTATGAGCCCAAACTTATTATAGATCTTTCCAATTGGAAAGAACAAAGCAAAGAAAAATCTGATAAGAAAGGCAAGTCAAAGTGTGAGAGGAATGGATTGGTCAAAGCACAGATAGCACTGGAGGAGGCATCCCAGCAACTGGCCGAAAAGGAAAGAGAGAAGGGCCAGGGGTTTGACTTTGATTCCTTCATTGCAGGAACTATTCAGCTTAGTTCTCAGCATGAGCCTACTGATGTTGTAGATAAGTTAAATGACTTGAATAGCTCAGTGTCCCAGCTAGAATTAAAAAGTTTGATATCAAAGTCAGTTAGCCGAGAGAAGCAGGAGAAGGGGATGGCCAACCTGGCACAGTTGGAAGCCTTGTACCAGTCCTCGTGGGATAGCCAGTTTGTGAGTGGTGGGGAGGAGTGCTTCCTCATCAGTCAGTTTTGCTGTGAGGTCAGGAAGGATGAACACGTGGAGAAGGAGAACACTTACACCAGCTACTTGGACAAGTTCTTTAGCAGGAAGGAAGACTCCGAAATGCTAGAAACTGAGCCAGTGGAGGATGGGAAGCGTGGGGAGAGGGGGCACGAGGCAGGGCTTCTGAACAGCGGTGGGGAGTTCCTCCTCAACAAGCAGCTAGAGTCCATCAGCATCCCACAATTCAACAGTCCAGTGGGGTCCCCTCTCAAGTCCATCCAGGCCACATTAACACCTTCCACTATGAAATCTTCCCCTCAAATTCCTCACAAAACATACAGCAGCATTCTGAAACATCTGAACTAAAACACTCAGCAGACATTTCTCTTTGTATTCTTCATGAAATGTGTTTTGTCTTTTTTTTATCACTAGTGTTTAAGTCATTTTTTACTTGAATCAGAAGGTGTCATTTAGCAAGGATTTTTATTCTTGGTTTGTAAAATCCAGATTTTTTTTTCTACATGTGAGATAGTTTTCATTTTAAGTGGCATGTCGTTTGCACACACAGAATTGAACAAAACGATGCAATGCAGGAGGAGACAGATGCACTAAGACAAGTAAACATTCTCAGAACAGCGGCCTGCTTTCCAGGAAACAAAACCTTGCCTTGAAACTTACACAGTGAGACTGTACATAATTGCATGGAAATATCTATTTTTTTCCTGAGACATTTTTCATTCATTAGTATTTTCAAGTTTTTCATACTGTACACATTTCTTAAGACACATGATACCAGCAGCAACTGAAAACGAATGCCGAATTTGGTACACATGTGTTATCTACCTCAAGGTAACAAAAGTATGTGGCAAGACATCAAACCACCTGTAGTGCTTCACGGTGTACACTTCTGTGTAGCCATCGTTTATCATAGTAAACTCCTCTTAAGACTCGTTCATCATTTATACATGTTCTGGTATTCATTCTTTACAGTGAGGTGTTAATACATCATATCTTATTTATTTTAGCAAATCAATATATTTTCTGTATTTAATTATAAAATTAACTTAGTTTTAAAGGTTTATTTGCACCTGCCCTAGTTTTTCCATTTGGCACTATGGTTTGCTGCCTGTCAAGCTGATCGCATAGCGTCAGCTTACTCTGAGGCTGTCCACGTGCGTTAAGTGTTCATTTTAAGTAAAGTGCTCACTGTGTATAGGAATTTGTATTTTGGAGGTGCTTGATCTATCTACAAAGAAAATTAGGAATTTATTATAAATGCTCCTAGAAGTCTTAATTGTGTTTATTTTTTAAAAACATGTAATGTTAGACTTGTGTGCATGGAAGTAATTAAGGTACATCATTATTGTAGTTTAAAAGTTGTACATGATAAGATTTTTTTTTCCCATTTTTACTGTATGTTTTTATTGAATGATCTATTCCCATCCCCAGGCAAGCATGAATAAAATTAGGTTAAATGTAGTGTGTGGCCTCCCTGTCTCTTAGAGTTTGTTTCTTCTGTTTTATTTTGCTGAATACTGTCTGTATCTTTGGTTATTCTATTTGAACAAAAAGGACAAATAAAAGATGGCCAGCAGGCATGACTCCATTTCACTCTTTAGCTAAAAGGAAAGTTACTGCTAAAATCTTTCCCTTTTCAGCATCTTTGAGTCGCATCTGGAAACCAGGTGTGTCCAACCCAAGCACATGCATCCATCCCATGATAGCTATGAACTCAGCCCAACTTTTTTTTTAAATTTTATTATTTTATGTGTATGAATGTATTTCCTACATGTATGTGAGTGTACCCGTGTCTTGCAGTGCCGCAGAGGTCAGAAGAGGGCTTTGGATTCCCCTGGAACTGGCGTTATAGACAGTTCGTAGCTGCCACGTGGGTGCTGGGAATCGAACCCAGGTCCTTTACAAGAGCAGTCATTGCTCTTAACTGCTGAGCTATCTCTCCAGCTCCTCAGCCCAACTTCTGTAGGCAGTATCTTGTTGCAGTGTCAAAAGCTTAGAAGCCCCTGCCCCCACTGTAAATGTTCTTTTAAAAGGTAGGGGGTGAGGGGTGATTTGGCTGCACACAAATCTTTTGTTGATGTACTTTTGCACATTAAAATGGGGTAAGACTCCACTTTATATATTAGTAGCTTTGAGCTATGCGGAGAAACCTGTGTTTCTTCACAATAGATCAACTTTCCTGTGCTTGAGAACTATCCTAGAAGGTAGGTGTGGTGATATACACTTGAAGACTCATTGTTGAGGAGGCTCAGGAGCAGAAGGCCAGTCTTGGCTGCATGGTGAGTTTAAGGCCAACCTGGAGTACATGAGAACAGGTCTGTAATAAGTACAATACTGTCATCTGAGGGAAGCCAAGGTCTCCCTGGGAAACTTGATTCTGAGCATAATATACTTTTACTACTGTGACATTAGCAGGCTCAGTAGTGGTTTGGCTATAGTTAATTTCATTGACCTTTTAACGCCATCAGAGGAAGAGGATAGGCTAAGTACTTGAAGCTATATAAGAAACATGCTTGCTTTATGGGGACACAGGCTGTGTATTTGTGCATTTTGTTTATGAAATGGGCTCAAGTAGCCTCAGCTGTCCTTGAGCTGCTGAAGTTCCACCTCCCAAGTACTGGATTATAGGCATGCATCACCAGGCCTGTTTCATATGGTGCTGGGTTACTGAACCCAGGACATAAGCATATTAACACAAACTACATTTCCAACCCCAGTCCTTGTATTTAAAATGAGTCTTGTAATGCCAGGCAAGGGTAGAGCTTACCCATGATCCCAGCATGTGGGCAGCAGAGGCAGGAGGATTGCTCCAAGTTCAAAGCCAGCCCAGTCTGTACAGTGACTTCTAGACCCGTTAGGATTGCATGGTGAGAGGGTCTCAAAAAACATGCAAGTCTGATAGCATATTATTCAATTTTTAAAAGGCCCATTCAGTCACATTTAATTAGGATTTTTCTTTTTTTTTTTTTTTTTTCGGTCTTTTTGAGACAAGGTCTCCCTGTAGCTCCAGCTGGCCTGGATTTTTAATTCATTTATATTTACTGGGTTTTGTGTGTCTTACACTTTGTCCACTTCCCTCTTCCCTGTGTTCCATTGACTGACTTTTGGGGTCTTTGCAGTTACCTTGGGAGTACATAAAACATCAATGGCTATATTTTGTTTTAAATTGATAGCAACTTCAGCCACATAGAGAAACTACTACTTTACTCCCTCCTTGTACCAAAGACAGCTTTGACCTTTTCATTTGAGTCAGGGTCTCACTTTATAGCCCTGCTGGTCTTGAACTTGTCCTCCTACATCAGCCTCCTGACTGCTGGAGTTACAGGTAGGTGCTACCACACCAGCCTACAGATTGTTAGTGGATATGAAATATTAAAACATGCAGTTTGGGGGCTGGAGTGCAGTTAAGAGCACTTACTACTCTTGCACAGGATCTGGGTTTGGTTCCCAGCACCCATATCTGGTGGTTCACAACTGCCCGTAACTAGAGGGTATTCCCTTTTCCTGGCCTCTGCAGGCACCACACTTAGGTGCCACATCTACATATACTCAGGCATACATACACATAAATCTTAAAGATGGTTGTAAAGGGTTGGAGAGATGGCACTGGCTGCTCTTGCAAAGGACCTGGATTCAGTTCCTAGCACCCATATGGCAGCTAACAACTGTCTCTAACTCCAGTTCTAGAGAATCTGATGCCTCTCAGGTTTCTTCGGGTGTTGCACACATAGGTGTACTTAACACGCAGGCAGAAAATTCATATACGCAATTTTTTAATGGTTATAAAGTTCACATTTTTTAATCTTCAATTCTGTAACAATTCTATTACCATATACTGGGTTCTATATAGTTATCTTTGTCAAGTTCTTTATATTTCCTATGTTTTCATGTTGCTGTATAGTCTGTTTCTACTTGGACTCTATATATAATTTTGTAGACTTTTTAAAAAATGGTACTGAGAAACCCTGAACCTCACACCTGCTAGACAGGCACTCTTTGCAAGTTACAAACAGGCCCAGTGTGCCACAAGATATTAAGGTGATACAACTCAGACAACATGACATCTACAGTCATTTTCTACATGATGGTGTTTCTGTCAGTGGTATAGAACATGTTCTTGACATTGGTCCTCCAAGTCTATAATGGAGCTGAAAAGTTCCCCTAGTGACTTCTTAGCCATCCAAACAACATGATGCAACCTGATGTCTTCAGGCAGCATTCATATAAATCACCCAGCTATGCAGATTCTTGGAACACTTGCTGTCATTAAGCAAGGAGTAATGGGTAATTTACACTGAGGCCTGCTGTGAAAGCATTGTGAATCAAATGGTTTCTTTAAAAAAAAAAAAAAAAACCGCAAAAAACTAGGGCTAGAGAGATGGCTCAGCAGTTAAGAATACTGGTTGTTCTTGCAGAAGACAGTTTTGAATCCCAGCACCCACGTGGCAGCCAACAACTGTCCATAACTCCAGTCCCAGGGATCCGACAGCCTCTTCTAACCTCTGCAGGTATTGCATGACACGGGTGCACTTACATACATGTAGGCAATACATGCATACACACAAAATAAAAATAAAAAAAACAACTAAAAAGTGATTTCACTTAAAAGCTTGTATATTACTATTCCTTAACAAACTGGTGCTTTATTTATACAGACTATGCATGCATTATACAGAGCACATTTGATTCCAATCATCAAGTAGACTGAACTGTTCATGTCATTTTAACCTTTTCAGTTCTGTAGCCCAGGCTGACTTTAAACTCAAAATCCTCCTTCATCTCCTGAGTGCTGGGATTATAGGTATGTACTGTCACACCCAGCTCATCCTTTTTAACTAGGAGATACAAAATTCCTGGGCCTGACAGTACAGTCAGCCTGGGGCATCCGAACAGGACAAGGTGTTCAGTTATGCTAGCATTATGAGTACAGGGATCAGCGTCACAGGATATGTTCACAGGTCAGGCTTGGGCTGGACACACTAATCCACCTTTTAAACAGAACTTTTGTGTTCTGCCCACTAGTACTTACTGATTGATAAAAGAAGGAAAAGTCTTGGAAGCCTATAGGTGTTTAACCCTTGAACAGGCAGGTCAGTAAACTCACCAAGCTCTTTCCTCATAAGGCCTGGGACAATCTTAAATAAGTTAGGGGAGAGAGGCTTTGGCTATTTTTCCTGTATCTGGTCTGTAACAGATTACTTGTAGGAGATGGGATTTTATCATCCACCTTGGAGCACTGTCTCCCTTGCAGTGCAGAGGCCTGCTATGATGCGTACTGGTGCCACAGACCTTGCCAAGCAGACACGTCCTTGTCCAAAGTGGTCAGCACCTGCAGGGTCTTGCTTCTCTTGCTGCTGCAGGCCCAGTGACGGGGTTCTGGTCCTAGTTCTGAGAGGTTCCACCTGCTCTTCCAGTTTAAACTCCATTCCAAGCCTCTTTCTTCATGTCCAACTTAAACCACAGACAGGCTTGTGTCTGTATAGTTAAGACACTCCTATCTGTGCTTCTTGCTCCTGTGTCTTTCCTCATGAATGTGTCAGCTAACCAGCTGCATCTGGAATGGACTGGGCACTGTTGTGTGGTGCTTAAGCAAGCATGCTTCAGAGTCAGTCCAACCTAAGCCTCAAGCTTCGTTCTGCTGCCTACAGCCCTGTACAGGTTCTTGACCCTCTTGGTTTTCCTTATTTGGCTTTGTGGTTTTGTGTGTATGAGTGTATTGCCTGCATGTAAGTGCACCAGTGTTGTGCAATGCCTGCAGAGGTCAGAAGAAGGCATCAGATTCCCCTGGAACTGGAGTTAAGGACAGTTGTGAGCTGCCATGTGGGCATTGGGAATCGAACCCCGGTCCACTGCAAGAGCAGCCAGTGCTCTTAATCGCTGAGCCACCTCTCTAGCCTGGTTTTTAATATTTGTGAAACAGGGTCATTGATACATGAGTCACAGGGTTATTGTAAGAATTAAATGAGGTACTACATATAAAGCCTTTTTAGCATGATACCTGGTTCTTAATAAGATTTTATTGCACGTGTCCTATTTGAATTATTGTCCATTTGTTACTGGAGTTATAAAGGTCAGCCTAGGTCCTGACAGCCTCCTAACATACTAGGCTAAGCCATCAAACTTCAATAATTCTAATGCAGGGATAGATTAACTGTGAAAAGCAGAAGAGGGACACATCAGGAAGATGAGCAAATCAAGTCCAGTGACCACCCCCCACAAAGTTCATCTTCAGGGTCCTAACATGAGGTTCTGGTTTAGATGTGGAACCAGTGGTATGTATAACTAAACAGTCCCAGTGAAGGTGTGGTCCCTCCATCACCACTGCCTGGGCTCCAGTTTCTCCTGCAAGGTGGTCTGATGAACTATAAATCTGTTTCCAGGAGACAAACTTCCCTTCTGGCTGGTACCAGGCTTACTTGTCCTGGCATGAGACTCTGGAAAATTCTAATTCTGGGTGGGGGGATTCCATTGTTTCAATAGTCTGATAGCCAAAGAGAGGGGCACAAATGTCTGTTAAGAGTATCTTCATCCTGTGAGGACTGTTAAACATTCTTCCCCGATTAGACTGAAACAGGAACACTGACCTTGACTTTGGCTGTCAGTGTGTCAGTGCTTTGTGCTGCATAGACACTTTGATCTACAGATAGCTTTCTGCTGTGGCCCCTGGCTCACTGTTCATCCTTTCTCACCAACCCAGACTCTGGCTTGAACCAGCAGCCCTTAGATCCTGAAAGACAAGCCTGATTCACACCTACCTTCCAAGGCTTGCCATGAGCAGTTGGTTTTGTACTCTACCCTAAATAAGCACCTTCAACAGGAAGTCAAAAGCTCTGGGGTCTGGTGCGGAAGCCTCCCTCCCTTTAGGACCCCATCTGCTACCTATAATGCGGTGCTAAGAACGCTCCTGATAAGTAGAAGGGGTAAAAAGCCCTGGATAAATGATTTCCTTTTCTGAAAACCCTTGACTTGTCCACCAGTGGCTCCTGTGGCACTATCCAGAATCTAATTGCTTCTCACCGTCTCCCCAGCTTCGGTTGCTACAAGATCCATTCCACCATTAGGGACTTCTTGGGCTGGGGCGGGGGCCTCCTAACAGGGTTTCCTGCTACCGCCTTGACCTAGTCTCTTCTCAATACAACAGTCAGCTCGAGTCCTTTATTTTTATCATTTATTTGTTTTTAAAACTTTTTTGATTTATTTTAAATTATGTGTGTATGTGAGATATGTGTAGGTGGGGTGTGTGTGAGTGTAGGTGCCTGCAAAGGCCGGAGGTGGTCGGATCCTCTAGGAGCTAGACTTAACAGGCGTTTATGAGCCACCTAATGTGGTAGCGTTAGGTCCTCTGGAAGAACAGTACATGGTCTTAGCCGCTGAGCCATTTCTCCAGTCCTGGTTTTGTTTTTTTTTTGAGAAGTGACCTCACTGTTTAGCCTAGGCTGACCTAAAAGTTAAAGAAATGCTCCTGTTTCTGCCTCCCAAGTGCTAGGATTGTAAGTATGAGCTACCACACCCAGTCTGATTGATCCTTTATTTTTTTACATTTATTTTTAAAAATGTTTATTCTTTATGTGTATGTGTCCATGTCTAGCTCCCCCACGGGGAAGAGAGAGGATGTATTCCAGTGTGTCTAAGAAGGCCAGAAGAAGGGATCAGAGCCCCTGGAACTGGAATTGCGGGTGGTTGTGAGCTACTGGATGTGGGGGCTGGGAATCAAACTGATTCTCTGCAAGAGCCCGATTCACTTTTAAGTGTGGAGCCATCCCTCCAGCCCACAGATTGATCCTTTAAAGCCAGTCAGACCATGTCCTTCTTTGAGCTACTCTGGGCCTGCACCACACCCTCCTCAGTCTGTGGAGGCCTGCAATACTCACCTCCCTTTCTGGTAGCTAGCTCACATGGCTCCAGTGACACAGGCCCAAACTTATCCCTGCCTGAGGGTACGAACTAGCACTCCTCAGTACCTGGGAAGTTCTTGGCACGGGAGTCATGTCGCTGCCCCTCTCTTCTTTATTAGAAGTCTGTGCCTGACTGGTTCCTCCTGTGCCCTGCCCTGACTGAGTTTCCTTTCCAGCCTATAACCACTGACACTCTATACGTACAGACTGTCCACACTTTTCATTAAGGTATAGGCTCCTTGAAGCAGGGGCTCTGTTTGTACAGCATCCCCAAATTCTAACAGTGCCAGGCACATGATCCCCCAGGATTCTCTAGCTGGATGGAGGTACCAAGGAGACTAGGAGGCTGACAGCTATCCACATTCCTTCCTGGTCTCCCTGCAGCTCCAGATGGCCTGGAACTTGCTATGTAGACCAGGCTGGCCTCGCTATTGCAGAGATCTGCCTGCCTCTGCCTCCCAAGCACTGGGATTAAAGGCATGCGCCACCGCACCTGGATTAGATCATTGATGCTTTATTGGCAGTTCTGGGGTTTGCTTCTTTGAGGATAGTGCTCCATTTTCTACCATGTGTAGGAGGAGTCTATGACTTTGGGACTATTTACATGTGACTCTGCAGAAGAGCAGACTCTAAGTGGCAGTCCCAAGAGCAGTTAGAAATTCTCGGAAAACGTAAGTCTGTTCTGGCTGGTTTATTGCCCTTAATTGCATTTTCAAATGTGGGTGCAGCTCGGGTTAGTGTTCTCTCAGCCCTGAGTCAGCTGCTCCACTGTTTCCCTGGCTTCCTGCTGGTGACTGTACCTGTGAGGGTTACACAATACACCTGTGACCCAGTTAAGATGGTGCAGTGCAGTTTGTTCCACTGCCTTGATTGTCCCCGTGTACCATTGCACCATCACATGAACCAAGCCCAGATGTCTCAGCTAGCCTTTGCTTTGTAGCAAACCACCTAGGCTAGCCTTTCAGAAAGGGAGACTGTCTCAGGATTCAAGAGTGACTCTTGGGAGCCCTTGAACAGGGTCTCAGGATAGATCAGAACCAGGCTGGAGGAGGGGTACTAGCAACCAGCCAGGAGGACCCTGCTTCTCAGCCAAGGCTTCCTGGTATAGACAGCTGGCAGGAGATGACTGCTTGTAGCTCCACCAGCAGATGTGACCCTTCTAGTGCTGCCAAATCCTGCTATCTGTCCATCCCTCTGTCTGCTTCTCTCTCCCAATGATGTTTCTCTGAAAAGAAATCCACCTTGCCATAGCCAGGTGGCAGGTAATGTTGAAGAAATCCTGCTACTGGGAGTCAGTCAACTTTTGATGGGAAGTGGATGAGAGGCAGGAGAGTCGTGTGCAGCTTCGTGCCACCAAATGTGCCTTCGGTGAACGCTAGTGGGCTTTCTAGCAGCATCTCACCGTGTACCCAGGTTGGCCCTTCACTCTCGATCCTCCTGTCTCCGCTTCCTAGTGCTCTTTTCTGTCACATCTCTGTCCCGTTCTGCAGGACAGTGCTTCTCCAGCTGCGCACACGTGTCCTCCAGGTTCGGGTGTCACTGAGCTACCTCTGGTCATGTTCAGAGGACTGTCAATAGCTCTCTCATTCACAGTCCCTTGATGTGTCTGGAGCATCTGATGATCTTTAGGGCATACTTAGGTATTAGCTATTTCATGTGAGTTTTGCTTCATCCTCTGATGATAAGCAGACCAGATATTATTTCCATCTGTGATGCAAAAATAGAGGAATTAGTAACTCGTCCAAGTTTGGGTAGTAGTGAAATCAAGAATTCAAGCTACCTAGTTCTGAGATGAGTTTTGTTATTTTTTGGATGAGTCCCATCCCGGCCCACCCAGGAAAGCCCAAGCTGGCTTCAGACTCGCTTTGTATAGGAGGATGACCTTGAACTTCTGAATTTCCTCCTTCTACCTATGGCCAAGTTCGCCATAATGCCTGACATTAATTCACCTTTTTAAAAGTAAAATATTTTTAAACTGCCTTAACAGGATTTACAAGTATCACCAGAATCTAATTTCAGAACACTTTAGAAGTCATTCTTAATAAACACTCCCCCCCCAATAGCCCTGTAACCCCTGGTCTGCTCCCAATCTCTATAGATGTGCCCATTGCTTCTGATAAAGGAGACACAAAATATGTAGTCTTTGTGAATGGCTTTTACTTACTTAATGTTCTCAAGGTTCATGGAAGCGCTCTCTCTCTTTCTCTCTCTCTCTCTTTCTCTCTCTTTCTTTTTTGAGACAGGGTCTCCCTTTAGCCCAAGCTGGCCTAGAATTCATTATGTAGACCAGGCTGGCCTCAAACTCATAGAGATCTGCCTGCCTCTGCCTCCCAAGTGCTGGGATTAAGGGCATGTGCCACCATGCCCAGCTGGAACCTGTCTCTTTTAGGAGTTTTTAAATTTTTGTTTTGTGCCTACAAGGTGGCTCAGTGAGTAAAGGGGTCTGAGTTCAATCCCTGGGACTCATGTGGTGAAAGAAGACAACCAACCAGTCTAAGTTGTCTTTGGACTTCCACACATGCACCCTGGCATACACACACACACACACACACACACACACACACACACACACAAAAAAAACATAAATAAATAAAATGCAATAAATTTTAAAAGTTTTGGTTAGGCTATAAAGTAATGGGTTCCATGATATGAACGAGCCATTATACTTTGCTCTAATTCATGTCCCTCCCCTCGTCCTCTTCTGGCTTGTTTCCAGATTCCCACTTCTTTCCTATACATGTGTTCCATTCCCTGTCTTCTGTCCCCCTTAAGATTTCCTACACCCCTCCCATGATCCCCTTTTGAGTTTTGTGATCTACAGGTGTATACAGAGAGAGAGAGAGAGAGAGAGAGAGAGAGATAGAGAGAGAGAGAATTTCTGTTATTCTTTCCCTCAAGCACCATTTTACTGTATGGACTCACAATTTGTTTACCTACTCATCACGTGATAGACATCTGTATGGCTGTTGCTAATGCTGCTGCATATCTTACTGTACAATTTCTGCTTGAAAGCATGTGCTCAGTTCTCTCTTGGGTATATACTTAGGAGTGGCATTGTAGGTCACATAATAACTTCATTTAGTTTTTGGAAGACCGATGTCCCCATCAACGATGAATTAGAGTTCCAATTTCTCCATTTCCCTGTCAGCACTTGATATTACCCTATCTTTCTTTCTTTCTTTCTTTCTTTCTTTCTTTCTTTCTTTCTTTCTTCCTTCCTTCCCTCCCTCCCTCCTTTCTTTCCTTCCTTCCTTCCTTCTTGTTTTTTTGGTCTTTTTGAGACAGGGTCTCCCTGTAGCCAGCTGGCCTGGATTCACTATAGAGACCAGGCTGGCTTTGAACTCACAGAGATCTACCTGCCTCTGCTTCCCAAGTGCTGGGACCAAAGATATGCCACCATGCCCGGCTCTGATATTACCTTTCTTGCTAACTATAGCTACCCCTTACTGTGGCGTTGATTTCTACTTTTTTGATGATGAATGACGGTGAGAACTCTTGTGTTTATTAGTCATTTTTATCATCTTGGGAGAAATGTCTCTCCAGCTCATTTGACTTTGTAATTGGATTGTCTCTTTATTATTAAGCTTCAGAATTCCTATTCTAGGGACTGGAGAGATGGCTCTACCATTAGGAGCACTGGCTCTTGCAGAGGACTCAGGATCAATTTCCAGCACCCACATGGTGGATAACAACTGTCTATAAGCTAGTTCCAGAGGATTTGGTAGCTTCTGGCTTCTGAGGGCACTGCACACATGTGGTACACTTACATGCATACGGCAAAACACTCATATTATATTTTTAAAAAGAAGCTGGGGGGCTGGAGAGATGGCTCATCAGTTAAGAGCAGTGGCTGCTCTTGCAGAAGACCTGGGTTTGAATCCCAGCATCCACAGGGCAGCTAACAACCATCCATAACTCCTGTTCTAGGGGAACCAACCCTTTCTTCTGTCCTCTGCAGGTACTGCATGACATGGGTTCACTTATATACAAGCAGGCAATACACTCATACACATAAAATAAAAGCAAATAAATAAAATTCAGAAGAAGCAGAAGCAGCTGGGCACGGTGGTACATGCCTTTAATCCCAGCACTTGGGAGGCAGAGGCAGATGAAAATCTGTATAGGATTGAGGCCAGCCTGGTCCAGCTAGTGAGTTCTAAGCCAGCTGGGGCTACAGGGAGCCCTTATCTCAAAATAAAGGCCTGTTCTAGATACAAAGCTCTTATTAGATATAGGATTTGAAGATACCCCATTCTGTGGGTTGTCTGTGATGGGTGAATTGGGAAACATCCCTCCTGTTTTTGGAAAAGCTTGCGAAGGACTGTTATTAGTTCTTTGAGTATTTAGTAGAATTCACTATGAAAGCACCTAGGCCTGGATTTTAAAGAAAATTACATTTATTTATTTTGTGTAGGGGTTTCGGGGTACGGGTTGGGGGAGGCGTATGCCATGACATATTCTTGGAGGTCAGAGAACAGTTTTGGGGAGTTGTTTTTCTCCTTCTACCATGTGGGTCCTGGGTATCGAACTCAGATCATCAGGCTTGGCTGCAGCTGCCTGTACCCACTGAGCCATCTCACCCAGACTTGACTTTTTATGGAAGTTTTATTTTATCTTAAATATTTTATTTTTTATTTTTATGTGTGCGAGTGTACTGCCTACATGTGTGTAGATGCACCTGTGTTGTGGAATGCCGGCAGAAGTCAGAAGAGAGCATCAGATTCCTGTGAAACTGGAGTTACAGATGGTTGTTAGCTGCCATGTGGGTGCTGGGAATCAAACCTGGGTCCTCTGCAAGAGCAGCCAGTACTCTTAACCACTGAGCCATCTCTCTAGTCCCAGAAGTATAATTTTTTGAGATTTATTTTTTTATGTGCATGCCTGAACCCACTGATTCCCATTGTTTACAGGATTTTCACTAAGTGAAACATGAGCAAAAATCCATTTCGCAGTAATATTCGTAGGAGTTAACATTCTTCCCACAACATTTTTTAGGTTTATCAGGAATACCACGACGGCTGTCCAAGTTCTGCTCGGATTAAAATACTTAAAGCGGTTCCTACTATTCCAGCTCAAGCCCCAAACATTAGATAAAGTGTTCCGATATCCTTATGGTTGGTTGAGAATAGTCAACGGGTGATGAACATAGGTAAGATGGCTGAGTAAGCATTAGACTGTAAATCTAAAGACAGGGCTGAGTGTATGCAGAGGCCAGAAGAGGGCATTGATCCCCTGGAACTGGAGTTACAAGTAGTTGTGAGCTGCCTGATATGGGTGCTGGGAACTGAACTCAGGTCCTCTGGAAGAGTAGCAAGCACTCTTACTGCGGAGCCATCTCTCCAGCCTGTGGGAAGTTTTGAAACCAATTATTACCACATTTATTTTTGTATGTGATGTTAAGGATAGGACCCTGGCTTGACTTTTTTCTAAGGGAGTAGCCAATTATTTTAACACTACCTACAGAATAATCCACCTGCTCTTACCCATTATAAAGGCCTCAACAGCCTATTCAGGCCATTCTGGATCTTGTTTGTGGCCTTACTCATGAAAAATCATGAAGTGGATTTGCTTTTTCAGTGATCTGCAATGCTATAGCCTTGAGAATTCTTTGCCCTCGCAGGACTCGAGGACAAGAGATGGGGGACCAGGTCCTGGATTGAGACTTTGGTGCGGCCGCCATTCATGTTGTGGTGTGGTCTGGGCCTCACCCAGGACTTGCAGCACTCTTGAGTCTCCTTTACTAGGCTGGGAGTACATTCTTGGACACTTGCTGCCCACATGGCTTAAGGGACCCAAGCCTGGCCTGAAGTCACTACAAGTCTCTCGCCTGGGTTCTTACTTCTGGTGACTCTCTGGACTTTGGAGTCTCCTTGCCCCACTGGTCTGTGTTTCCTGACTTGACCTTTTTAGCACATCCCTTAGTCCTTGAGAACAATGAATCCTAACCTCAGCTCCAGGGCACTATTGTGTCAGCAACTCTTCGCCCTCCAGTGTTTATCCCTGAGCAACGTGTCCTGACCCACAGCTGCTCACAGTACAGTTTGAACACATCTTCCTTGGCCTCAACACCCAAGAGATATGACCCTCTGCTAACCCCTGAGACATCCTTTCTCTCTTGACACTACTGTGCAGGACAGAGGCATAAAAGCCACGGGAATGTGTGACAGCAAGCAGGAGTGCTGAGAAGGGACAAGGACAGAGACTCTCAGGACAGTCACATGCTGAAGCCAGAGAGAGGAGGCACAGGCTGGGGGCGTGGCTCAGTGGTAGAGCGCTTGCCTAAAATAAGCCAGGGTTTGATCCTCATTCCTGCAAACAACAGCAAAACTGGGAGAGGAGGCATAGCCAGGAATGGAACCTGGGAAAAGTGATGATGAAGGTAGGCAGAAAATCAGGACAACAGAGTGACTCAGAAGCTAAGACATAAGAATTCTCCAGCACAGAGGGAGATATCAACTGTGTTAAATGCTACTGAAAGGGGCTGGGGATGCAGCTCAGTTGGTAGAGCACTTGCCTAGCATGCATGAAGTCCTGGGTTTGAGCCCCAAGACTACATAAACTGGGAGTGGTATAATCTAGCACTTGGGAGATGGAGGCAGGGTGGGGAGCAGGAGTTCAAGGCCAGCTTAAGCAACATGAGATACAAACTCAAATAAACCGTAACCAACAACAAAATGATACTGAGAGAATCCATATTAGCTGTAGATTGAAAAGTACCCAGTAGGGATTGGAGCAATGGCTCAGTGGTTAAGAATACTGCCCTTAACCACCGAAGGCTGCTCTTGCAGAGGATCCTGGTTCAGCTCTCAGCACCCACAGTGCAGCTAACAAACATCTGTAACTATAGTTCTAAAGGATCCAACACACTTTTCTGTCTTCTTTAGGCATCGCATACATAGGTGCTCTTACATATATGCAGGAAAAACATTTATACACATAAAACTTTTTTTTTTAAAAAAGGAAAAAGTACCCAGTTTACTTGGCTGTGACTATATTGAACATCTGTGTCCATCACTGGCTGATGACTCCACTGTTGAAAGCCCTCAAAGGCTCCACAGTACCTTCCAGACGAAGTATCTTCACACTAGCATGGTCTCCAGTCCAGGCTCCAGCCACACAGAGGGACTCCACAACCAGATACCACATTCTCTCTTGCACTGTGTATATGTGTCATCTCTGCCTGGACTCCTCTCCCCCTTCAGGCTCCCCTCGTCCCTTCCTCAGAAACTCTTCTCTGACCCCTCAGGTTGGGTTGGGGGACTCCCCTCCCTGTCTCTCCACATCATCATGTGTTCATATATTTCTGGATGCCTCCCAGTCCTCCAGCTGGTCAAGTCCTGCCCCATTCTTCTCCCGCAGTGGCAAGGATGTAAACCTTGACAGTGGAGGTGGTCTATACCCAGCTTCCTTCTGCCCACATAAGTAGATACTGGCACTCCAGAAAAGATCTCCAAAGATTAGAATGCAGATTATTGTTTAAAAATGTAATCTTATTATTGTTTTATTCCTGATAATAAAATGGTGCCTGTCCTCATGTTATAAAATTTAGACATCTCAGAGTCCAGAGTGCTAACCATTATACCATGGAGCCAGCACAGTGACCTGGAAGCCTCCTCCCTGAAGACTAGCTCTCATGGTATCAGAGGATACTATACAAGTTGCCAAGGGAGAAAACCAATCAATGGTCCTACCCAGCTATAAAGCCCAATAAACAACAATGACTAAACCAGGAAATTATTTCTTTATGTTCAGGTTGTGAGCCTGAGACTTTAACAGCTAACCCATTCCTCCAGACTAGAGCAAACTGTCTCTATTGGTGCAATAGTGGCCCTTTTATCTTGGTGGTAATCAACAGCTGTCTAACTGGAATTAAGGCCCTCTCAATGGGAGGGAATTCATGTGTGGTACTGTAAACATAGCCAATTACACATGGCTGGAGAGGTCATAGATCCTAGAGAAAAACCTACTTTTGCCACCTCCCTAAACCAATGTAATTATCTCCTTTATTCTAAATATGTATCCTCCTATTTACAGACAAGTATACCTTTTACCCCTCACTAAAGAAGCTTCTTTTTGCAACAGATGGAGTCTATCATAGAGTTACACATCCGATCAAGTAGGGCGAATAATTGTCTGTGAAATGCATAACCCTAAGTGACACATCTTCAATGCAACCTCTACACATAGGATAAATGCATCTCTCAACTCTCACCAGAGAAGTTTCCTTATGCACAGAAACCCACAAGTAGCCAAAGTGCAGAGGACAAGAGGCCACAGAATGCCTGAATAGAACACCCATTTCAAACCTCTGCCCTCTAAGGCTCAGGGATCATTACAGAAGAGGCAGAAAGACTGTAAGAGTCAGAAGGGGTGGATGATCACAAGGAAACACAGTCTTCCAGACAGCTGGCCAGTTATTCATATGAACTCACAGCAATGTGACAGCATGCACAAGTCCCATGCAAGCTCAAACCAGACAAAATTCCGGCATAGACATGGGGAGGTGAGTAAGAAATCCCAACCCCACCTAAGGCACTTTTGGCAATTGATGGCTGCTGGAAGGAAGAAAGACCATCTTATAGGATGGAACTCTTGGTGGGCCCAGTGGATGGCCCCACACTGAGGGGCATTTGGGGACACAAATTGGGCTCTGTAGGCCATATATCAGGGGGCAGTGAGGAGAGGTACAGACAGCGGAGGGGATCTAAGTACTATCAAACTATATTGTTTGAAAATAGCAAAAATTCAATAAAAATCTCAATTAAAAAATAAATAAAATATAGACATCTCTTCAGCTTATGTAGGCCAGGCTAGACAGTAGTGTAATCCCATCTCCCCAAATCCTTGGGCCTCTGCATCTTTCTGTCCATACTTATGTATCAAGTCCCTTCCTTTGTCCTCTCATCTCTTGGATGCTCACACTGGGAAGGGTACCTGGGAGACGGGCTTTTCTGGTTCGATTGTTGCCCTCCAAGGGCAAGCATGTGCTTTCTCTTTGACTTGCTGAGCCTGGTGTCTTACTGAACTCTACTTGTTTACTGGTTTCAGGGAGAAATTGGCTTTTATATTCTTAGTAACCAAGGAGGCAGACTTTCAAACCACTCAGAGCATGGTTCTTAGGTGTGGTGGCACAATTATGCAAGATTTACCCAGAGCTCTCCTAAATCCTGTGGCTCCTGTCCTGTCTCCTTACTTGAAGGCCAGGCGCCCCCTTGTGGAAGCAGAGTCTCTTCTGAAAGGTCAAACACGGTAAACCACACTGACAAACACCTCCACACCCCTACAATCCTGCCACACCGCAGAAATGCTTTTGGGATTAGAAGGTAGATTACTGTTTAAAATGCATAATTATATGTATTGTTTTATTCATGATTTCCTGATGATAAAACTGCCTCCTCATGTTATAAAACTTAGCAACTATGTTGAATAATAATACAAATACAGTAGAAAAGTCGCCACAGTTCCTGCCTTCTACAGAGAGCCACTGGTGGTGGTGGGTGTTTTTTTCTTTCCTTGCTTTTTCCTGGTTCCTTCGCTCTCCCCTCCCTCCCTCCTTCCCTTATTTTCTTCTTTTTTTTGGTGTGTGCAGGAGTCCTCCTCCTTAAGGAGCCCATCCGCCTTGGGTTTTGTTCATATTTGGACACCAGAGATCAAGGTCGAGTGTCTTCTTCCATCACGTTCCACCTTATTTTTTTGAGACAGGGGCTCTCATGAACTGGGGCTTGCTGGCTGATCTGGATAGACTGGCTGGTCAGCAAGCTCCAGAGAGCCCCTGTCTCCATCTCCTCAGTGTTGAGATTACAAGCACACACCTTCACTCCAGGTTTTTTTTTTTTTTTTTTTTTTTTGTTTTTTAACATGGCTTCTGGAAATTAAATTCCTTCTTGCAAGGCCAGCACTGTACAGACTGAGCCATTTCCACAGCCCCTCTTAGTCCTTTTTCTATGAAAATACAGGAGATTGGATGTGGTGGTGCTCTTCATATGTGTGTAGTGCCCATGGAGGCCAGAAGAGGCCATTGGATTCTCTGGAACTGGAGTTATGGAATGTTGTTAGCTCCCATGTGAGGACTGGGAACTGAACCAGGGTCCTCTACAAGAGCAGCCAGTGCTCTTAACTGCTGAGCTCTCTCTCTAGCCCCTCAATAAAGCCTTAAAAAAAAAAAAACCTGGGTGTGGTAGTGAGTGCATGCTTTTAATCTCAGCACTCAGAAGCTAAGGCAAGTAGATATCTGTGAGTTCAAGACCAGCCTGGTCAACATAGCATGTTCCAAGCCAGACAGGGCTACACAATAAGACCCTGTCTCAAAAAAGAAAGAAAAGAAAATACAAGAAATATGCAAGCAATCAACATAAACATCTGTGTGTAACACAGATGCGGTCATTTCTCCAGGCAGTGACTGAGCTTGTGGCCTGGAAGTCTGCTGCCCTATTTAGCCTTCCCTTAACCCTCAGTGCTTCCTGCTTCCCCACTCTGTGGCTTTTGATTTCTTCAGCACTAGTTGCCTTCCACCCACCCTGCACTACTTTTCTTATTTCTTTGTTCCTTTTTTTTTTTTTTTTTTTTTTGGCCTTTTGGAGACAGGGTCTCTCTGTAGCTCCAGCTGACCTGGAACTTGTTATGTAGACCAGCCTGGCCTTGAACTCACAGAGATCCACTTGCCTCTGCCTCCCAAGTACTGGGTTTAAAGACGTGCTCTATCATACCCAACGTTACTTTTCTTATTTATTTAGCTCAGGTTCAGGGCTAAAGGAGTGCTGGCGGCTCTGGCTGTATGCTGTGCATCCTGCCCATGAGTACACTGAAGAAGTCAAGGCCAAAGACAACAAGTCCTCTAAGATCTAGGAGAGCCGGGGAATTCCAGAGTGGGCCTGTCATAGCAACAATAAGGAAGCTATGGAAGGTCACCACATAGTCCTCTAAGGACTCAGGAGCTTGTAGGAAGCTGGGTCTGCTTATTCAAGAGATGGGCAGTGAGGGTATTAGTCAAAATGCAATTGCTATCTGTTGACAGTGATTGGTTGGAACATATGGTGACAGGTGTGAAAAGCTCATTTTCTTTTCCTTCCTTCCTTCCTTCCTTCCTTCCTTCCTTCCTTCCTTCCTTCTTTCCTTTTCTTTTTCTCTTTTTTTTCTGAGACAGGGTCTCCTGTAGCTCCAGCTGGCCTGGAACTGGCTATGTAGACCAGCTGGCTTCATTTTCACAGAGATCAGTCTGCCTCTGATTGCCACGTGATGGGATTAAAGGTGTGTGCAACATCATTGCTATTTTTCATACGTTTCATTGCTATTTTTCATAAGTTTCTATTTTGTCCATAAAAAGTCCTAAAATTAACAAAATAAAAAGTAGCTACACCAGGGGCTAGGGAGGAGGCTCAGTGTCAAGAGCTGCTCTTGTAGAGGACCCGCGTTCCTTTCCTAGCATCCATGTCTGGTGGCTCACACCACCTATAACTCCCATTCTGAGGGATGGGAAATCATATGCCAAAATGCATACTCCCTCCATTTGAAGTTTCCTTCTATGTGGAGATCTGGCTCAGTGGTGAGTACTTCTCTAGCAAGCACAAGCCCCAGAGTCCCATCCTTAGTATTGGGGGAGGGTGAGTAAAATAAACATGGAATTTTTAAAAAGTTGCAGGCTAGAGAGGTAACTCATTGGTTAAGAGCCAATACTGCTCTTACCAAAGACTCTAGTTTGGTTCCCAGCACCCACACTGGGTGACTCACAACTCCAGGGGAGCTGATGCCCTCTTCTGGTCTCTGAGGGCACCTGGACTCATGTGCTTGCACACACACTCAAATATATACACAGACATAGTTAAAAATAAAACTGAACATTTATTATTATTATTATTATTATTATTATTATTATTATTATTTTGGTCTTTTTGAGACAGGGTCTCCCTGTAGCTCCAGCTGTCCTGGAACTCACTATGTAGACCAGGCTGGCCTTGAACTCACAGAGATGCACCTGCCTCTGCCTCCCGAGTGCTGGGATTAAAGGCGTGCGCCACCACGCCCAGGTCAAAACTAAATATTTTAAAAGTTGCTTTCTGTAGCTCTTTGGCCACAGCAATAAGAAAAGTAACTAATACAATCTTGAATGGTTAAATCAGTGGATAAAGAACTAAGGTTGAGAGAAAATTAAATTCTGATCAAAAGAAGAGAAGCCACAGAACCCCCCTAGCAAGGGTATACCAGGTGTTCTTGCCCCTGGGTTCCTTTGTTCTGCCCTCTGGGAGCAGATTGGAGGCTATGCAATTAGCCAGGGTCTCTGGAAAACCATCTCTGTGGGTCAAGAGTCAAAGGGATCCTCCTGCTTCTACCGCACACTGGGGTTGCTACACCTCACTTCAAGGGACACAGTAAAGTGATCTTCCAGACTGTGTGACCCTGTCCCGGATGGGAAGGAGTCAGGGTTACTGAGAATCCCAGTTTGGGCACTTTGCTCTATGTCTGTCATGACCACTGGTGACTGTGTGAGAGAGCAGGAGTGTTTGGGTGGGGTGGTCTAAGCTGCACTTGGCCCACGGATACCCTCCCTCTCATTTGCCCCTGGTGCTTGGTATCTTTTGACCCTTTTATGTACCCCCTACCTCCTCCTTGAGGAGCAGGCCCTGAGCCTCAACAGATGCACTTCTGTGGTCAGAGAACTCTGAGGGCAATTGCCACTCTAGAGGGCTGTTCACAGTTACTGGAAAACAGCTTAAAAAATATAAATAGCTGTGGTATAGACTGTGGTCAGAGCTGTGACATGCAGAGAACCCAGTTTCTCCCTCCTGACAACTGACTTCTGAGAAGCAGTCTTTGCCTGTTCAACTGCAGAGTATCCCCAGCAGGGGATACTCCTAATGGTGCTCAGAGGACAGAAGACTCCTGTGGGTGAGTAACGGCCCTGTCCTCCTTCATCTGACCTGCTTTTATTCAACAGGAGACCAATTTCCTAACAAAACTGGGCCTTTTCTGGATGTGCAATTGGTGGTAAATACACATCTTTTAAATTGAATTTACTCTTGCTTTAAGCTGCTTGATTTGGGGGTGTGCTGATGGAAACAATATCACAATCATGCTGAAAGGAATTTCTTTCCAGAAAGCTTCAACATCTGGTTTTTAGGATGAAAGGAGCTTTGTATTTTTGTGCATTCTTAAGTCCCTGATGAAGTTACTTGTTTGGGGATGGCTGACTCTGGGAACACAGGGTACAAGATGGTTATTTTGACTCAGTAGCAGAGAAGAATAAATAAGATTAACGAGTAAGATTTCATTTATTTACTTTTAAAACTATTTTTATGTATGTGTATATGCAAGTACGCATGTCTTGGTGTCATTGCCAATGGAGACTGAAGTGGTTGGATCCATCGGCCTTGAAATTACAGGCAGTTATGAAATGCCCAGTGTTGGTGCTAGAAATAGAACTCTGGTCCTCTGCAAGAACAGCAAATGATGTTAACAGCTTGAGGCATTACTCCAACCCATGTTTCTTTCTTTTTAAATTTTTATTTATTATTACTATTGTCTATTTTATTATTATTATTATTATTATTATTATTATTGTCTGAGTGGATCAGAAGTTCAGTGTCTTCCTAAGCTATGTTGAGAGTTTAAGGCAAGCCTGGGAAAAGTAAGACTGTCTAATAAAAAGACAGAAATGGAGCTAGGAATGGAATGGTGGCACATACCTGTATCCCCGTACTTGAGGGGCTGAGGCAGTCTGGGCTACACAGCGAGTTCATAGCAACTCTGGGCTACACAGCAAGGCTATCTCAACAGCAAAAATGAATGAATGATTGGATGAACAGGAGGTAAATTTAAATAGTTCCTTAAGTGGCATTAGGTTCAACAGATAGTACATTATCTCCTGAAGTGCTTTTATTTTAATATTTTATTATTTTTATTTTATTCTGTATATGAGTGCACTGCTTGAATGTAAGTCAGTGCACCTGTGTCATACAGTGCTCAAGGAGGTCAGAAGAGGATGTCAGATGCCCTGGAACTGGAGTTCTGGATGGCTGTTAGCCACCATATGGGTGCTGAGAATTGAACCCAGGTCCTCTGCAAAAGCAGTCAGTGATCTTAACCGCCGAGCCATCTCTCCAGCCCCCGAAGTGCTTTTAAAGTTGGGAGACCTCCACCAGTTCTGGTAATTCTGTTTCCTTGGCTTAGGTGGACCAGGGCTTGAACAAGCACTAAAATTTCCCCAGGTAGCTCTAACGTGAAACCAGGACTGTGCCTCCAAGGCTCCCAACCACTGTGTTAATAAGTTAACCTTTATGATAAAACTGCTCCATTTGAGCTCAATCAATTTCCTTGATCCAGATAAGATTTCAATTGTATTTTAGATACTTTTGTTGTCATTGTTGTTTTTGTCTTTTTGAGACAGGGTCTCCCTGTACCCTCAACTTGCCTGGAACTCGCTATGTAGACCAGGCTGGCTTCCATCTCACAGAGATCCGCCTGCCTCTGTCTCCCAAGTGCTGGGATTAAAGGCATGTGCCACCACACCACACCCGGTACATTTTAGATACTTAAAGATGTCCACTATAGTCAGGCTTAGTGACATATACTTTTAATCTCAACACTCAGGCAGGTATCTCTGTCAGATTAAAGCCAGCCTGGTCTACATAGTGAGTTCTAGGCTAGCCAGGGCTACATAGTGAGACCCTGTCTCAAAAAAAAAAAAAAAGAATAAAAGAACAGGTCCACTATGAATTAGTCGAGTGTCAAATTTTTCTCTTTCAAAATTATACATAATTTAATTGAAAGCGTCAAACAGCTCAATAAGGTCTCTGTCAGGACCTGACTTCACATAGTCTTGTCCCTTCATCCAGTTAAGAAGACAGTTTCTTCATGGGGCTGGAGAGATGGCTCAGCACTTAAGAACACTGGTTGTTCTTGCAGAAGACCTGGGTTCAAATCCCAGCACCCACATGGCAGCTAAAAACTGTCCTTAACTCCAGTTCCAGGGGATCCAATGGCCTCTTCTGTCTTCCATGGGCATTGCACGACACGGGTGCACTTATTTACATGCAGACAACGCATGCATACACATAAAATAAAAATAATATTTTTAAAAAAGAAGACGATTTGTTTTTTAATTTTTAAAAAATATTTTACTTATTTTATTGCCTTCATGTATGTGAGTGCACCCATGTCATGCATTTTTTAATTTTTAAATTAAAAAATTATTTATTCTTATGTGTATGAGTGTTTTGCATACATGTATGTATGTGCACCATGTGCATGCAGTGTTTGTGGAGGCCGGAAGACAACATCAGATCTCTTGGAACCGGAGTTATAGATGGTTGTTAACTGCCATGTGGGTGTTGGGAGCCAAACATGGGTCCTCTGCAAGAGCAACCAGTGTTCTTAACCACTGAGCCATCTCTCCAGCCCCTGTTTTGTTTTTGAGACGTCTCGTGTAGCCCAGTATGGCCTCAAACTTACTTCATATCCAAGGGTGGCCTTGGACTCAGGCCTCCTGCCTCCACCTCCCAAATGCTAGGATCACAGATGCTCATAACATCAGCCATCGTCTGTCCATTATCTTTAAATAGAATGCTTTTCTTGCTTTTCAGTGTGAAACATTTTATCTTTGTACTCCACCCCATCTTCTGGCATCCCCCAGCCCCATCCAATGTAATTATATCATAATTTTAGTTAAATTGGTGTTCATTATCTACATTATGAGTTTGCATGCTATTCTGAGATGAACCATGTAATCAGCTGTGATTATTTCTCTCTCCCACTTTATTTCCTTGAGTTAATAATTGCCTTAATCTTTTTCACTTGATTAGTTTTTGACTAGTTTTCTATAAACTTTTAATAATCTATCCTAAATTCTCTGGTAGTTGTGGGACTCTCTTTTGGAGACGTTCATTCCCAAAGGGTCCTTCATACTTGGTCTTGCAAGGCCCCCAAATCTGCTCACACCTGGTACGCAGTCACCATCCTGCAGTGTCCTGTGTCATGGACCCAGGACTCCTGTTCTGTTCCCTGGCCTTTTTCCTTTCTTGGACCCTGACCTTCATTTGCTGGGCACGGCCTCCAGGAATTCCTGACAAAGAGTAGGTGGGAGGTGGATGTTTTTGGCCTCGAACAGCCGAACGCTTTTTTCCACCCCACAGCCGATCAGTTCTTCACAGATGCACTGTTCTAGCTTGTTCATTGCTTTCTTTCAGGATTTATGGCACATGTCCATTTTCTTCCAGTTTTCAGTGTTTTTCTGTGTTCCTTTACCTTTGTTAATTCCCAAATATGTGTGGTGGTGGGAGGAGCTTGTGCTTTTTCTCCGGGAGCCTGAAAGATCTTGTTGACCCAGGATTTTGAAGTTTTGCAGTGACACATGTGTGTTCCCATCCATCATGCTGGACAGTAGATGAGGCTTTTTAGTGTGGACTTGGGTGTCCTCCTGTTCTTGGTCACTCCATCGATTTTCTTCCTACAACTCTTAGTATTTGGATGTTGAACTTCACTTATACCATCTCATTTTTCACCTTTTGCTTTTTGCTTTGTTTTTGGATTTCAGGGGGGCTAATGGCAAAATAGAATTGCCATTATGACTTGGAAAACATGAGGTAGGGAACTTGGGATAGGAAGTACAACCTGGGGCAAGGAAAATAGCCTGGGGTAGGGAGGGCAGCTTAGGGTAGAGAGGATAGCTTGGGGCAGGAGAAGTCTGAGGCAGGGAGGACAGCCTCGGGTAGGAAGGGTAGCCTGGGGCAGGAAGGCAGCCTGGGGCAGGGAGGACATCTTGGGGTAGGGGGCTAGCCTGGGGCAGGACAGCCTGGTCTAGGGAGGGCCCATCAGAAGGCCAAGTGTGGATGAATATGCAAGGTCTGGCTTTAGGCACTGTTTATCTTAGGCTGGTGGCAAACTGAGAAGCAGGAGTGGTAACTGGGAGACCTGCTGATAGATCAAACTACACGGCTGAGGTTCTTGGGGCTCAAGGCAGAAACTCTCACCTTTCACTCTGTCATGGGCAGTGCCGGTCTAGGCTCTGCCAGCTGTCTTCACTTTGCTGAGTCTGGGTGTGTGCTCACAGGTGGATGCACACACCACAGTCCTGCTCTTCTCTGATCACACTATTTGTCACCTGTAAGTCCCGAGCATTCACACCCCTATCCAACACACAGACACACATTAAGCATTTGATGACAGTGCTGACTAGGAAGATTATGACTAGAAACAGCCTCAGATTTATATACCTGAGAAAAAGAGGCCAAAGGAAATTTCTTTCAACACAGGTAAAAAATTTTATAGCTTTGATTGTCTAGTCACATGCTCATCAGTGGTGGAGGAGATGCGTCAGGGCAGTATGATTAGTCAGGACAAAGTCATGTGCTTACCCTTTGGCCAGGAGTATGAGCACTGTGGTTGGCCCCAAGATGTTGTGACAAATTGTTCTGGAGAAGCAGGTGATGTGACCAAAAGTAGTTATGGAGGGCTGGCATCCTAAACCAACATACACCTTATGAGACCCTATGTGGCCAGATGCTTACCCGGAACTTTCAAGTATATTTTAACTGATTTCAGTAATCCTGCGTAGGGGAAAAAAAAAACTTTAAGGGTGTAACAGCCTGGGGCAGGGAGGACAGGTGAGAAAAATCAAGGTTCAACAAGTAGCCCAGTAGCTGGAGAGATGGCTCAGTGGTTTAGAGCACTTACTGCTCTTCCAGAAGACCCAAGTTCAGTTCCCAGCATCCATATTACATAGCTCACTACAACCTGTAATTCCAGCTCCAGGGAACCTGACACCCTCTTCTGGTATCTGCTGGTACCTGCATTTACACATGCACAGACACACACACAATTAAAAAGTGAAAAAAAAATCTTTAAAAATGTAACCTGAGCTGGGCGGGGTGGCACACGCCTTTAATCCCAGCACTCGGGAGGCAGAGGCAGGTGGATCTCTGTGAATTAGAGGCCAGCCTGGTCTACATAGTGAGTTCCAGGACAACTGGGGCTACAGGGAGACCCTGTCTCAAAAAGATAAAAAAAAAAATGTAACCCTTGGGGTTGGAGATTTAGCTCAGTGGTAGAGTGCTTGCATAGCAGCAAGCGCAGCAGCAAGCGCAAGGCCCTGGGTTCGGTCTTCAGCTCCGTGTGGTGTTGGGGGGTGGAATACAAAAAAGTAACAGGATCAAAAAGCATATCATTCACGGAGTTTATTTTCTGACTTTACACCAAATTCTTCTTATTCTTCTTATTCTTTGTTGTATAGCCCAAGCTGACATGAAACTCAGTCCTCCTGCTTCAAGTTCCTGAATGCTGGGATTACAGGTATGTGCCACCACATCCAGCTGACCCTTCTCATTCTAAGTCATAACAAGTCTACAGTTGGGAACTCTATTAGGAATCAAGGAAAGGAGTCGGTTGATGGTGAGAGACTGGGAATAGATGGTTCGTGGAAATGCTGAGCTGGACTCCAGGTGTGTTAACCTCCAACAGGAAACAGAAGACAGCTGGAAGAGAACCATGGCCGAACAAGAGGTTTGACTGATCTAGCCATACTCCTACCTTTCTCCTGTGCTCTGTATGAGAATTTTAAAAGCTAAACAGCAGTTGCAGCTAGATGTGGCCACGTGACCCAGCCTGGCCAATGAGATGTTCGGAAGGCTTCCTTGTGCAGTCTTTCCAGCTCAGTCCTTTTTTTCTTTCTCTTGAGCTTAAATACGAATATGCAATAGTAACAGTTATGTAAATGTGTTTACATATTTACATACATAACTAATAGCCAGCCAGGGGGAAAAGTGAAAGGTTCCAGATGTTATCCCTAATGCTTTAAGAATTTTTAATTTTTATTTTACATGTATGAGTGTTTTATCTGCATGTATTTAAGTGTATCCATGTCCTGCAAAGCCTGCAGAGGCCAGAAGAAAGTGCGGGATCTCCTGGAACTAGAGTTATGGACAGTTGTTAGTTGCCACATGGGTGCTGGGAACTGAACCTAGATCCTTTGCTAGAGCAGCCGGTGTTCTTAACCTCTGAGCCATCTCTCCAGCCCCAAATCTAATGTTTTAAAGTCATTGAGACAGAAATCTTTGCCTCTCCTGATTTTGTTTCTGTTACTGGAATTGAACTCAGGACCTTACAAAGAGGGCGGAAGACAATTTGCAGGTTCTCCCTTCCATCATGGGGGACCCAGGTTCAAACTCAGGTTGTCAGACTTGGCAGCAAGTACCTTTACCTAGTGAGCAATCTTGCAGGCCCTGGAAATTTTGTTACATGAGAAAAACAAACATTTTTAAATTTTTTTTTATTATTTTATGTATATGGGTGTATTGCCTGCATGTAGGTAAGTGCACCTGTGTCATGCAATGCCTGCAGAGGTCAGAAGAGGCTGTTGAATCACCTGGAACTGGAGTTGGACAGTTGTTAGCTGCCATGTGGGTGCTGGGATTCAAACCCAGATCTTCTGCAAGAACAACCAGTGTTCTTAACCACTGAGACATCTCTCTAGTCCCTAACCTTTTTTTTTTTTTTAAAGGCTAAATAGGTTTATTTTTCTGTTATTTGAAGCAAAATGTAATCTGAACTGGCCTGTTTCTGCTGGCAGGAAGCATTTGACCAGTGCTTGGCTGAGGTTTACAGAAGGAATGAGAGGTTTGAGCTTACTGATGAAACCATGTCTTCAAGGTGGGAAAAACTGAGACAGCGTATCATCCAGGCACCTCTTGCTCTTAGACCTTGAGATGAATTAGGAAAACCAAATGGGGATGCCTTTCAGAGTAGGTAGAGAGGGGTCAGGGTGTAGATCAATCAGTACAGAACTCACCTAGCATGCATGAAGTCCTGGGTTCGATCCCCAAATACCATACAAACCAGGTGCAGCACATACCTATAATCCCAGCATTTGGGAGACTGAGGCAGGAGGATTAGGAAGTTCAAGGTCATCCTTGGCCAGCCCAGGTGACATGAGACCCTATCTCAAAAATATATTGTTTGAGCCAGGCATGGTGGCGCACCCCTTTAATCCCAGCACTTGAGAAGCAGAGGCAGGCAGATCTCTGTGAGTTCAAGGCGAGCCTGGTCTACATAGTGAGTTCCAGGACAGCTGGGGCTACAGGAGACCCTGTCTCAAAAAGACAAAAAAAATTGTTTGAAGCCAGCCTGGGTGACATGAGACCCTTTCTCAAAAATAAATAAGTAGGGACTGGAAAGATAGGTTGGTGGTTGAGTGCTTGCTGCACTTCTAGAAGACCTGCATTTGGTTCCTAGTACCTATATTAGATGACTCGCAACTGCTTGTTTGCTTTTGAGACAGGATCTCACTTGTAGCCCTGGCTGGCCTGAAACTTGCTATATAGACCAGGCTGACCTTGAACTCACAAAGATCCACCTTCCTTTGCCTCCCAAGTGCAGGGATTAAAGCCGTGTGCTACCATGCCAGCTTCATAACTGCTTGTAACTCTAGTTCCAGGGGATCTGAAGCCCTCTTCTGGCCTCTGTGGGTATTGGCACACACATGAGGATGCACACATACACACATACACATAAATAAAAATAAATATTAAAAAACAAAGTCTTATTCATTTGTGCTTCTTCTCTGTTATGTACACTGAGCCAAAATAACCACCCCTACCCTGTGTTCCCAGGGTCAACCATCCACAAATGAGTTTTCTTCCCTAGGTGGCTACATGGTGTCTGGGAAGCTGAGGGGGCAGAAGCCATCTCTGAAGTTTAAACACACAAGGTTGTGTTTCCTCAGATAGTGCCTTGGTAGCTCTCTTCCTTTCTCCTTTGCAACCCTGAGGTTTAATGGTGGGAGGAAATGGAACATCATGTCTTTCTGGTGGGAATGTTGAATCGTGCAGCTAAGAACAGTTTAGCAGATCTGCCCCATGCTAATCATGCAGTTACCACACGACCCAGCAATCCTGCTCCTAGGCATGCACCCAAGAGAGCTGAAAGCATATGTCCACATAAAAATGTGTAAAAGCACCCACACAAAAACATGTGAAAGCATGCTCAGAGCAGCATATTCAAAATATCCAACGAGTGCAAGCCACCCACATACCGGTTAGCTGATGAGTAGATAAACAGTGTGGTAAGTACACTGGCGTATTAGCACCGAGCAGGAAAGAAGTCCTGACATGCCAGTGTGTAGCAGTCTAGAGAACACTTTGCTAAATAAGTCAGATGCAAAAAGCCATGAACTTTCTGATTCCATTTACGCGAAATGTCCAGAATAGGTAAATCCAGGAACAGACAGGAGATTAGTACATGCTAGGGCAGGGGAAGGGAGGATCAGAGAGTGACTAAGGGTCTGGGGTTTCTTTTTAAGTGATAGAATCACATAAAGGGTGATGCTTACACAGTACTGTAAACACACTAAAGTCACTGAAGTGTATACTCTAAAAACTGAAGCGTATACTCTAAAAATGGTTAAAAGAGTTTTGTGTTACGTGAATTTTATCTCAATAAAAATGCAAAGAACAGAACTGAAAGAATTCGATGTTAGGATCCTGCCGCTGCTCAGGCCACAGTTCCCCAAGTGTCTTTAATCCTGGCTGTGGATGGGCTCACCTTGGAGAGCAGCAGGTGGGTTCTAGACCACGGTGAACTGAAGCTCCCTGAAAAAGTCACAAGAGTGAAGTTTCTGTGGGTTGAGAACTTCCTGTGGAGAGTTGGATTGTTACTAAACCAACTGTCCTATGTCACTGGTCCCCTTACTGGCCACTTTGTATCTGGCCTATCTGGTCTCTTGACTTTTAGATAAAACTCTATGCTTGTTAGGCCTAGCCTCCACCAACCCCACAGCCAAGATGTCATCAGCATCTGAGACTGTTCTACTTTGGTGTCTGTTGCTGCAATAAAAACACTGACCAAAAGCAACTTGAGAATAAAAGGTCTTCTTTCATCGTATAGGTTACGGTCCATCATTGAGGGAAACTCAAGCAGGAGCTCAAGGCGAGAGCTTGAAGCAGAGACCCTGGAGCAACACTGCTTACTGGCTTACTCCCAGGCTCACATCCAGCTACCTTCCTGATGCAGCCCAGGACCACTTGCCTAGGGATGGTACTGCCCAAAGTGGGCTGGGCCCTCCTACATCAATCAGCAATCAAGAAAATGCTCCACAGACCTGCCCACAGACCAATCTTAATGGAGGCAATCCTTCTTTTAAAGTTCTTTTTCCAAGTGTGTCAAGTTTACAACAAAACCAACCAGGACAGAGACCTACAGCAACCATTTCCCCACTTTGATGTAACCTATCTGATGTCCCCAATTTTTTGGGGGGTCTTTTTGAGACAAGGTCCTCTGTAGCCCCAGCTGTCCTGGAACTTGCTATGTAGACCAGGCTGGCCTCAAACTCACAGAGATCCACCTGCCTCTGCTTCCTGAGTACTGGGATTAAAGGTGTGTACCACCACCAGGCTGGGCCCTGATGTCTCCAATTTTAAAAATATTTTATTTCAAATTATGTGTATTCATATATGTCTGTGTTTGCCATGTGTATCTGGATGCTCAAAGAAGGTGTTGAAACTCCTGGAGCTGGAGTTATAGGTTGTGAGCTACCCAAAGTGGGTTGTGGGAACCAGGCTTGGGTCCTCTGCAAGAGCAGCAAGCACTCTTAACCATTCAGCCATCTCTCCAACCCCCTTTCCCCATTTTTTAAAAGCATCCTCTCAGGTATCCCAGGCTGGCCCTGAACTTACTACCCTGAACCTCCTTGATCCTCCTGCCTCTTCCTTTCCCAGTGCTGGAATTACAGGTGTGAGTCCCCTCACCTGGATTCCTGATGGTCTTTTGTTCCATGGCTATAAAAGTTCATTCATGGCAAACTGTGCCTGTGTTCCTGGGTCACGGTGTCTCACATTTGGCTCAGAATAAACTCTTACTCCCTTTGGAGCAGGAGCTGTTTTATATCATCAACTACATTAGGATTTTTGGAGAGGGCTAGGCATTGGTGGAAAGCCTCTCATAGGGTTCTGTGTATAGCTGGAGTTGAGCTGTTCACCTGGATTAACTGGCTCACCTGCCCTGGCCACTGTGAGCTCCTGTCTTGGCAGGACTACTCAACCTTAGGCGGGGAGCACTAGTGCAGGAGCTGGTCTGCAGTTGGGGCTGGTTAATTATTCTTGGGGGTAGGTGACCCCTAGCCCTGCCTGGCCTTAGGCCTCCCTCTGGGAGTTTCCTTTGTCACAACTCTGAATTTAGAAAGCAGTAATTGTGTCCTCAAGTCCTATGACAGGAGGGAGAGCCAGGTGTTTGCTGGGCAGGAGGCTGTAACTGGTCTGCCTGGCAGAAAGGAAGATACTCTAGAAAGACATTAATGCCTCCATTTGACTGTCAGACCATTGAAACGATGGACCCCAAGAAAATGGTATTTCCCCAGGCATCTTGTACTTGGAAGAGAAAGAGGGCCAGAGAGATGGCTCAGCAGGTAAAAGCTCTGGCCTCCAAGTCTGATGAGTTCAATTCTGGGGACCTGGTGGAAAGATAGGAACCACTCCTGCAAGTTGTCTTTTGATGCACACACACTCACACACATAAATGTAATTTGGCTAGTGATATGGCTTGGCTGGTAAGGGTGCTTGCCACCAAGCTTGATGACCTATGTTCAATCCCTAGGACTCACATCTCCAGCCTAAAATCCTATCATAAAACACAAAACAGAAACACAAAAAAGCAGATCCAATTTTGTAAAATGCCAGGTCAGTAATGGCCAGGGAGGCCTGGTAGGGCACATTGCTCCCAACCTTGTAGGTTTTGAGATAACTATGGGGGGGAGAGAGGAATGATTTATAGGTTCACGTGCTGATTTTTTAAAGCAGTTATCTGGTTTATTATTATTATTATTATTATTGAGGCAGAGTCTTACCATGTAGCCCTGGTTGACCTAGAACTTGCTATGTAGACTAGGGTTGCCCTTGAACTCAGAGATCTACCTGCCTCTGTTTCCCAAGTACTGGGATTAAAGGCATGTACCACCATGCCTGGCCTGTTACCTGGTTTATATTGAAGGAGACAATGAAAAAGGAAATTGTCATCAATTCAAGCTACTGCTAAGAACAAAAGTCTAATTGAATCAGAAGAAAATCCAAGTTTTTTTGAAAAATATATAAATTTATTAAAAATTTGAAGTTACTTAAAAATGTATTGAAGCCAGAGCACAAAGCAAAAACCTCTATAAACCCATAAGTGCCAGGAATTCGGTATGGACAGGTTTCAAAGGACTCGTTGGGAAGGTTTGTATTGCATTGCTTGGTGCTCTGGGGCTTGGGTACTTTGAGGATCCTCTGCCCTGGAACTGTGGCTAACAGTGCAGGAATGTCACTCTCAGCCAAATGCAGAATACAGGCAGCTGCACATCTCCCAGTCATTGGAACACAGTTTCTTCCCTCCTGTGGAGCGATGCTCTTGTAGACCGATTCCTCATTCAGAAGAACTACTCCATGTCCCATCACAGCCCCAGGGTTCCCTGAAACGTGCAGGCAATGTCTCCAGGTGGGAACCTGTCCTCAGTTCTTATTCAATCACCTAAAACTATCATTTAGCTGGGCACCGTTAGGCAGGTAAAAATGGCTTTAAAATTTTAGAACTTATAATCGTTTCCACAAATATAGTATGCCTATTGCAAAGAAGCATGATAAAAACATCTGGAGCAGCAGTCTCCTCCAAAAACTCAGTGGGAAGGGTCTTCTGAAGAAGCGGCAAAAGCCATCCTACAAGGACAGAACAGGGAAATCAGACTGCTTCACCATGCACAAGCCTGAGCTCAAAATACACAAGGAGGCAGGCTGGAGAGATGGCTCAGTGGTTTAGAGCACTTGCTGCTCTTGCAGATGACTGGGCTTCACTTCCCAGTGCCCACAGGGCAGCTCACACACCATGTGTAATTCTTGTTCAAGGGATATGATGCCCCCTTCTGGCCCGGGGTACTATATGCATGTGGTACACATACATCCATGCAGGTAAAACACTCATACACATAAAAAAATAATTTTTTTTTGTCTTTTTGAGACAGGGTCTCCTTGTAGCCTCAGCTGGCCTGGAACTTGCTATGTAGACCAGGCTGGCCTTGAACTCACTGAGATTCCCCTGCCTCTGCCTCCCAAGTGCTGGGATTAAAGGCATGGGCCATCACACCTAGCTAAAATAAATCTCTAAAAGTATTCAGGAGTGGCTGGGGTGAAGCTTGGAGGTCGAACATGGGATTAGCATGAACAAGGTCCTGGGGTCAGTCCCCAGCATGAAAATGAAAATGAAAGCAAAGGGGGCTAGAGAGATGGCTCAGTGGTTTAAAGCACTTGCTGCTCTTCCAGAGGACCAGAGTTTGGTTCCCAGCACCCACATTGGATGGCTCATAACACCCTATAACTACAGCTCCAGAGAGATCTGACTCCTCTTGCCTCCACATTCATGTGTATATACCATCCCTCCCCACATATATTCACATAATTAAAAATAAAAAGACATTTTTTTGGTCTTTTTGAGACAGGGTCTCTCTGTAGCTCCAGCTGTCCTGGAACTCACTATGTAGACCAGGCTGGTCTTGAACTCACAGAGATCTGCTTGCCTCTGTCTCCCGAGTGCTAGGATTAAAGGCGTGTGCCACCATGCCCGGCAAAAAAACATCTCTTTAAAAAACACTCACACAGGAGGTTCTAGAGAATACTGTAAGATAACTATTGGGTTTGAAACAGAAAGGAGATTCACTATGTAGACCAGGCTGGCCTTGAACTCACAGGGATCTGTCTGCCTCTGCCTCCCAAGTGCTGGGCCCGACCTGTAATTAGGATTTGTAAGAAGCAGTTCAACTCAGTGCCTAGAAGCAATCATTTAACTGTTCTCTAGCAGAAACACCTTACATTTTACCTCAAAGCTGAGGAAAGATATCTTCAAAACCTTATTAAAATCTATTTTCATGACTGGAGAGATGGTTCAGCATTTAAGAGCATGATCTGCTCTTGCAGAGGACCTGGGTTCAATTCCCAGCACCCACACGACAGCTAACAACTGTCTGTTCTAGGGGATCCAGCACACTCTTTTGGCTTCCGTGGGCATTGTACACACATGGTGCATTACATACATGTAGGCAAAACACTCATGCATATAAAATAAAAGTAAATGAAAACATCTTTACTCTCTGATGCCTTCCCCACAATCCTAATAAAATTGAAAAGCTTAAATCTTATGCATACTTCCCCCCTTTTGATGGTGCCAATCTGTCATTATCTCTTTGATTTACCCTTGACCCCCTCTCAACAAATTTAATTCAAAATGGTTTCAAAACTCACCTCCTGACTCCTGACTTATGTTTACTCCATTATTATCCTGGTTCCTATATCCACAGGCCCCTCTTCAGTCCATTGCCTAACTCCATTCATCCAGACCACCATGCAGCACACTACACAGACTCATGTGGACAATATCCTTTTGATGTGTGGCTACAGATATTAGTCTCTGACCCAGATATCCCAAGCTAGCGAGGCCTCCTGACCCCACATCACCCCAAGTCAGGTATGTAGCAACCAGAGACTGAATGCAATGCCTATTATGCCCTAAGCCACCCCCCATCCCCTCTCCCTGTCTCCCTCCCTCTCCCTCTCTCTCCTCTGGAAATGTTATCTTTGGGCTAGAGTATAGTCTCACCATGCTCATCTGCAGCAACCTCTCTTTCTACTGTCACACCTGCTGTCAAATAAGTGGCAGGCACCCTGTTGAAAGTCTGCCTGTGAATTGGTAATCTCTTCCTTGAGGGAAGCTTACCAACCCTAGGCCACCTGAGACTCTTTAAGCAGTCAAGTCCTATATGACAGTCACACATTAACTCTAAGGCAAAACCTTTCCCCTACCCTTGCTGCTAAGAATCAGAAACAACCCAACCAAACATACTGTGGGCTACTTAACTATGTGGCATGGGCCCCCCTTTCCTCTGAAATCAGTAAGAAGGGACTCCAGACTTGCCTTGTGGGCCTGAACTCTCCTCAGAGCTGTGCCATGCTGCCTTTCCATGGTATTAATAACCTGCTAATAAATCTGTTACCCAAAAGGGCAATCTGCCTCCGTGCCCCTCTTTAAAAAAAAAGATTTAAGTATATGAGTATTTGCATGCATGTATGGATATGCACCACATGTATATCTGGTACAGAAGAGGGTGGTCAGATCCCCTGGAACTGGAGTTACAGACGTGAGCTGTGGGTTCAGGGAACCAAGTCTGAGCCCAATAAATGCTCATAATCCCTGAGCCATCCTTCCTGCTCCCTCAGTGACCCTCTTGAAATGCACCTCATGCTCTGAGACCTTGCAAGAAAGAGAGGAGAGCGAGAGAGAGAGAGAGAGAGAGAGAGAGAGAGAGAGAGAGAGAGAGGAGGCAGGAGAGAAGCAGCAGAAGAAAGAGGTGGGCAGAGCGGGGGCAGAAACCAATGCTTTAGCCCAACTGCCTCTCCATGTGAAAAGTCCTAAGGGCAGAGAACGCAGGGAGTTTGCAGACTCAGTTGAAGGCAGTTCACAGGCCCAGTGATGCCAACCTGTGGAACAAAGCAGGTGTTAAGCTAACCCTCATTCTGCCTTTCCTTAAGTGAATTCATAAGAGGCCTAAACACAAACTGCTGACAGGAGGGTAATGTTTTTGTTTTTGTATAGTAGGTTATCATAATTTAGCTACATCTATCCCATAGAGTGGCTCACTTCAGTCTTTATTCAACCCCAATGAGGGGAGGAAGCAAAGAAATCAGAGGCCTAGCTCAGAATCCCAGGGGCCTGCTGCTGGCTTACCCACGTGTAGAGTTCTTTTCTGATGGTTCTGGATATCAACCCAGAGCCTCACAATGCTGGCATCAACCACTGAGCTTTATCTCCATCCTGGGTAGCTTTCCTTGATCAATAGCTCTGCAAAGGAGCTACAGGCCAAAGGCTGCCTCTTTAGCCTACACCTCAGAGATGAAGGACTAACAGAAAGCTAGGAGCCTGGAGGTCCAGGGGAGGGCTAGGTGCAGTGGGTTAGAAATAAAGAACTCATGTCAGGTCCCTACTGAGTGACCACACACATTTTCAAAACCCCTTTGGCCACAGTCTCTTAAAGGTGCATTGATCAGACTGGAGAAGGAAATCCAGGTGGCCTGGGGCTTGGAGCTACCTTTATACCACTTGGGCATCTCAGACCTAATCCCCTTTCCTTACAACCCCTACCTCAAGGGGCAAGGCCTGGGTGCCTGGCAGCTCCTAAACAGGATCCTATGAGAGCCAGCCTTTCTGCTAGTCTGATTGCCTAGAAAGAAACCCCAGGGGCTGGGGGTATGGCTCAGTTGGTAGAGTGCTTGTCAAGCATTCTCCAAGCCCCTGGGTTCCATCCCCAGCACCACATAAATTGGGCATGGTAGCACAGGCTGCAATCCCAGCACTTGGGAGGTGGAAGCAGGAGGAACATTGTGGTAGCAGGCTACTAATGAGTTCTAGGCCAGCCTGGGCTACATAAGATCCTGCCTCAAAAAGAAATAACAAAGACAGAGAGGAAGAAGGAATGTCACATTGGACTGCACAGGGAAGGGTTCAGTGGATCTGAAGCACTCCTGGCCTCTTCGAGGCACACTTGGCATGGAACCAACCCAGCGCTTCCCTGCACAGCGCCGTCTCACCCAGTCATCCTGAGCTTCCAGCCAAGCACGGTGCCGTCCAGTGAGGCGAGTACATAGGAGGTCCACCATGTAAAGGCAGTCCCGGAGCACATGGAGCCTATTCCTCCCCTTGGTATTCTTACAAGGGCTTTGATCCAGGAGCATGCCAGCGAAGGCCACAAGCACTACCACTCTGCCCCAGTTGAGGCTTTGCTGGTCGGACAACACGACATCCGCCATCTGTGACAGCAGCTCCAGACTGTTGCCCTGGTAGCCGCGGAAGGAGGAGAAGAAGGGCTGGTGGAGCTGCAGGGTCTGTGCCGCTACCGAGCGCAGCACGGCGGCCTCGCTGGAGCTCGGTGGCAGCTCCCGGGTGCCTGGTTCCCGTGCGCAGAACAGCAGGTAGTCTATCAGCAGCTGCCGGGTGCGCTCCCGCAGGGGATCTGCCATCCTCCAGCCTCTGCACCCGGCCTGACTGACCCCAGCGGGCTTTCTAGGCCCAGCCCCGCCCCCGCCCGCCCTGGCTCTCGATTTCCCAGGTCCATGGGTGTGTGTGTGGGGGGGGGGGGGGGAGCTTGATGGGAATACCACTTGCACCTGTTACACAATTTTCGAGATGAGGTCCAGAGGCGTGCGCCTGCCCAGGTGTGTCATGGAGCATGCAGGAGCAGTGTGACACTCTTGGATTAATGCTCACCTCTGGGCCGGAGGATTAAGAAGCAGACCAGGACTGGTACGCAACTGGTAAGTGCTGCTTAGCATGCAGGAGGCCCAGGGTAGAACCTCAGCACCGCATAAACCCGGCATGGTGGCACATGGTTCTATTCCCAGCACTTGGGAGGTGGAGGCAGGAGGACCAGGAGTTTAAGGTCATCCTCGGCTATACAGAGCATCCAAGGCCAGCCTGGGCTACAGGAGACCTTGTCTCAAGACAAACAAACACCCCCCACCCTCCAAACAAAACAAAACAAAAAGATAACAAACAGGACCAGGAAATGTCTCAGTGAGTAAAGGTACCTGTGGCCAACCCTGACAACCTGAGCTCCATCCCCAGGATCCACACGCAGAGGGAGAGAATCAACTTCTGAAAGTTGTCCTCTGATCTCCACATGTACATAAACGTGTGCACACAAAACAAAATGTGGTTAAAAAACAGCACTTGGGAGGCAGAGGCACATGCATCTGTGTCAGTTCAAGGCCAGCCTGGTCTACATAGTGAGTTCCAGGCCAGCTGGGGCTACAGGGAGACCTTGTCTCAAAAAGAGAGAAAAAAAAAGTTAAAAAAATTAATTAGCTGCCACCACCACCACCACCAAACCCACAGAGGTGAGTGAATCCTGAAGGCACACAACTGCTATCTCAGCACTCAGAAGGCTGATGTGGAAGGAGCTCTTCTAGTTCAGGGCCATCCTGGGCTACATAGCCAAATTTTGTCTCCAAACCTAACCAAAACCAAATCCAAAACCAAGCCAGAGGGGCAGTGTGGAAAGTTGGACTCCGCTTTTGCTGTCTTAACTTGCTATTGACTGGGCTGACACATTTGGGAAATGAAGTTCTACAAATTGTCAGCTGTCCCAGGCCCAGAGAAGCAATGTGGTCCCAACCCCTAGCCCTGCTCATCCCTGATCTACCAACTGTGCTCTCCAAGGCCCCTGGCTGTCCTTCTTTGAAAGTCTCGAGCAGTTCCCAGGTCTCCTGGTCTGTAATCCTTGTGGATCATCTCTAGGGGCCATCCTGTGACTTACAGAGTTGCTGAGGTTGCCCCAGTCTCCTCTGAGGCCTCACCTCTGCTCACTGTCCTCGTCTCGGTCTCTTCTTTCTTTGCCAAGCTCCTAAGAAGCCTTCTTTTTTTTTCCAGGGAGGTCTCCCCCAGAGGGCCTTAAGAGAGCTCTCTAGCCTGTCGAAGAACCCAGAACCCTTGAGTGTTCCTGAGGGGACATTTTCATATACTGCCGACATTAAAAAAAAACAAAAAAGTACAGTGGGGCTGGAGAGATGGCTCAGTGGTTAAGAACATGGGCTACTCTTGCAGAGGACCAGGGTTTGATTCCCAGACCCCACATGGTGGCTAACAATCATATGTAACTCGAGTTCCAGGGGATGGAGGATCTGATACCCTCTTCTGACCTCTGAGGGGATTGCATGACACGGGTGCACTTACATATATATGCAGGTAATACACTCACACACATAAAATAAAAAAAAATTTTTTCTTTTTTAAAAGTGATACTTTTTTACTCTTGTTCTCTCAGGAGTTTTGGAGACTGCTGATGTCACAGCAGCACCCTGATGACTGACCGAATGCTGCTTCTGCAATCTGAAGGTCTCTCTGAGGAGCAGGGTCCTGAGGCTGAGCCTATAAAGTCAGAACAGGAAGACCTGGGAGAGCAGGACAGGAGACTATGTGACCAACACTTAGGCACAGGTCGTCTTTGGCTGATCAGACTCCAAGGGCCATCCACAGTGCCAGTTTCACCCAGGAATGATTGCATTGTCTGAGGTGACCTTTGATTCCTTTAAGGAATACATGCCATCTTGCTGTATACCATTTGTTTTGTTTTTAAGATAAGGTCTTGGGACTGGGATGTAGCTCAGTTAGTGCAGTGTTTGCCCAACATACAGAACATTCTGGGTTTGATCCCCAGTAGTGCATAAAAGTATAGTACACCCAGCTCATGGTGCATGCCTATAATCCCAGCATTCCAGCACTTGAAAGGTCATACTGGGCAATGCAGCAAGCCTGGAATACACAAGACCCTATCTTAACAAAATGAGGGCTGGTGAGATGGCTCACTGGGTAAGGGTGCTTGCCGCCAAGCCTGGTGACCTGAGTTTGAGCCCCAGGAGCCACATGGTAGAAAGAGAGAACAGACTCCTGATGGCTGTCCTGACCTCCACAAGTGTGCCATGGCTTGTGGATTCACACTCATGCACAAAATACATTAAAAATAAATAAATGTAAATAAATCAAAAAATGAAAAGATGGGGTCTTACTGTATTGCTGAGGCTTGTCTTGAACTCTTGGGCTCAAACCATCCTACTGCCTCAGCTCCTGAGTACTTGGACTACAGGTATGTGCCAACACTTCTGTTTATAGGGCACGTTATTAAAATAGGAGTCGCTAAAACAAAGAATAAATCTCAAAGAATAAATTTCCTTTAAAAGAAAAAAGGAAGGAAGTGAAGGGACTTCGTAATAAAAAGCTCTTAGCTGCTTCTAGAAGGAACTGCTGAAGTTCAAATAAAGACAAGATACCCTTTGCTATCAAAGGCATTGTCATTCAAGAACTACCTATCCATCTGTCTACATAAGAACAATTGCAGAGCAACACACATGAATATGATTTATATGGATGACATCCACTTTAAATGCTTCAATAACTACTCATATGTTTTTTGAGCAACTTTACTGTGTTGTGTTACTGCACAGGAAGGCCCTGCTTGCTCTCAGAAGCAGTCGTGCCACAAACAGCAACCAGCTTTCTCTCAAATACGTGATCGCATGTTACTGCAATCCATCATCTCATCACATAAGGACTCGAACACCCTCCAGCCTTCTGCATGCGTCTACTTCATTTCTAAAGGTTCACACAGACAAAAGCATTTTATTTGAAAAAGATGACTGAACAGGAGGCCAAAAAAAGCTGACTTAACAATAAAAATACATTAAAAAAAGGGATTTGGGGTTATCACATTGGAATTTTCTTCTGTTATTGACCAGTGAAGTCTTTCTCACAGTCCATAAAGCTGTCACATCTAGAGGAAGGTTCTAGAAGCCACAGTCCACAGCAAGAAAAGGTAGATTTTAAAGCGCTCTGAAGATGGACTGGCTTCCAGGAAGCAATAGGAATTTTTTAAATGCTGAGAAATGCATACTTCTAGTGGTTGGAATAGCTTTAAAAACAGACAAGGAGCCAGGTGTGGTGGTATAAGCCTTTAGTCCCAGCACTTGGGAGTCAGAGGCAGGTGGATCTCTGTGAGATGTGAGATTGAGGCCAGCCTGCTCTACATAAGCATGTTCCAGGACAGCTGGGGCTAGAGGGAGACCCTGTCTCAAAACAAAACAAAACAAAAAACAAACGAACAAAAAAGAAACAACAAAACCCAACAAAAATAGCAGAAAACCCAAAACACATATACACAAAACAGATGAACTGGAGAGATGGCTCAGCAGTTAAGAGCACTGGCTGCTCTTCCAGAGGACCTGTGTTCAGTTCCCAGCACCTACATGGCGGCTGACAACCCTCTATAACTCCAGGAACTCTGATTCTCTCTTCTGGCCTCCAAAGACCCTGCATGCATGTGGTACACTTACATACATACAGTCAAAACACACACATATAATAAAGATAAATAAATCTAAAAAAATTTAAAATAAACTAAAAACAGAGGAACTTTAAAAAGTGTTTCGGATGAAATGCACTGTCCAAAGGTGTTCTTGAAGTGCTGAGACCCACTTAAGTAGATTTCCAGGGTGGGGTGGTTCTAATGGTGACAATGGAGGGGATGAGTGAATGCTGAGCTGTGGAGCTCTTCCCATAGGCTAACCACGAGAGGCTCGAGGTGCCTCTGGAAGTCCTTTATATCTTCACGGGAGAATTCACACTCTTCTCAAGCATGTACGTGCACATGTCAGAGGATGGTTACGCCCAAACCTGTGAAGACACACAGACAGATCATTCTTAGTAGGTAATAACTTGTAAGGTGAGTCTAAAGAGAAAATCAGTCTGCACATACGTGTGTACATGGTACATACACTCATATACTCTATGAAAAATGGCTCTCAGCACTTAAGCACATCTGACACCCACCCCTTAGTTGTCTGCTGGGTGTCTGCTGCCTCCTCACAAGGGTCTGGGGACTCTCTCATAAAGTTTCTTTTGAGAATTGAACCACAATAATCCACACAGTGCACAGTGCACACAACACTTCACTGCTAAAGGAGTAAACTTTTTGTTTCAGTAACTTTTCAAAAATCCTTTTATCTATTTGTTCTAAAACTAGAAACTTAACCTATTCCCTTTAAAGACTCCCATGTTTTGGGACTAGAGAGATGGCTTAGTCATTACAGACACTAGGTGCTCCTTCAGGGGACCCAGGTTTGGTTCTCAGCACTCACATGGTGGCTCACAACTGCCTGTAACACCAGCTCCAAGGAAATCCAAAGCCTTCTACTTGACTCCAAGGGCACCTGCACACATGTGGTGCATATACACACACTCAGGCAAAACAGTCGTACACATAAATAAATCTTTTAAAAAAGGACTCCCATGTTTTAAGAGAATAGAATATCTAATGATTACTTACTTTCTAAGATGTTACTAAAAATAATTTTCATTAATTTATTTAGTATGTGTCTGTATACGTGTGTGCCCGTGCCTGTGCACCCATGCATGTGTGTATGCGTGCACTACAGCACACATGTAGATAGAGGTCAGAGGACAACTTGAGGGTGTCAATTCTCTCCTTCTACTATGTAGGTTCTGGGGATCCAACTGAGGTCATCAGGCTTGGCAGCCTGTGCATTTACCTACTGAGCCATCTCACCAGCTCCTCTGCTACTTTCCTTAAAATGTGCCCCTTACCCTCTGTCCAGCACTCTTAAAATTATTATGCTTGGGGCTAGAGAGATGGCTCAGCGGTTAAGAACACTGACTGTTCTTGCAGAAGACCTGGGTTGGAATCCCAGCACCCACATAGCAACTAACAACTGTCTGTAACTCCAGTTCCAGGGGATCCGACAGCCTCTTCTGTCCTCTGAGGGCATTGCATGACATGGGTGCACTTACCTACATGCAGCATAGCACTCATACACATAAAATGAAAGTAATAAATAAAATATATTAAAAATTAAAAAAAATTATTATGCTCCAAATACACCCAATCCTAATCAAGTCTCTATCCGAAGACCTACCTTGAACCAGACCCCCATCCCTTCATACATTCTTCTACTCTCCCGGATTTGAGATCTCACACAACAGTGAAGCTGGGCTTAGCAGCCACATAATTCAGAGCACCAGAAGCTCACCCCCTGCTTTATGAACAGGCTGCTGTATGGTACTCTAAGGGACCTTGAAAGTCTGTTCAAAGCCACAAGGCCCTTCTCCTAGAGCGGCAGATATGTACTCAGCAGATCATCCCAGGGGCTTCGCAGGCCTCTGGCCTTTGGGCCTCAAAGGGGTCTATGACCTGACACACAAGATTGGTTATGGTAAAAAGAACCCACAGCACAGGAAGGAGAAAACCTGCCATTTACTCGAGGTCAGAATTGTAAGAATCTGTTTTTTGTTTATTCATTTGTTTTTGACACAGGGTCTCAATATGTAAATGTGGCTATCCTGAAATTCACTATGTAGACAAGGCTGGCCTCAAACTCACAGATATCTGCCTGCCTCTGCCTCCCAAGTGCTAGAATTAAAAGGATGCACCATTTGACGACCAGTCTAAGAATCAGACTTCTAGGATCTGAAGGAACATTCTGGTTATCTAGCCCCTCTATTCCCTCAGCACCACATGGATGGTCAGTGGTCTCTTGGTGTGTGAATGCCTATGTGAAGCAGCACCCAACCTCCCAGACAGCTCCTGCCTCTGTGGCTTTGGGCAGGGCCAGCAGGAGAGTGCTGGCTGACTGTGCATCTCAGGAAGGTCGCTGCTCCCTGTCCTTTCATGAAGGAAAACCAGACATCTCTCTTACTCTTAGGGTGTGATCCCATGATCCTGAGCAGAACGCTGTCCCATCAGGGGAAACTCGCAGTGTGCTGACGCGATTTTCATGTCCAAACAGGATGGAGACTCGGGAGCCTTTGAGAACATCCCAGACATTGATGGTATAGTCATTGTACCCAGCAAACAGCAGGCGACCTTAAGGTGAAGGATACAATGATTAAACCAGTTCCTGTTTTTCTTTCCATGACTATCACTCAAACACTCACTCATACATTTCCTCATCCATCCATCTGTTCATCCAATAAATAGCAGTCTAGGCCCACTGTGTGCTGACTTTGGAATTCAGGGAGAAAGTACTTTCTCTGTACTCTGTGGAGGGCATGAGACAGGGAGGGATAAATCACAGTAGCACCCTTTCGTGGAAGCTGCTATACTGGGCTTAGGAGTGTGAAAGATGCCATGGGTCTTAGAGGAAGGAGGACCAAAGAGGGTACTGCAGATACACACCACTCATTTCTAATCTTCAACTGGAGTTTACAGAGATTAAATCAAAGTGAGCAAGAAGGCTTTTGGGGGCTGAGCAAGAATCTGCCATAGAGAGGAGGAGCCAGGTAGATGTGCCACAAAATGGCAGCAGTTTCATGTGCACAGCCTCAGAACACAGCAGCGTTCTGTCAGGACTGGTCTGGCCTCTGCCAGTTGCCACCCCAGCTGTGGCAGTATCAAGGAGATTCAGGGCATGGAGGGGAAAGGGCCAGGGAAAAGGTGAAGGGAGGGTTGTCTGAAGGTCAGATGTGGCCTCGGCATATTGCTTTACAGAATGGTCAGGGTTGGGCAGCTTGGCAGAGAGCTGGGTTCCTCTAGGATCCTGACCTACAGTCCTGGAGAAGTTTATGGAATAAAATCTTACCACTGAGGGAGAAGTCCACGCTGGATGCCCCAAATATGATACTCTCCTTAGAATAGATGGCAACCTCTCTGTCTGCCCTGAGGTCATAGAGGCGACACTGGGGTGAAAAGAAACAAACAAAGGCATAATTAATCCTGGCTTTGCTTTTTGAAGCAAAGACTACAGAGCTAATGGGGGGCTGGCAGCTTCTGTGGTTTAAGGAAACCTCTTCAGTTTTCTCTCATATTATTTTAGCCCTCAGTCCTGCTTTCTATTAATCTCCATGGGTTAGTGGAACTCAAAGAAACACAAGGGTAGCAAATTTCTTCAGGTACAAAAACAAACATGAAATCCTGTTTTCTTTTCCCTATCAAAGCACATATAGTTGGGGCTGGAGAGATGGTTCAGCAGTTAAGAACAATGATTGTTTTTGCAGAAGACCCGGGTTCGAATCCCAGCACCCACATGGCAGCTAACAACTGTCCATAACTCCAGTTCCAGGGGATCCCACAGCCTCTTCTGTCCTCCACAGGCATTGCGTGACACAGGTGCACTTACTCACATGCAGACATAACGCACAAAAAAAGAAAAAAAGCACATATAGTCATTGTGGAAAATTCAGAAATATCCAGAAATGTGAAAAGGAGTGGAAGTCATCCGAAGTCCTACGGGACTTTGCTCATTTCTGGGCTGTTCCTTTTCATGCTGTTTCTATGTTATGTGTTGAAACAGATGGAGTGGATGTCACATTACTGTCTGTCAACATTATATGTTATGAACATTTTCTGAACTCAAATATCTTCAAAGGTGATTTACACAGTTGTCTAATGTTCCCCATGTGGACATATATCAGTCTCTTGGGTCACAGCCAACTAAATATTTTGCTTGTGACTAATTTTTCTCTTTTATAAAGAATAGTATGTTGGACACTTTTTGGAAGAAAACTGATTGAATACAGTACAAGGGACAGAGGGTTGGGCTGTGACAAGAGACTTCCCATAACCCTGTGATGAACATTTTCATGAAAAATCTTTATATACATGTCTGATGTCTCCATAGATTAGTTTAGGAGTCAAATCCTTAGAACAGGAAATGGCATGACCAGGGCAAAAGGTAGGGATGTCTTTAAGACTTGATGCCCAGGCCCACTAGCAGCCATGGTGTGGGCTGCTCAATCCCAGGTTCTCCCACTGAGATGTGGGCAGGGGGATGATTGCTGCTGGAATTTTATTATCTTTAGAGGGAAGAATTTATTTATTTATTTGTAATTATTTATATCTAAGGGCAAGCAAAGTTTATTGAGAAGTAAAGAAACGGCTTCCAATAGCTGGGAGAGAACCCGAAAGTGAGTTTTGGGAAGAATCTATTATAGGGCTTTTAACTCTTTCATGTCAGTTAAGACTTTGAGCTCTGAATGACCAAGCTCTTAGAGGTTCTGAGTTAGTCTCCACTGGGAGGTCCTCCGTCCTGGGCAATGCCTGGCTGGTCCAAGAGCCAAAATGGACGTCTGATCACTTAACTTGCACTTCTTTGCAGAGTACTTTGAAAATATTTTCAGGTGTTTGTCATTTTGGAATCATTGCTCTATAAATGGTCTGCATCCTTCCTCCTTCCCGTCCTTCCTTTTTTGGCTTTGGGGATTGAACCCAGGACTTCATGCATACTAGGCAAGCCCTCTACCACTAAGACACCTGCAGTGCTTACTGTTGTGTTCATCATATTGATCATGCAACCTTTTTCATGACTAAAGAGCCTCTCTTGGGCTTCTCTACAGATGGCACAAGTTTTCCCGAAATGTGACCCTTACACTTTGTTGTATGTTTTTGACATATTAATGTTTAATTAAAAAAAAGATTTATTTATGTGTGTGTGTGTGTGTGTGTGTGTGTGTGTGTGCGTGTGTGTGCACGCGCATGTGCATGCAGGTGCCTGTGGAGGAAGAAGAGAGTGTTGGATCCCCTGGAGCTGGAGTTATAGCTCCAGTTATACTGCAGCTGTGAGCTGCCCAACAGGGGAATTGAACTCAGGTCCTTTGGAAGAGCAGCAAGTGTTTGTTAACCACTAAGCAATCTTTCCAGCCCTCAGATCTTCATTATATCTTTGAAAAATTTAAAAACAAGAAAACATTTTTTCTTAAAAACATATGCCAACATAATTTGCCATTAGTAGTAAAAACCTGAAAATTGACTCTGTTTTGGGGTCAGAAAGTCATGACTGAGAGTTTTAAGGAAAAAATGAAAGGATTTAAAAAACACTTACGGCAATGTTTACTTGTTTCATATCCCAGGCTGGCCTTGAACTTCCTCTGTATACATAGCTGAAGATGACCTTGAACTCCTGCTCCTCCTGCCCCACCTCCCCACTACTGTGATCATAAGCATGAGCCACCATGCCAGGCTTTATGGCAGTGTTTTCTTTCTTTTTTCTTTTTTTTTTTGAGACAGGGTTTCCCTGTAGCCCCAGCTGGCCTGGAACTTACTATGTAGACCAGGCTGGCCTTGAACTCACAGAGATCCACATGCTTCTGCCTCCTGAGTGCTGGATTAAAGGCATGCGACACCACGTCCAGCTATGGCAGTGTTTTTAACAGGAGGAAAAACCTGACAAGAGCTAACTGTCCAAAACTCAAAGACATCTTAAGTAAATGATGGTGTGCCCATAATATGGAATACTAGGCAACTGTTAAGAAAATATACTAGAGGGTCTAAAGAGATGGCTCAGCGTTTAAGAGCACTGGCTGCTCTTGCAGAGGACCCAGGTTCAGTTTCCAGGATGCCCATGGCAGCTAACAAGCATCCTTAACTCCAGTTCCAGCGGACCCAATGCCCTCTTCTGATTTCCTTGGGTTCTGCATGCGCAGGTCCACTTACATACATGTAGGCAAAACACTCATACACAAATTGAAAACAATTTTAAAACAAAGAAAATACAGGGGCTGGAGAGATGGCTCAGCAGTTAAGAGTACTGGCTGCTCTTGCAGAGGACCTGAGTTCAGTTCCCAGCACCCACATGACAGCTAACAACTGTCCATAACTCCAGTTCCAGAAGATCTGACACCTTCTTCTGATCTCTGCAGGCACTGCATGACATAGGTGCACTTATACAAATGCAGGCAATACATTCATACACATAAAACAGAAATAATAAAAAAATTTAAAAAAAGAAAATAAACTAGAGAAAAATGTTTATTAAGCACAGAAAAATGTGCCTAAGCTATTGTTATGTGAAAGAGTCAAATACATAAATAAACATCATATTTACAAAAAGAAACTGCAGACAGGATTCATTCAACTGTGAGTTTCTTTAGGAAAGATGATTAATGTGATTTCCCTCAAATTTTCTTCATTGAATACACATGCCTTCTGTAACCAGAAAGCAAGGAGTTTTTTGTCTATTTGTTTGTTTGTTTTTTGAGACAGGGTCTCCCAGTAGCCCCAGCTGGCCTGGACTATGTAGAGCAGGCTGGTCTCGAACTCAGAGATCCCTCTTGCCGCTGCCTCCCGAGTGCTGGGATTAAAGGCGAGTACCACTATGCCCTGAAGAAGATGTTTTTAAAACAGTGCCTTCAGTACCTTCACTCCCATGGCCTGCTGCTCCCTTGCAGTGTATTCTATTGCTTGCTTTAAATAGTTTCTTTGCTACTTTCACAAAAAATAAAATAAAGCTCTCATCTTCCCCTTTGTGTGTTCAATAACTGAGAAACGTACCGTTGCGTCATCTGACCCTGAGGCAAAGGCGTCTCCACTGGGGTAGTATCTGCAGAGAGAGTTGGCAGGGAGTCATTATGGGCTGCAGCTATTCCCAGCCCTCCACACCTGTCAGAACATCTGGGAAGGCATTTCGGGCCAGACTCTGGGAACCAGAACCTCTATAGGAAGATTTGTTGTGGAGACCAGAAGGAGCCTCAAGTGGCAGGCCCAGTGGCCTCTTGTTTTCCTCCTGGTAAACGGGACAGTGGCACTGGCCTTAGAGGGCTAAAGGAGGTAACATGGATTCCCATCAGACACTGAACAGAGTAAGAACCCTGTCCTTCAGCTAAGTCCCAAAGTGTGGCTTGGAACCCAGGAACAATGGAGTCGGATGGGCAGAGCCATGTCAGCTGTCTGCACCGTCAGAACACACGGCACTTTATGTCCTTACTTCCTACTGATCACTGAGACAAGGATGGTGATAGCGGTGGTAGCTGTCAGTCATTGAATGCTTTTTATGGCATCATCTTACCCAGCCTTGGTTTCCTTATGTGAAAAGCAAGTATAATAATGTGCATCCCCATGGTGAAGATGAAGTAGGGCAGTGTACATGCAAAGAATCCAGTATGGTACCAAGTAAAAGCATTCGATGCCAGGCGTGGTGGTGCATGCCTTTAATTCTAGCACTTGGGAGGCAGAGGCAGGCAGATCTCTGAATTAGAGGCCAGCCTGGTCTACATAGTGAGTTCCAGGGCAGCTGGGGCTACAGGGAGATCCTGTCTCAAAAAACAAACAAAAAAGACCAAAAAAAGCATTCGATGACTGACAGCTACCACCTCTATCACCATCTTTGTCTCAATGATCAGTAGGAAGCAAGGACATGAAATTGTAAATCAGAGGTAGGATTGGAGCAAGGGTAATATTTATTTAGAGACAGGGTCTCATGTAGCCTAGGCTGGCCTCAAACTCTATGTAGCCGAGGATGACCTTGAAGTACTGATTCTTCTGCCTCCCTATCCCCAGTGCTGGGATTAAAGCAGTGCACTACCACACTTGGTTTATTCACTGCTAGAGATAGAAGTCAGGGTTTTAAGTATGCGAGGTAAGCACTCTACCAACTGAGCTACATCCCCAGTCTCTGAAAAAGGATCTTTAATCCCTCCACTTTGCCCACACCCAGCTGTGCCCCATCCTGGCTCTACAGCTCCAGATTTGGGAATTAATTCTCCTCCTGGAGAGATGATAGTAAAAATTTCTCTCAAGGGATAGGGAAGCGTGAATTTTTTAGTGCTCATGTTTGTGTATGTGCATGTTCTTATGTGTGCATGTGCAGAGGCTGGAGGACAACCTCAGGGGCCAATCTCAGGAACACCATCGACTCCCCTGAAGCAGGTCTCTCACTGACTTAGAGCTCACCAATTAGGCTACATTGGCTGTTCACTGAGTCCAGAGATCCTTTCGTCTCCACCTCCCAGGGCTGGGACTGCAAGCACTCACCACTATGCCTAGCATTTTTATGTGAGTGCTGGAGATTGAACTCAGATCCTCAAGTGCTTTACCAGATGAGCCATGTCCCCAGCCCTAGCAAGCATGGTTTTGTGTGACTACTTTACACTGCTCTGAAAGAAAGGGATGGAGAACAGAGAGTTCGGAGGAGAAATGCCAAAAACTTTCAGCTCTGCTACATGTTGTGGTGTGGACACATCTTTTTCAAAGTACTAGGGAGTCGTGGAGTAACAGAAACTCCTGTATTCCATTATCTAATCAAGACTGATTTCTAGGGGCTGGAGAAAATGGCTCAGTGGTTAAGAGCACTGCTGCTCTTGCAGAGGTCCTGGGTTCAATTCCCAGCACCCACATGGCAGCTAACAACTGTCTGGAACTCTAGTTTCAGGGGAATCAGACAACCTCTTCTGACCTCTGAGGGCACTGCACAACACAGGTGCACTTACACACGTGCAGGCAATACACTCATATACATCAAATATTAAGAAATAAAATATTTTTAAAAAGAGAAGGATTTCTAGATAATACTCCACAGCCAGGGCTGTATATCATTAATGCACAGGGATTTATTTTCTCAGTTTCGCCTTTCATCCTGCATCTTACTAATTTCACTTATTGTTATTGGTGGTTCCTGGATTGATTTCTCCTGATTTTCTTGGAAACTGTTGCTCATTACAAAAAGTCAGTCTTTTTCCTGATTCTACATTTGAGGGCAGGGAGTACTCAAGTACAGACATTTTTTTTTTATAAAAAATTTACATTAACGTGTGTGTGTGTGTCACAGCATGTGTATATGGAGGTCAGAGGACAACTTTCAGCAATCAGTTTTCTCTTTCTAGCATGGGTCCTGGGGATGGAACGCAGGTCATCAGGTTAAGCATCAGGTGCCTTTACCTGCTTGGTCATCCCACTGGAGAATATTCTTCTTTGGTACCTACTTTTAATAGGAACATGTCTCATATTTTCCCTCTAAGAAGCATGGCAATTAGAACTCAGAGCAAAAAGACGCCTCATACTGTCTTGGCAGTGGCGTCTTCTGAACGTGTGCAGTCCTGACCCTTCTCTGGGATTCCACTCATGGAACTGGCTGCTGGCTTGGCATCTCCATCTGGCTGTCTAGTTTGTACCTCAGGATGGAGCCCTACACAGTGCTCTCAGATCCAGGAGGATCCACCTCCCACTGTTGTTCCTACAGCCCTCCCTCTCTAAACAACTTGGCCACTGATTACTGTCTAGCTTAGAGATCTAGGTTCCCTGAGCTCAGGGCTCTTCTATACAATGCAGCCCTGGCGGGTTCAGGTGGTGTTAAGCTCTTTGCGTGTCGCCCTAAGGAATCAGGGTTCAAGCAACCGGCACAACTGCTAGCTAGTGCCACTGGTGAGTGAGAAACTGTCCGTCTAATATGGACACAGGAGTCTGTCTTCCGCCAGAATCTGTGGGCTATGGCAGCCTTACTTTTTAACTTGCAGGTAGGTAAACTCTCAGACCCTGCATAATTCTTGATATTTCTGTCTCCATGTCTCCCTTAGTTCCATCATTTGAATTGTCATTTTTTATCTTGAATTCATGAGCAACCGGCTGTATTTTTACCTCCCTAGGAGTATTTTTACTGACTACATACTCAGTTCTCTAGAATGTTTCCTCTCTGTAGCCAGAGCAATCTTTTAAAGGCCAGACAAGGGAACGGAGAGATAGCTTAGTGGTTAAGAGCAATGGCTGGACTTGCACAGGACTTCAGTTCAGTTCCCAGTACCTACATGGTGGCTAACAACCATCTATAACTCCAATGCCACAGGATCTGACACCCTCTTCTAGCCTCTGTAGGCACTGCACATTAACATACATGCAGGCAAAACACTCATGCACATAAAGTAAAAACAAACAAAAAATTATGGAGAGAATGCTATTTTTTCTTATTTTCTTATTTTTATTTTATGTGTATGAGTGTATTGCCTGCTTGTATGTAAGTGCACCAGTGTCATGCAATGCCCACAGTCAGAAGAGGGTGTCGGATTCCCCTGGAGCTGGAGTTAGGGACAGTGGTTAGCAACCATGTGGGTGCTAGGAATTAATTGAACCTGGGTCCTCTGCAAGTACAGCCAGTGCTCTTAACCTCTGGGCCATCTCTCCAGCCCAGAGAATGCTTTTTTTGGGGGGGTCTTTTTGAGACAGGGTCTCCCTGTAGCACCAGCTGGCCTGGAACTCATTATGTAGACTAGGCTGGCCTTAAACTCACAGAGATCCGCCTGCCTCTGCCTCCCGAGTGCTGGAACCAAAGGCACGCACCACCACCCCCGGCATAGAATGCTGGTTTTTTTTGCATTATTTTATTTATTATTTTTATTTTATGTGTATGAGTGTATTGCCTGCATGCATGTGAGTGCACCTGTGTCGTGCAATATTGTGGAGGTCAAAAGAGGGCTTTGATTTCCCCTGGAACTGGAGTTAAGGACAGTTTGTAGCCGCCATGTGGGTGCTGGGAATCGAACTCAGGTCCTCTGCAAGAGCAGTCAGTGATCTTAACCACTGAGCCATCTCTCAAGCCCCAGAATGCTATTTTTAAAAAAGGCCAGAGAGGCTCATGCTAGCTAACCTCTCAGAGGTCTCTTGGCTTTTTGCTAGGCCTGCTATCATCTCACCTCAGTGCTCCTTAGGGCTTTGTAACCCTGTCTTTGTATCGCCCTGACCTCAGTTTAAAAGTCACTGTCTCAGAGAGGCCTCTGACCTCTACACCTAAGAAACAACCTACCCTATCCTATCCTATCCTATCCTATCCTATCCTATCCTATCCTATCCTACTGTTTTACTTTCTTTCCCATGGCATTCACTGGATCTCAAATTAAATTATACATGTGTACATTTGTATTGTATCTGTTTTTTTCCTTGAAGGGCAGTAGAAGCCTCGTACATCCTGCTTGCTGCTGACCCATTTCTGAGACAATGCCTGGCATTCATACACTCAGTAAATACGAGCTTAATTAGGGGTATATGGGTTGTGTCTAAAGTAAGTAGATTGAGACTCTCCTGTGACCCTGAGCCTGTCCTGCTGAGGAACACTCTCTCCTCAGGTAACCTTTGCGGGGGCAGGGGTAGGGAAGGGGGTCCTGATGAGGACAAGCCAAGGAGCTCATGCATCCTACTCACTGACCGGACACTGTTGACGTCAGATTCATGTGTTTCAAAGGCTTGAACACACTGGCCAGAGCGCATGTCCCACACCATGGCCTTTTTGTCACAACCCTGCAAACAGAAAGTTACCCAGTTATGATGACTGCACGGACTGTGTGTAGACTGGGCATTTCAACAAGTTATTTTCTGTAACCCATCAACCCCGAGGAAGCAGAACCAGCTCCCAGGACAGAAGAGCGAGATGGGGAGGGCATCCAGCTTCCCCATTAGTGTTTCCTTCTTTTGCACACCTCTGAGTTGGAGGCAAGACCTCCAGCACCTCCTCTCACCTTCCTCATGGGCATTTCCCTTCCTCCACTCCCCTTCCCTTTCCTCCTCTTCATGTCCATCTTCCTAAGCTCAGAGGCATGGCAAGCAATGGGGCTCAGTCTGTGATACTAAGAGATGGGTTGGTGGAGCCAAGCAGAGCATTCGACAGCCTCAGCTTTGTCAGAGGTGTAGGTCCAGTCCTCAACACAAGTGGAAACAGGGTGCCCTTGAGCCATGTGCACCTCAGTAGTATGCTGGCCTGGGAAACATCTGCCCTGGGGCCTCTTCAAGGGCCTGTCACTGAATAGCTGGGGGTGTGGCAAGTTACATCCTCAGCCTTCTGCCTTAACACCTGATAGGTGCATGCTCTGAGTCACTAACATGACCCAGAAGATCACAGACAGGTTTTCCATATTCTGCTATCAAAATTCTGGGAGCTTTTTGATAAAAAAAAGAGCTTAGATAGTGAAATGCATTCTCTCAACAGTCAGATGAAGTGATGACTTAAAATTTGTGTTCAAGTTTTTGGCTTCAACCCAGAGTAAAGGGTTGGGATGAACAGGCACAGGTGATGGGGAAGAAGACCCTGAGCATTGCATTTCACTGAGGATAGAGACAGTCAAAGCCAAGTGTCTTCAACCTTGGATGCTGAAGTAAACAGAGTTCATGTGTGCAAAGACACAATACAATCTACAATGATTACCATTTTACAAGTGCAGTATGGTCAAGTGGGAGTGATACAGTTAGACAAAGGCACAAGGAGGGAACATACATGAATGACCAAATGCCCAAGAAGAAAGTCGGTCACACAGCCCTGGCCTGACTCCCAGGGCCAAAGCATGGGAAGCTTGGAGCAGAGAGCCCTACAGAAAAGAGTATGTGTCTCTCTCCTCACCACTGTCTCCTGAGCGGGGAAGGCAGGACTGGGTCAGGACAGCTAGCCCAGTTCTGTGTTCTCATTCCCAGTCTGCACAGTAATCCCCCTCCCATCTGGGTAACACTGCAACATCTTCCATCTACTTTGGGTAACCCCTTGGGAAGGAAGGGGGTGATTACTGCTGTACAATGCATTAAGCTTACAACCTAGGAAATCAGCCAGGACCCATGTATACTGACGCTGACCCCCAGTCTAGCGCCCCTCTGTACCATGTGGCCTTCACTGCCAATGAGCCTGCAAATTCTGTTTCCCACACCCAAAGATGGAAGATACAGTATGGAAGAGATGTACCCTGAGCTTCAGTATTAAAACAGAACATTCCAGATCTCTCTGTGGACTGTTGAATGTTGATGGCAGAATAGAAGGGGGCCTGAAGACAGTGCTGACACTGCTGTAGGGAGCTGAGGACACTTCTAGGGAAGATGTGGGACTAGACACAGAACAAACAAGAACTGCCACCATCTGCCTCCCTAGTGAACAGAGACCCTAGAGAGTTTCCTTGAATCTTTACCCCAGACACAAAGGTGTTTCCAGTTTCTGAGGGGGCCAGGTCCAAGCAAAGGACATCTGCTCCGTGTCCATGGAAGCTCTGCAGCAGCTGTCCGCTCTCCACATCCCACAGGGCACACGTTCCATCACCACTGGCTGTTAGAATCTGAAAAAAGAGTGTTGGTGAAGGTTAGTCAGCGGTTTAACCTTCCATAGGGAAATAGGGAAACTACACAGGCAGAATGCACACACACACACACACACACACACACACACACACACACACACACTCATTGCTGAATCTGGGTACAAGCACAAAGAAATGTTTCCTATATCAAGAAAGCCAAAGTGAACTTTCAACACCCTCACAGTCCTGTTTGGACACTTGTCTGCTTCTAGAGCTGAAATCCCAGTGGTCTTGCTGCCGTGCCTCCAGGGTTCCATGCCCGCCTTGCCTGTAGGAGATGCTCTGTGAACCTTTCATAGATGACACTGTGATGCAGTGTTTCTTGGACTTCATTATGCATACCAATCACAGGGCTGCTTGGTGATGTGCCATGTATGGGTGGGGCCTGAGAGTCTGCAAGTCTCTGAGCTCCCAAGGGAGTTGCTGGGGTCACTGGACTGCACTTGGAGGAGCATTTTGTCATGCCCTCCTGTGGCTGTTTTTCTCTGAGCAGTGTTACTCAGGGGCTCCCTGTACATGCCCAGATGTAGCAAACCCAGGGCTTCCTACATGCTAGCCAAACACTCTACCAGCTGAGCTACATCTCTGGTGCATGGTGGCTCTTGATGTTGAAGAACACAGGGACCATGATCCAGGGACGCTGGATCTAATGTGGAGACTAAGCTTTCCACCTGGAGCCAGGAGAATCTTGTGGACCACGTGGGTTCTGGGGGGCCAGGAGGCACCTGGCATATGGGTGCTAGATGCCAGACACCTTCCTCCATGGAAGCACTTTCGGGTCTGTGTAACTAAATCAATTCTGGATCTAGTCACAACTTGCTGAAGACACATGGTAGGAGTGCTAGAGGTTTATTCAAAGTAGATGTAGATTCAGTGTCCATAACATTTTGTTTTTTCATCTATGTTTTTAAATGTAAAGATTTATTTTATTTGTGTATGTGTGTTTATGTGCACCTTTGGGGGTAGAAGCCAGAAGAGGATGTCAGATCTCTTGAGGCTGGAGTTATAGGCAGTTTTTGAGGCTGCCTGGCTTGTTATGTGGGTGCCAGGATCCAAATCTGGTCCTCACAATCATGCATCACGTCTGCTTAACGGCTGAGCCACCTCTGCAGCCTTGTTTCTGCATTTGTTAAAATAGGAGGAATGTAAAACAGAAATGTGTTCAGTGTGCATTCCCGAATCTCAGCAGCTCTTGAGGGTTTATACATGCCAGTACTTTACAAGCTGCACTCAGACCCCGACCCAAGCAGCGCAGGGTGCTCTATACCACACCTGTAGTTTATCTCAACTCTAGCAACATCAATAGCCATTCTTCCCCAATTTCTGATTTTACCATAAACAGTAACAGTAACCAAGGAGAAACAACAGGTACTTCCCCTGGAGCCAATGCTGGGTGTAGAGCTGATCCTTCCCTCCACAGCGTCTGGTCATGTTCTGCGGGGCTGCTGCCCCACACAGATGTGTGCGCTTACCTGCATGTCAGAGTTGGTGAAACTGCAGGCAGACAGGTAGTTGGTATGCATAGCGACCGACTTCTTCTTGGCAGCCATGTTCTCGTTTTTGTCAAATGTCAGTGGATACACGGAACACTTATTATCCAGACCACTACACAGAAGAAAAAGGGATCAAAGGCTGATATGGGCCAAAAGGATTCACAAGTTTTTTCTCACTTACACCAGCTTCTCAAATGTAGTATCATATGTTGTAATCATTCCCCTTTGACTTTGAAGATCTTCAAATTTAAAAACATAACAAACCCACAGAAAAGAATACAAAGAATATGGATATTCTTTTCTTTGATTCACAGATAATATGTTCCGTTTGTGGGAGCAAATTCTGAACCATCTGAAAGCAAACATGACATTTTATTTCTGAACATGCAAATTCACATCTAAAAATAATTACGTTCTTTTGCACATCTACTGCATCCTATCACATCTGAGAAAGTTAACAAAGGTTCCATATCGTCTAATGAGCCCTTCATAGTCAACCTCCCCAAGCTGTTGTCAGGATCCAGCACCAATGAAGCTTCACAGCTTAAAGTGTTCATCTTTTTAAGACCTTTAATCTAGAAGACATTATTCACTGATTTTTATTTTTGTGTGGGTGGTACTTGTGCATGTGTGTGTGTCTGCGTGTGTGGGAATGCATGTGTATGCAGGTATGTGTGGAAGTCGGAGGTTGACATTGCGTGTCTTCAATCGCTCTCCATTTTACTGAGGCAAGATCTCTCACAGAGCCTGGAGCTTGCTGATTTGTTGAGTCTAACTAGCCAGCTTGCCCCATCTCTGCCTCCTGAAGGCTGGAATAACAAGTATGCCATCACTTGAACTTAGCTTTTTTTTTTTTCAAATTAAAAAATTGTATTATTTATTTGTTTATGTATTGTTTTACTTTTTTTGGTCTTTTTGAGACACGGTCTCCTTGCAACCCCAGTTGGCCTGGAACTCACTATGCAGATCAGGTCCACCTTGATCTCACAGACATCTACCTGCCTCTGCCTCCCAAGTGCTGGGATTAAAGGTGTGTACCACCACGCTTGGCTTTATTATTTATTTACTTATTTATTTATTTATTTATTTATTTACTTACTGTGTGTGCATGTGTATATGGAGTTCAGAGGACAACTTGTGGGAGTTGTTTTTCTCCTACCACATGGGTCTCAGGGATTGAACTCAGGTTGTCATGCTTGAAGGGAAGTCCCTTAACCTACTGAGCCATCTTGCCAGCCCAATTGAAAAAAAAATTGTTAATTTTATTTATTTATTTAATGTATGCATGTGGATGTCAGAGGACAATGTTCAGGAGTCTGTTCTCTCCTATAATGTGGAATCTGGGGATCAAACAGGCTGTCAGGTTTGATGGGAAGTAGCTTTACTCATTGAGGCATTGTCTTTTAATTTTTAATATTTTTATTACATTCATTTATTTGTGTGTAGGTGTTTGTACCACATGTATAGAGATCAGAGGACTTGTTTGGAATTTGGTTCTCTCTTTCTACCATGTGGGTCCTAGAGATCAAACTCAAGTTGCCAGTTTTGGTAGTAAGCATCTTTACCTGTTGAGCCATTTCCCCAGCCCAGCTGAGCCATTTTGATGGTCCCCCTTTTTTAAATTAAAAATTTATTATAGCTGGGCATAGTGGTGCACACCTTTAATCCCAGCACTTGGGAGGCAGAGGCAGGCAGATCTCTGTGAGTTCAAGGCCAGCCTGGTCTACATAGTGAGTTCCAGGACAGCTGGGGCTACAGGGAGACCATGTCTCAAAAAAGAAAAAAAACAAAACAAAAAACCCCAAAATTATTTATTATATGTGTGTGTCTGTATGATGTGTGTAAGTGTGCAGAGATCAAAGAACAACTTTTAGGAGTCTGTTCTCTCATATTGTGGGATCTAGGGATCAAACCCAGGTTGCTAGGTTTGCTTGGCAAGCACTTTTACCTGCTGTGCTATCTCCCCGGCCTCTGCCTGGCTTTTTATGTGGGTGCTGGGGATTCAAACTCAGGTCCTCACATTTATGCAGCAAGCACTTTATCCACTGAGTCATCTCCTCACCCCCTATTTTTTGTTGTTCATGGCAGATCTCAGGCCAGCTGTTTTACAGTGCCCCACATTGTGCACTTAAGTTGTTTCCTCTTGGTTAGACAGTACAGGTTGAGACCTGTATCAGAAGTGTTTCAGGTTTCAGATTTTTTTTTTTTTTGGTTTTGGAATATTTGCTTATACAAAGTAGAAAAGTATTTTGTGGCTAGTAGGGTATCTGAAAGGCTTACCCACAAGCAATGGCACATCCTGATGGAGCGTAAGCGCATGCCATCACCCACGTGCAGGGCATGGTGACCGCGTGCTCCTGAAACACAGCAGCACCAATCAACAGTGAGCAGCAGGCACACACACACACACACAGGCTTAATATTTGAGTTTTACAAAATAAAAGCACCAGAGTCCCCACTAAATATCACCCACCAAAGGGACGTGGCTAGGGGCAAAGGTGGGCTTGGCCTCTTCAGTACCAAGTCTCAGCTAATAAATAGTGATATTTTACTTCTTTATTACTATATTCCTGTTGTTCTGCATAGGTATTGAGGGCTCCTTTCTTTTGATTATCTATCTACCTACCTATCACCTGTTTTATATATGTATGTATGTATGTATCTATCAATCTATCTTTCAATCTGTATCTAATCTATATCATCTATCCATTATCTATCATCTGATCTATCTATCTATCTATCTATCTATCTATCTATCTATCTATCTATCTATCTAATCTATCTATCTGTCTGCATGATTTTCCAGACATACTTTATCTTATCAACTTAGTTCCCATTTTCACAAGCCATCTGGAGTGACTTTATGTACAAGCTTGCTTACATGTGAGCACCCACAAGTCTACCCACAAGGAGTCCTAAAATCTTTCCTTGCAAGGCATGTGTGGGAGTGGGAGGAGGAAGGTGATTTAGGGGTGTGTGCACAGATGACAGAGAACTCCCAAATTAAGAACCAAATTTAAGAGCTCATGTCTGGGGGCTTGGTCATCACAGCCCCCTGCAGGCAGGTTAGCAAACTGCAGCAGTCCTGCTTAGAAGCATCTGGGTCTGCACTCTCCTCTTCCGAAGGGAGTTTCTGATTCTGACACTAGATGTGGGACTCTGTGTAGATCAGCCATTTGATCTGTGTGTAGTCCTTGTTCTGTCTGTGAAATGAGGGAGAGGACCAGCCCATTCCCAGAGCACACTCAAGGCCAGGTCTTTTCTGTTTTGGCTGTATTTGTGTGGGGAGATCCAGGTCTCAATACTGCCTGCCTAAATCCTGCTGTCTCTTGAACTGTACTGCCTCTCAGATGTTAGAAACACTCCACCACTGTGCTGGATAGCTTTAGTTGTCAACTTGACACACCTGGGTAGAGGGACCCTCAATTGGGGAACTGCCTCCATTGGACTGGCCTGTGGCCATGTCTGTGGGGCATTTTCTTGATTTTTGAGTGATGTGGGAGGGCCCAACCCACTGTGGGCTGTGCCACCCCTGGGTAGGATGTTCTGTATTGTATAAGAAAGTAGGCTGAGCATGAGCCAGGGGAGCAAGCCAGTAAGTAGTGTTCCTCCATGATCTGTGCTTCAGCTCCTGCCTTCAGGTCCCTGCCCTGAGTTCCTACCTTAGGTTCCCTGATGAACTATGACCTGGGAGATGGAAGACAAATAAATCCTTTCCTCTCCAAGTTGGTATTGGTCAGAGTGATCTGTCAGAGCAATTGACGGCAGACTAGAACAACCACCTTCTCACTAAATGGGGGCTACTTGTGGCACAGGGCAGCTCAGACTTTATAGCAGTGGTTTCCAGCTTGTCAGGAGTCACACAGCAACGTCAAGTCTCCCCAGGAGTCAGTCAGTGCTCCGTGAAGTAAACACATGGAGGACCACTAAAGCACACAATGCAGAAGATGCTGAGGCTACTGAGAGGGGTCTGGATCTGAGGAGGGAGCTAATGCATACGAAGGCCTGTGCAAACTTAAAATTCTTTTGTGTGTGCATGTGTGTGCATGCACATGTTTATATGTGTGAGTGTGCTTGCCACAGAATGTGTGTGGAGATCAGAGAACAACTTGCAGAGTTGGTTTTCTCTTTCTACCATATGGGTTTCAGGCATCAAACTCAGGTTACTGGGCTTGGGTGGCAGGTGCCTTTACTCGCTGAGCCCTCTTGCTGGCCCCATACTCCTTCACCCCTTGTTCATTTCTACAGTGTTATGACTCTGCTAAGAGGTAAGGGAGGGATAACTGAGAATTTTTGTCTTTTGCATCCTCACTCAAAGAGAAATATTGAACACAGTTGCGCATGTGGGCCTAACAAGTTTTCCTGGCTGTGCTCTATCCTGTCCTCTAGGAGGCAAGGCTGGGATGGCTGAGCTGTTCAGATATGACTGTACATTCTTGGGGTTTCCATCCCCATTCACTGGGTGCCTGGAGAGGAGGGAGTCACCTTGGTAACCTGGGGCCACTTACAGGACTGGGAAGAATGCCTTACCTTGTTAGTGGTGAAGGAATCCCACACAATCACCTTTCCATCCTGGAGAGAGACAAGAAAACAGTTGAAGAGTTGGTAATGGCAATGCACTCATACCAGTAACAACTTATCAGTAACAGCCGTGGAGTGAGTCCTGAACACTGGGCCCAGCTGGGCAGCATGGGGAGCCAGTGCAAATCTTGAATGATCAAGACCTCCTCGCCTACCTGAATAAGGGGGTGTGAGGGAGGGAAGGCTGGGCTTTCCAAGAAACTAAAGGCTCAGTTCTCAGCACTACATTGTTTGGTCTAGATGAAACTACACAAAAAACAAAGCCAGGCATGGTGGTGCATACCTTTAATCCCAGGTAGAGGCAGGCAGATCTCTGTGAGACTGAGATTGAGGCCTGTCTGGTCTGTATAGTGAGTTCCAAGCCAGTTGGGGCTACAGAGTGACCTGTCTTCAAAACCAAACAACAACAACAACAACAACAACAACAAGCACTATAGAAAATAAGACTCAGATGCTTTTTTATTGGACAGCATCTCACGTAGCCCAGACTGGCCTAGAACTTGTTTGTGGCTGAGGATGACCTTGAACAACTGATGCGCTTCCCTCCACCTCCTGAGTGCTGGGATTGCAGGTGTGCACTGCCATTCCTGGTTCAGGATCAATCTCTGAGTCCCTCAAGCCATTTGGAGGCAAAACTTGCAGGAAGATCAGGCTGGAAAATATTCTTTAGGGCAGAAGTGAGGTTTGATGTTATGGTGACAGAGTCTTTGCCTACCACTTTTGGTAGAAGTCTAGATTAATGCTGCATGTGGCTGAGGTCAAGGTTCATAGTTTGGAGCTCTTCAAGATTCCAAAGCTCATGGGTTAACAGGATGCACAGAGTGGGTTAGGAAATATTTCATGCATAAACACAGCAGGGGCTCCGAGTATGCACTTTGGGGTCCTTGGTGCCTAGAGTCCATACTCCCTAGGTGGGGACGTTGACTCTGCCCACTCTGCAGTCTCATTAAACTAAGTGTAGTCCTCCACAAGCTGATTTGCACGCCAGGTACCTGGAGAGAAGTATCTTCACCCTCAAACTCTATTCTCTCTCATCAGAGTGACTAATCTGCTTTAAAGGGAGAAGGTTGCTGGTAAATCAAAATCTGTTTCAGAGTCTTCTATATTTTCAGCCTTCATCCCACACTCCATGCACATCCTCCTACCTCTCTGGAGCAGAGGGAGATGCACAAAATGTACTCAGAAGTGTCAGTGTGGCCCTGCTTCCCCCCTCCTTTCCCAATAAGAGTAGCACATGAGGGGCTGGGGCTGTAGCTCAGATGGTACAGTGCTTGCCTAACATGCACAAAACCCTGGGTTCAATCCTTAGTGCCACATAAACTGGGCAAGGTGGTGTACACCTGTAATCTTAGCACTTGGGAGATAAAAGAAGGGGGATCAGAAGTTCAAGGTCATCCTCAGCTACATAGTAACTTTGAGGATAGCCTGGGATACATGAGATCCTGTCTCAAAAAAAGAATGGTACATGAGTGACAGAAAATTCCATATATGGTAAGGATCTAGAGGACAGAAAAGCCAGGCAGCAACATGGCAGCTTGACAGCCACTTTATAAAAATAAGTACTTGAGGGGCTGGAGGGATGGCTCAGTGGTTAAGAGCACTTGCTGTTCTTGCAGAGGATCAGAGTTTGGTTCACAAGTGCCTGTAACTCCAGCTCCCTGGGGATCTGATGCCTTTGGCCTCTGCAGGCACCTGTTCTCATGTTTATAAACAGACAAAAACATATACATAATTTAAAAATAAATGTTAAAAAATAAGCATTTGGGGAAAGATAAAGACTAGAAAGGAACATTCTTCAATAATAAACTGGATACCTGCCATCTCAGCACCAAGTGCAATGTGGCATGTGAGATCTACAGGTAACAGATTAGTCACACCTATCCTACCTAACATGACACTGACAGAGATGTGACACCTGGTGGGTGTTAACATGTACATTTTCTTTTTAAAAGTATTTTCTGTATGGGTATGTGCAGGTGAGTGTGGTGCCCCAAATTTCTTACTGAATATAATAAATAGACTGTTATATTGTAGAATCTCAATCACTTTTGCCTTCTGATTTGCGAAAAGGCTTTTAAAAATGGGTTCACTTACAAATGAGACCCTGTAATATGCTAAGGGAGAAATTTTTCTAAGGGTTCATCAAAAAAGTTAAATATAGGGGCTGGAGAGATGGCTCAGTGGTTAAGAGCACTGACTGCTTTTGCAGAGGACCCAGGTTCAATTCCCAGCACCCACAAGGTGGCTAGGAACAGTCTTTAACTCCAGTTCCAGGGGAATCCAAAGCCCTCTTCTGACCTCTGAGGCACTGCACGACAAGGGTACACTCACATACATGCAGGCAATACACTTGTACACATAAAAAAAACCAAATATAGGGGCTGGAGAAATGACTTAGTGGTTAAGAACACTGGCTACTCTCGAAGGGGAGTTTGGTTCCCAGCACCCACATGGAGGCTGACAACCATCTGTAACTCCAGTTCTGGGGGATCCGATACCCTCTTCTGGTCTCTGTGGGTACTGCATGCATGTGGTACACTTACATACATGCAGGCAAAATAGTAATACAAATAAAACGAAAATAAAAATTTTAAAGTTAAATATAGAGCCGGGTGTGGTGGTGCACACCTTTAGTCCCAGCACTTCAGAAGAGGAGGTAGGTGGATCTCTGTGAGATTGAGACCAGCCTGGTCTACATAGAAAGTTACAGGCCAGCTAGGGAAATCTGTCTCAAAAACAAAACAAAATAAAACAAAAAAACCTAAAAAAAGGCAATGATAGTCTACAGTGTTCGAGCCATTACCAATTCCAAATCTTTCCCAATCAGAGAGGTTGTCCAGTGTGTAGGAGCAGCCTTGCCTGTTTCAGTTGTGGGGCTCAACCCCAAGGCACTGTGCATACCAGACAAGGACTCCAACACTGATGCAGATCCCCAACACCGCAGAAGTCTTTATTAATTCATGTCCTTTGTAGAATAAGCAATCATAAAGATGAGAGCGGGGCTTGTGAAAAGGACTGCTCTTTCCATCTGTTGTAAGATCAGAAATACAAGGTGGGGCACCAAGTGTGATATACCAAGTATGACGTACCTGCGAGGAGCTCACGATCCTCCGCTTATCTTTGCACCAGTCCATGCACAGGACTTTGTTCCCGTGGCCTTTAAGTGTCCTTCTGGTCTTCATGACAAACTGGCCCAGGGCCTCAACGCGCTCGGCCACCTGGTGCACTGTAAAGATAGAGTCATAGTTAGTTCTGTTATGTAGGGCCAGGCTCTGAGACTGGGCTGGTTCAGGAAAGCCCTTGGCTCCACAGAGGGAGGTGGCCAGGGCTTTCTCTCTGTGACAGCATGCATTTCCTATTCTTAGGCCTTGTGATGCTTTTTTCTAAGATCAGAAAGTAGAGAAAACAGAGTTCTCGTTTTAAAAATCTTACAGTTTTCAATCTACATGTGTCATAGTATTAACAAGACTGCTTCCTATTTCTAAAGCACTACATAGTCTATAGCCACAGCACCCCAAATGAGCCCAATCCCACCTACAGCACCATGTAGACTCGGAGAGGTGGGCAGGGCAGGCAGCAGGGTGAGGCTGTTGTCTCCTTGTAACAGGCAGGGAGACTGAAGCTTACAGAGATTCTTTGGATAACACAAGTTCATACAACTCCTGGGAAGCTGGGTTCTGAAGTTTGTCTTTCATTTCTCTCTCTCTCTCTCTCTCTCTCTCTCTCTCTCTCTCTCTCTCTCTCTGTGCGCGTGCGTGCGCACACAAGGAGCATGTAGTGGCTAGAAGACAACCTTGGGTGTTAACCTTTAGGACTGTTGTCCACCTTCTTTGAACAAGGTTTCAAACTTGGCCTGGAACTCACCAAGTATGCTAGGCTGGATGACCAGCAAGCTCCATGGATCCTCCTATCTCCACCTCCCTAGCACTGGAGTTGAAGTTTGTCTTTCATTTCTCTCTCTCTCTCTCTCTCTCTCTCTCTCTCTCTGTGCGCGTGCGTGCGCACACAAGGAGCATGTAGTGGCTAGAAGACAACCTTGGGTGTTAACCTTTAGGACTGTTGTCCACCTTCTTTGAACAAGGTTTCAAACTTGGCCTGGAACTCACCAAGTATGCTAGGCTGGATGACCAGCAAGCTCCATGGATCCTCCTATCTCCACCTCCCTAGCACTGGAGTAAAAAGCACATGCCTTGCATTTTGACATGGGTGCTGGAATTGAATCAGGTCCTCATGCTTTAATGGTGAGCACTTTACTGACTGAGCCACTCCCGGCCCTAACACTTTCTACTCAAGGAAAGTTGGCTTTATAAGAACCATCCCATTGGGGCATACTGTGCACCCTGCTGTCTGACAGCAGACACTGTCTAACTGTCCCTGTGCCTAGCACAAGCCTGGGACATAGCAGGAGTTACAGGAATCACCAAGCAAGCTGTGACCAAATGATGCACCTGTGAGATTGCTAAAGAACTTTAAGTCCATAGAAATCAACACAGTCTTAGAGGTCTGGACAGAATCTACTAGGGCATCATTCTACCAAGATGGAGCTCCAAACAGCATTCTTTCAGGGGCTGGGACCTGCACCCTTTTCTGAGGCCTGCACCCTTTTCTGAGGTCTAGAGATTGTTTATGGACTTAGAGAGGCATGGCAGATGCTAGGCCAGTGACCAGAAGGAAATAGAGAGTTCTTAATGAAGCTGGTGGGAAACAGAGGTCCACAAGGCTCAGGGACTCCATAGTTGGTAGCTGAGGGGGTACCACTCTGTCTCTGGTAATGGTTATCCTGTCCTGGGCTCCTGCTCCCAGGCCTTTTTTGCAGACAAGGAGAGGAGAGGACTTAGCCAGGCCAAGAGAACACTGTGGATGGAGCCCTATGACTACAGTGCCCCTCAGAGACATCTTCCCTGCATCCTTTCCTCTGCCCTTCCCTCTTGCTAAGCATTTCCAAGTCTAAAGAGCTCTCTTAGAGGACCACAGTATGGTATCAGGAAATGAATACTGTCTAATCTACAGGCCTCATGGAGCTGTACCATCCCAACACTTTTACAGCAAAGGACAATTCAAGGTCACGTGCTCCATCCTTGTGGCTCTTCAGTCCCCGGTTCTCATTTTGGAATTCAACATCTGGCAGCCCACTCACAGTAAGGCTCTGCTGAGGCAAGCCCATCAGGAACCCTACAGGCAGACACTGATGGTAACTGATCAGTTGATGAATGCGGCACCTGCCAGTTTCCCTACCAGTTACCATTTACTTTCTGAAATGAAAAAGTCCCTTATAGAAATGGACTCTGAGACTATAAATATGGTGCTGCTCCTCCAACTATGGTGTTTGCCTTTTCTTTTTTTTAATTTTATTTATTATTTTTATTTTATGTGTATGCCTCCTGTGTTGCCTGCATGTAGGTAAGTGCATCCACGTCGTACAATGCCTGCATTGGTCAGAAAAGGCTGTCAGACCCCCTGGAACTGGAATTACGGACAGCTTTTAGCTTCCATGTGGATGCTGGGATTCGAACCCAGGTCTTCTGCAAGAACAACCAGTGTTTTTAACCGCTGAGCTATCTCTCCAGCCCCAGGTGTTTAGCTTTTCAGGACAGTGTTTTACATTTCCCAGGCAGGGCTTGAACTTACTAAGTAGCTGAAGATGACTTTGAACTTCTGATCCTCCAGCTTCCACTTTCCCAGTGCTGGGATTACAGATATGCTCCACCATGCCCAGTTTATGTGGTACCTTGTACATGCTATACAAGCACTCTACTGCAGAATTTCACCCCAGCCTTCTGCTCATCCAACTCCAAAGCCCTCACAGCACCACCCACTAAACAGCCCCGTAGAGCCAGTTACTGAGCTGTTGGTTGGCAGGCAAGTGGTGATTTTCCTGGGCCCACCACTCCTTCCACATTCAACAGCTGCCTTTCTAAATGAAAGAGGGGCTTTACCCTCCCCTAGCCCCATCTAATGATTCATTTATTGACATGGATGGGAACTTCTGGATTCTTCCTGTATTCATCAGGTTATAATCTATTACTATTACTTCTTTTCTCCCCATGCTGGGGATTGAGCCTAGGGTCTTGTGTGTGCCAGGCAGGCTCTACCATCAAGTCACATCCCGACCTTGCAAATGCCAGGCAAGCACTCTACTATAAGAATGACTTTTGTAACCAAAGATGTTCTGAAATCGTTTAACACTGTCTCATCTTGTTTAACCCAAAACATATAGCTTTAGTCTCTCATGACCCTTCCTTGCCCTTGACCCAGAACAGTGTATGTGCATCTGTATGCTTTGCATATCAAGCAAGCACTTTGAACAGCAGATATTTGTTGGAAGCAAGCAAGATTATCCCATTTGTGTTGCAAACAACAGGGATTAAACTGATAACATCTGTTGTGTTTATGTGTGTGCTGTTTGAAGACAGTAGGGTTAGAAAGAAGGTAAAATCCTTCTGATAAGGGTCCATTTTCCTTCCCCATTTCATGCTGGATGCACAGTTTCAATAAAAGAGAGAGTGAAGCTTTGGTTTGAGAGCACAGTTCTGAGAATTCTGAAGAAACCGGTCTCAGAGCAGTTCAGGTCCTCTCTTGACTAAAATGGATGCTAAGAGTCAGGCTATTTTTTTTTTTTTTTTTTTTTTTTTTGTTGGAGACATGGCCTCCCTTGTAGCACCAGCTGTCCTGGAACTCACTATGTAGACCAGGCTGGCCTTGAACTCACAGAGATCCACCTGCCTCTGCCTCCCGAGTGCTGGGATTAAAGGTGTGTGCCATCAGGCCCGGCAAGGCAGGTTATTTTTATTCGGGCATAGCTGTAATCTAGCATCACATAATGCCATACTCTACCACTGAGCCATATCCTCTACCTTGCATGTGCCAAGCAAACATTTTGCCACTGAGCTGTATCTCTTACCTTCTGTGTGCCAAACAAGCACTCCACCAGAGTCACATCCCCAGCTTCTACATTTCACTCTGATGCCCTGACTATCCCGATGGCCATGGGGAAGCCCAATCATGCAAGTTCTCATGGCTTCCCACCATGTTTGATTATCTTTGGGAATTCCTAGTCCAGGCTTCTTGCCTGTGCCCACCATGGAATCAGTTTTTTTTTTTTCTCCAAGGAATCCCGATCCCCGTTAGTGTCCACCCCCTGGGAAGAATAAACAAAGGTGTACAAAAAAAGTCCACATGAAAACCCCATTTACACCAGGGGTGTGGCTCATGCCTATAATCCCAGCACTTGGGAGGCCAAGGCAGATTGATTTCTGAATTTGAAATCAGCCTGTTCTACATTGCAAGTAGGCCAGCCAAAGCTACATAGTGAGACCCTGTCTCAGAACAAAACAAACAAAACAAAAATACTCAAAAGAAAACCCCAATTTCAAAAGTTCCTATCAACTATGAAATGCTGTGTCAGTGTTCAGAGATCATACCATTGCATCCATAAAAGCACATTAGTCTCTTACAGATACACTCCTCATAAGACACACTGGAAAAAGTTGAAAAAAAAACAGACCTAATTTTCTGAATTCTTATAGGCCTTTTACACAAGCCACCATCAGGGCTGGGGGCACATCCTTCTTAGTAATCACTCTACAACTTCATACCCACACTGTTGTTGTCTCTCTTGCTTCTACACTAGAGGAAGCCCAGCCTTTCAATGTCCTTGTTAAAAAAGAAGCTGCTTGGGGGCTGGAGAGATGGCTCCACAGTTAAGAGCATTGGCTGCTCCTACAGAGGACCCAGGTTTGGCTCTCAGCACCCACATGGCGGTTAACAACTGTCTATAACTTCAGTTCTAGGAGATCCAATGCCCTCTTCTGACCTCTGTGGGCACTGCATGCACATGATGAACTTCCATGCATGTAGGCAAAACATTCATACACAAAATAAAAATGAATAAAGAACCAAAAATCTTAAAAGCCCCATGTGAGCCTTAGTTTCAATAGTCAAGTTGGCACAGTACAGAATGCAGGTGTCTAGATCAGGGTGGCCTGTGAGCATGTCTGTAGGGGACTGTTTTGATTATGTTACTAATGTGGGAAGACCTAGTCTAAAAGTGTGTGGCAGCATACCCTGGGTTGGGGTCATAGACTGTATGAGTGGAGACACTGAGCTGAGCACTGGTAAGCATGCATGCATTCACTCTCTTCTCTTGACTGGATGTGACCAGCTGCTTCAAGCTCCTGCCTTGACTTCCCTGTGGTGATGGACGGTAACCTGGGATCGTAAGCCAAATAAGCCTTTTCTCTCTTAAAGTTGATTTTGTCAGTGTATTTTATCACAGCAACAGGAAACAAAATTAGGCAATCTTGTTCCCTTCTTTTTTGGTAACTGTCCTTTCTAACCCCTTAATCTATCATCCTGACTTTGGATGCCAAGAAACTCACCTATTCATCAGGGTGAACTTGGTAGCACTGGTGGGAAACACATGAACAACTTCAATCTTCTTGAAAGTTCCTTTCCCACTGAGCTGGTCCTGTTATGCCCCTTGAACAATGTGGATTTAGCCTTTACATAAACCTTATTAGTTGTATGTGAGGCTTGGGGACCACCTGGTGTGTGAGGGTCTGTCTCTGTCCTCTGTGGAGAGCCAAGCTGAAGGAAGGGATGAAGCTGGAAGGTTGATCTCAAACAACCTGTAACTTGCCAGAAGGGAGGGCACAGGGAGCATCTGATCCAGAGGACGGGGAGGTACACTGGGCTCTGGGGTGTTATCTGAGCTCACAATGGAGGAGAGTGAGTTCATGTATGGGGCTCTCTGTGGGCATGAACTGAGAAAATGCAAAAGCAAAGACCCAAAGGCATGAAATGCTCAGAGGCAGTACAAGCAACTCACTCACAGTAGGGTATGCAGAGTGAGGAATGAGGCAGGCATGTGGTGCATGCCAGCAACAGCTCAGCTATGACAGTGATTGGGGCCTGCTGGCAGGATGTCATCAGAAGAGTGACAGCTAGATCTGCAGTCAGATCTCTGGCTGCAGCATGGAACACCACAGATGGAGACAACACTGGGTGGGGGGAGGGGGGCCCAGTTAGGAGATTCCTCTTTTTGGCAGAGCTCTCTTCAGAGACCATAGCACTTGCTGTTCCACATGTCCGCAGTCTCTCTAAGACCTGCCTGCAACAGCCCAGAAGCTGCTCCAAAGGGGGCCAACTCCCTAACCCATGCCCAGAGTGTGCACTGCCTTCACTGTCTTCTTGCTTGGCTGGGGCTCATGCAGCTGAATATTCTGGGATGCTACCTCAGACCAAGGTAGTCACAACCAGAAAGTCACGGCTGGGACTCCAGAAGAGGGAGAGAGTTAGAAGTGTGGACTAGTGAATGTTTATTGCATGAATGTTTCCAGAGCCCCAGTGAGGTGGTGAACACTTGCCAGGTACCTGGGTAGAGATAAGGCTGTCCCTGTTCTAACGAAGCTTACAGGCTGGAACTGACAGAGAGGTCAGCACCCAGGTGCCAAGCACTCTGCAATATTTCAGTAACTGTTACCCAGGGTTAGGGAGCCACAGATGTAGCTATCAAGGCAATATCATCAGAACCTGATTTTAAAGGAGACCTAAGGACTCAGATATTGAAAGACTAGGTAGGAAGCTTGTCTTTTCCCTTTCCCTCTTCCTTTCTTCCCTCCCTGCTTCCTCCTTCCTTCCTTCCCTCTTCCTTCCTTCCTTCCCTCCCTCCCTGCTTCCTCCTTCCTTCCTTCCCTCCCTCCCTGCTTCTTCCTTCCTTCCTTTCCCTCCCTCCCTCCCTCCTTCCTTCCTTCCGTCTGCTCCTCCTTCCTTCCTCAGACATATGCTACCACATGTGGCAAGACTTTCAGTGTATTTCAGCAACATCCCCCCATTTATTGCTCTTGGTGACAGGAGATGGGCTGAAGGCTTTATAGAACAGCTTGAACATGCAGCTTTTATCTTTCTTTTGACAGGTAAGGAAGCCATCAGGTACAGGTACTCAGGACCTTCTGTGCACATCCTTCAACCCTTGAGAACAGGTATTCACCTCTGTATTAGTCAGGGTTCTCCAAAGAAACAGAACCGGTAGAATGAATGTATATATGTATAGAGATTTATCAGCTTAGCTCACAGGTAGAGTCCGAGTAGTCCAACAATGGCTGCACCACACTGGAGAGGCTGAGAATCTGTAGTCGCTTAGTCCATGAGGCTGGATGTCTCAGTAGTCCCAATATGGTGCTGAAGGTCTGACGAATTCCAAAAGATCAGCTAGTCTACAGCAGCAAGACGAACTCACCAGCGAAAGAGAAGGCAAGCAGCAAGAAGCCAGGTGTTCTCCTCTGCTGTGGCCTTTTATACTGGCCGCCATCAGAAGGTAATGCCCACATTTAGGGTGTGTCTTCCAGCTTCAGATGATCCAATCAAGAAGATCTCTCTCATTTCAGTTAATCCCAGATCCAGTCAAGTTGACACCCAGGATTAGCCATCATAACCTCCGAGGGTAGAATCAATTTTTTGATGGCCATGACTGGCAGCCAAGGTAGCTGTGAGCCTTCAGAGAACCAAGGACAATGATGCCCTCGTGGCTTCCCATACCACAGGATATGGCCAAACTGATGATTGCAGGGTTAGTCAAGAAACTGCCTAGTTCTAGCTTGGCCTCTCTCTGGTTATGGGAAGTTAGACCAGCATGCCTCAGCAAGCACATACGGAGTCCCTTCTGTAGACAGGCCAGTGGGGTGCTCCAGGTCTTCAGGGCTGAACACACCAGTCGCAGATGCACCAAGCTTGGAATTTGTCAAACATCAGGCACACATGTGGAGTGTTGCTTTTCACACTTTCATTTTGGCTAGAGAAATCTTGCTCCATTCTTCCATTTTATCTTGGAGATAAAATCTTACTAAAAGCAAGTGATGCCAATAAACAAAAGTGGAACTGAGGTTCAGGGCTATCCAGGGAAGATGTCTGGGCTTTGGAGGCTGGTTATACCCAAGGCCCAAGCAATAAGAGCGAAAGCTGGTGAGCCACATCAGGCCTCTTACCTCCCAGGAGGACAATGAGGCTGGGGAAGGACATCATTTGGAATTTAGTGGGAAACAAACAGGTGCTGTCCTCCCTGAAATGTGGGTGTTAGGAGTTGATCTGGCTGCGACCTTGGAAACAATCTAGAACTCTGGTAGACTAATCTTCCCTCAGGACAGAGTCACCTCTCAACTTTCAGGCAGTTGTTTTACTGTGTATTTTGTAACCTGCAGTCATGTCATCCGATAGCAGACTATACTGTGTCCGGGTCAACAGACAAATATGCAAAAAGGCCCAGAGTGTGACCAAGCCCTAGAATGGCCCAGAAAATGAACACTCTGAAACCAAGGACAAGTTCAAACACAAGTGAGAGCTCTGAAATACATAACTAGAACTAGTAAAAAATAACTGTGATCGAGGTGTAGTGGCACATACCTGTAATCCCAGCACTGATGCAGGAGAATTGCTGTAAGTTCAAGGTCAGCCTTGGCTACACAGAGATTTCCAATCAGCCTTTGTAGATGATTCAACGTAGGTGTGGCTTCTTTCTGGGACCTTTAGTTCACAAATCTTTAAGATGGAATACTCCATGGTTCTATATAGTAACATTAAATGATGGTAGAGTACTTGCCTAGCATGCAGGAAGCCCTGGGTTCAACTCCCAGCACTGAAAAAAACTGGCTGTTCTGGTGCATGTTTGTAATCCCAGGATTTGGAAGGTGGAGGCATTAGAATCAGAAGGTCAAGGTCATCCTCAGTTACACAGAAAGTTGGAGACCAAAATGGAATACATGAGACCGTGTCTCTCCTCCTTCCCTCCCAAAATGTGCATGATGGGGGAACTGTTTAATATATTGGGTTAAATGTAAATGGTGGCTCAACCTCTAATATAATCCAAAGTGTGCTTACAAAATCATATATACAAATTTAGAAGCATAAGCTATGAGATGTACCAGAATACGAAAAGAGGTGGGCGGGCTGGGTGGGCCTTGCTTCCATCTCATTGCTGCTCCACAGTGAGCAAGCTTATTGTGAAAACCACTCAGAACACTTCCCTAGTGTTCTTATGTACTGCAGAAGGTGACAGGGCGTGAGAGGCATCCTGGCTTTGGGCTCCCTCTGCAGGCAGCAGAGGGCAGAGCAGCAGGCAGTGCAGGGAAATCAACTTTCAGCCTGGGTATGGGAGAACATTTCCTTAGAACACAGGGAAAGTTAACGACATGCTTGCTTCAGGCCTATTTAGAGTATAACTGTACCTAGATTATCCCCTAAGCCTTGAAATCAGATTAGTACAGGGCTCCCACCATAGAGCATTTGAAAGTTAAACCTTTCACAAAAGTACATTTAGAGCAGGCGAAAGAGTCAACAGTCTGATAAATCCTGCGATTAACCTAAATGAAGTCTCTATTCGGATACAGGGAAATTATGTAAATTTGCTTTCATTGTTTTGTTACTTAATGAAACTGGAAGCCGCCTCAAAGGCACTGGGACTCTGGATGAAGTCCCCACAGGGCCCAGGAGGCCACATCCTGGATGCTTTGTCTGCCGTCAGCCTGCCTTCCAGATTATTCCTCACTCTAATGCTGTCCTTCCTCCCTTAGTCTGGACTCTGTTCCAGCATTCACCTTTCTCATAATTACAGAAGCAACACATGCAGAGATGGGTCTCAGTGACAAGCCCCTAAAGAATCGCTGTGTCCCTAAAGATATTCCTAATGATAGTGGTGGACTGACCATTCGATACTGTGCTTTTTAAAATTAATTTTGGTATTTTAGCGTAATAGAAAAATGTGACTTTTTAATATGTGCATAATGGATTCTGCTTTATTCTTTTTAAACATATTTATTATCAGTTGGCCTGGAACTCACTATGTAGACCAAACTGGCCTTGAACTCACAAAGATCTGCCTGTCTCTGCCTCCTGAGTGCTGGGATTAAAGGTGTGCGTTACCACACCCAACTTTATTATTTATTTTTTGTGTATAAGTGCATTGCCTGCATGTAAGTGCACCTGTGTCATGCAATGCCCTCAGAGGTCAGAAGAGCGCATCAGATTCCTTGGACCTGGAGTTATGGATGGTTCTTAGCTGTCACATGGGCGCTGGGAATCAAACCTGGGTCCTCTGCAAGAGCAGCCGGTACTCTAAACTGCTGAGCCATCTTTCCAACCCCTCTGCTTCATTCTTTTAAAAAATACTTAATTTATTTTTATTTTATGAGTGTTTTGCCTATGGGTATTATATGTGTACCATGTGCATGCCATGCCCAGAGGCCAGAAGAGGGAGTAGGATTCCCTGGAGCTGGAGTTACAGGTGGTGCTGTATAGGTGCTGGGAATCAAGCCCAAGTCCTCTGCAAGAGCAGCAAGTGCTCTAAACTGCTAAGCCGTCTCTCCAGCCCTCTGAGAGGAGATAGTTAAACATGGGGAAGGGAAGGCCTGCAGCAGGAGCCTGACCCTCGGCTCTCTTCTGTGTGCTTTTGTACTGCCAGCCTGAGGGAGGCCCCTCTGTCTTCTGCATCTCAGATACTTTCTCATCTGGAAAAGGGAGAAGAAAACTCTACCTGGAGACTGAGGCTAGAAAAAGTGACCCCTTCCGATCTAAGAGCTGCTGATAGACTAAACAATGGCTCCCAAAGATGCCCACATCTTGATCCCTGGGACCTGTGAAGATGCCACCTTACATGGCAAAACAAGCCTTTGAAGATGTGACTATGTTAAGGGTCCTGAGATGGGAGGCTGATCCAGGTGGGCCCAATGAAACCACGAGAGTCCTTTTCACAGGGAGGCAGCAGAGTGAGTCAGAGGAGAATGATGTGAGAAGCAGTGGTAGGAACAGTGTGGGCCAGGAGTCAAGGAACACAATCCCAAGAATGTGAGGGATGGTAGGTCACAGGCCAAGGAACACAGCAGCCTCTAGATACTGAAGACATGGGGAATGGCTTTTCCCCTGGGGCCTCTGAACCTGCTGACCCCTTTAGACTTCTTACTGCTTTAACTGTGACCGTAGAAATCTATGCGGCACGTTGTAAATAGGAAACTTGCACAAGCTGCAGCTCTGTGACTGCAAAATCAAGCATGGGAGTCCTCCCCCTGCTGAGGGCTATCAGCAGACAGGGAGACGTTCAGGGAGAAGCAGGGCTGCTGACTGGAGCGGAGGCAGACTGGCTTCCTGCCATATGAGCTACTTCGGTGTGTGTCATGCTGGCCAAGGATATGGTTAGGGATGAGGGCCCAACAGAGAGGAAAGATGCTGTTCTGAGTGTTGCAGGGTTGAGATCTGAGAACAGGGGTCGTTGGATCAGAAAATGCTCGTTTTCCCCTTCATGTTTCTGATCTCCAGTTTTGTTGCAACAGACTTAAATTCTTTTTGTCCTTTGGTTTAGGGCTTCATGTATCCAAGGTTGGCCTCAAATTCATTATGTGGCTGAGGATGACCTTCATCTTCTGAGCCTCTTGCCTCTCAGCCTCCAGAGTGCTGGGATTACAGGCATGTATTACCACACCTAGTTTAAGTGGTATAGAGAACAGAACCGTGTGCATGCTAGGCAAGCAGTCTACCAAGTGAGCTGCATCTCCAGTCTAATTTTTTTTTTTTTTTTTTTTTTTTTTTTTGGAGACAATGTCTCTCTGTGGTTCCAGCTCTCCTGGAACCCACTATGTAGACCAGGCTGGCCTTGAACACACAGAGATCCACCTGCCT
>NW_008335195.1:3064076-3078128 GCF_000622305.1 Nannospalax galili
TGGTCTGTGAGGAAGACAGTCTACCAAGGGGGCTGCTTTCCCAGTTTAATTTTTTTTTTTTTTTTTTTTTTTTGGTCTTTTTGAGACAGTATCTCCCTGTAGCCCCAGCTGGCCTGGAAGTCACTGACCTCGAACTCAAGAGATTTGCCTGCCACTGACTCCTGAGTGCTGGAATTAAAGGCATGCACTACCACACCTGGCTCTATTTAAAATTTTTTATTACATTTATTTTTATTTTTTGTTTTGTTTTGTGTTTTGAGACAGGGTCTCCTGGTAGCCACAGATGGCCTGGAACTCACTATATAGACCAGGCTGACTTTGATCTCACTGAGATTCACAGAGATTTCACCTGCCTCTGTCTCCCAAGTGCTGGAATTAAAAGCTTGTGCACCATGCCCAGCTTACATTTATTTATTTATATATTTTATTTACTTATTTATTTATTTATTTGTGTGTGTGTATGTGTGTGTGTGTGCGCGCGCACGTACATATGCATGTGGAGGTCAGAGGACATCTTGAGTTAGTTCTCTTTTTCCACCATGTGGATCCTGGAGATGGAACTCAGGTCCTCAGGCTTGGTGTCAGATGGCCTTTACATGCTGGGCCATCTTGAGGGCTCTCCTATTTTTTTAGACAGCTTCATGTAGCCCTGATCTTGCCTTGAATTCACTTACACTGCCAAAGATGACCTTAAACTTCTCTTTCTGCTTCCATCTCCTAAGTGTTCCTTTTTTATTTTACTTTTCTCAAGACCGGATCTTGCTATGTAGCCCTTCCTGGTCTTAAAACTTGTGGTGATCCTCCTGCCTCTGCTTCCCAAGTGTTGAGATTATTGGTATTGGTCACCATACCCAGTGCTACTGATTTTAACAGCAAGAATTTGGGCAAGTATGAGCCAATAAGCAGGCTGGCCAACCATCTTTGTTTGCTCAAGACTACAGGGCAAACTGGATGAGTTGGTCACCTGGCCTACGGCTAAAAGTGAACCACTGAGCAGGGCAGGAGTTACAGGGCCATCCATAAATCCTAAATGCGAAAATGTGCAGGTGGTCAATACACACTGCCCTGGGAGAGTTAAGATTTTATCTCCTAAATCTCAGTTTGGACTGGCCTTGAATTCTGAATTCATGTCCTCGGAATCCACAATGGGAAATGTCCATCTGATCACCTGGAAACAAGTAGGGGCTGGCCATCTCACTAGGGCAAGAAATGAGGCCTCTGCCTTATACCAGTTGCTATGGGAGACCCAAAAAAGTACCCAGCTCAGCCTGACAGGCCCTTCCCTCCCACTCTAGTTCTTGGCCATCTGCTTAACTGAACAGAGGCAGCCGATCCCCAGTGTCCTGGCCTATCCTTTAAACCAGTGCCCAAATGTCTGTGCATCCTGGGATGGGGATTCAGTCACTTTTCCTTGGTACAGGGAAAACCCATCACAGTTGTCTGATGCCTAGAGGGAGCATCAGCTAGCTGCTTTCCCACCTGAGTCTTCAGAACATCCCTGCCAAACTCCCAGGTGCTGAAGGCTGAACATGTTACTGCAGGAAGGAGGTGGTAGGGGAGCTGTGCTGGGGCATGTTGAGAATGGCCAAAGGGTGAACCAGAACCAGGCAAGCACTGCACTCAGCCCCCAGCCCCACAGCTTCAGCTTCTGGTAGGAGCTGTCAAGCAGTGTCCAGAGCTGGCTTTGAGCTCTCTGACAGACAACCATGGAGAATCCCATATCCTGGATCCACTACACCTTACACTTTACTGCCTTTCCTTGAACTATCTTGCTTGCTCACAGAAGAGCAGATGAAGTGGTCCTGTTAAATTAGATCAGGTTTCTTTCAAAACCCTCCAGTGCAGCCCACAGACTGCTCAGTGGGTAAAGATACTTATCACCAAGCCTAACAACTTGAGTTTTATCCTCAGGGTCACATGGTAGAAGGAGAGGACCAACTCCCACACGTTGTCTCTGACCTCCACATGTGTGTTGTAGCATGCAGGCATACACATACACATACACATACACACACACACACATACACACACACACACACACACACACACAAATATCAAACAACTACTCACTCAATCAAAGTGATTTGAAAAACAAACCTTCCAATGGCTCAATGGACTCAGACTTTTAAAAAGCCCAAGTTCTGGTGTTGGGGATAGCCCAGGCACCTGAGTCTGACCTCTGCCAGATGAGGAGGCACATGCTTGTAATTCCAGAGCTGGGGAGACAGAGACAGGTGGAACCCTAGGCTAATCAGTGTATTTCAGGCCAGTGAGAGATGCCATCTCAAAGAACAAGATGGACAACCCCTGAGGAAAGGCACCAGAGGGTGACTTCTGGTACATACACACAGAGCTCAAGTCCTCCACTGGCCCTCCCCACCATAACACCACCTCCTTCTACCCTGCCTTTGTGCACGCCTGGCCTCTGGAGACACATGGCCCTAGCTGTCCCTCAGTAGAACCCCCGACCCTAGCTGGCTTCAGCTTTGCATTGCTGTTCCTTTTGCTTGAAATTCTCTTCTCCCTGGTGGTCTGGTCCTCTTTTATTCAGGTAAGGAGTTTTCCTTCAAAGGCCCCTTTTTTGAGGCCTCCCTGAAATTCCTTCTCTCCCCCATAGTTCACTTCCCACTTCCCTACTCCCCTCTTACCTAGCCTGCCACTTGCTTCGCCTATGAACACCTGACTCCCTTTGGACCAAAGCTCCATGAGGGAGGGATGCTTGATTTGTTCACTGTAGCATCCTTAAGGGATGAGCAGAATCTGACACAACAGGGGCTAGGAAACTATTGAGCAAAAGAAAGATGTGTATAACTTGCCACAGAAAGACAAAGGGAAATGGAGGAAAACATTGGTATCACTGAAGGCATCATTAGGCCTGGAGGTGTGAGGGAGCAGACCCTGGCCAGGAGGGGTCAGGTGTGCAGGAAGGGGTCAGCTTTCTAGTTTCCATTTTCTGTGGAGGAACCAAGTGGTGGGCAAGAACAGATACCTGTGCAGAGTGGACACTGCCACTGTGAGAGCTGACCAAAGAAACCGCAGGAGTGACTTAGTGACCCTGGAGATCTTCTGATGCCCTATCTCCAGCAGCCTCTGGAGTTGAGGAGCAGGAAGGAGGCTGGTAAGTCATCCAGGGCTGAGGAGCAGTGGGGGAGGATGGTGAGCATACAGGGCTAAGGAGCAGGAGGGAGGCTGGTGGGCCATCCAGGACTGAGGAGCCGGGGACAGGGAGGATGGTGAGTCATCCTGGGCTGAGGAGTAGGGGACAGGGAGGATGGTGAGCCATCCTGAGCTGATGTGCAGTCAGGTAGTGCTGACTGGGAGACAGGAGAGTCTGAATTAGCATCACCAGGCAAGATTGTTGGATACTGATGCTAGGGAAGAGGTGAAAGACAGGGCAGAGCTGAGAGATGGAGAAGTGCAGGGGTTCTAGAGGAGTCGACAACTAGAGACCAGGAGGAGTGGACACAAGAACCCCACCATGAGGGGAACAGGCTGTGCCACAGTGAGGGGCTCATGTTTCAGGACCACCTGTATAGGGCTTCAAGAAGACTCAAGCCACAGGGCTAAGAAATCCCAGGTCCTTAAGAAATGAGGTCAGGAGATGGCACATTGGAGAAGCAGACAGCAGCTTGTAAGGGAATGGAGGAAAAACACCCGCAACAGCCGACCTTTCCATCTCAAGACTCTCATGTGCACAGGAGGGGACAGAGCCTTCTGCTAAGGGTGGCAGAGCCAAATTCCTGGCCCTGGGGCCAGCAAGATGGCTCAGCAGGTAGAAAATGCTTATAGTGCAAGCCTGATGACCCGCGATTGATCCCTGGATCCCACATAAAGGTGGCAGGAGAGAACCAACTCCATAAAGTTGTTCTCTGACCACCACATGTATGCTGTGGCACACCCCCCCCAAAGTAATAAATTTTAAAATTAAAAAAAGATCTGGAGGGCTGGAGAGATGGCTCAGGGGTTAAGAGCACTGGCTGCTCTTGTGGAGGACTGGGGCTCAATTCCCAGTGCCCACATTGTTGCTAACAACTGTAACTCGTTTCAGGGAATCCAATGCCCTATTTTGGCCTCTGCAGGCACTGAACGCACACAGTGCACTTACATACATATAGGCAAAACACATAAAATAAAAATGAATTTAAGAAACCAATCTGTCCCTGACTCTGGAGGGTATGTGTCCTCTTCTGAGGTGACACCACCTTCCCCCTGGGGTTCCTTGGTGGCATCTTCAGCCTCTTTCTGCTGTAAGGCAAATGGTTGAAATACCTTGTGTGCAGACTGCCCTGCTGAGTAAAGTTCCATGGGCCTTGGCAAAAACCGCTATGGGGCCCTGAGGACGTTTAGCATCAGTGAGATTTTTCTTGTTTGTTTTGAGATAGGGTCTCATTTTGTAGTTCAAGTTGGCCTGGAACACACAGCAATCTTCCTGCCTCAGTCTACCTAGTACTGGGATTACAGGCATGAGCTGCCATGCTGGGCCTGCATTTCAGGGGTCCTCCAGCAAGGCCTTATGCCTTGGCTGATTCCTCAGCGGTCAGCTGTCAAGTGGTGAAGTCAGAGGCACGGACACCAAGCTGGCACTATCAGCAGCATATGCACTGAAAAGGGGAAAGGGAGGCCCGGTGTCCTGCCTCCCGATACCCAATTCCCACTTATTTCTTGGCAGCTGACACAAACCCGGCTTTGGGTGTAGCACTGCGTGTAGTCTGGCTCTCCCCTTTCCCAGTTTCCCTTGCAGAAGTCACATGGGCCAGTTCTGGCCAATGAAGGACAAGCAGAAATCTTGAGGGTAGAGGTGTTGTGGGAAATGTTTGCTTTATCAAAAGAGCCTGGAGGTCACATTCTCCCCTTTCCCCACCTTCTATACAGAAGCGATGTTTGGAGCTGTAGCAATCATGGGAGATGCCAGTGTGCTAAAGTGGAAAGGCAAATGGGCCTGGGTCCCTCACAGCACTATGCTGAACATGTCAGAAAAATAACACCCGATTTGTTTTAATTACTTTAATTACAGCCAGACACATTTCTAAACCACATGGGAACTGATGGTCCTTCATAACTTACAGAGGGCGTCTGGGAAGGCACGGCCAGGCCTCTGCACTTCAGCAAATGATTTTCAAGGAATTTAAATGCGAAAGGCCCCCACAGTGAACCCCAGTTCCCTCCTTCAAGTGGAGCTGGGCCCCACTAGGAGGGGGGGGGGAGGAGCCACAGAGCATTCCTGTGTACCACATGGCACTCTGGCAGGTGTGGCTAAGCGAAGCGTCCAAGCTCTGCTGAGGACCAACCATCTCACTGATAAGGGCGAAAACTCACGTGGCCCAAAGTCACTGAACCTGGCTATGGCCCATTCTGAACCCGAGGGGGGATGGGAGGCACTTAGGCAAGTTTATTCACATCTCTAGGCCCTCCTATGTCAACTAGCATCTCTCCAAACGCTTGTTAAAGAGCCTGAAACAAACTAAAGGGTGGATGCGGTCAGCTCCTCCACTTCCTCCCCACCTCCCCAGGAGGGCAGAGTAGGGAGCGTTGAAGTCCGTCCCCGTCCTTCCCAGCAACACGGAGAACGCGCCCCGGGTGCTCGGGAAGCCGAACACTGGAGCCCCGCGGCGCCCACACCTGCTCGCGGCTCCTCTCCCCAGCCCCTGGGAGGAGCTTGGCATCCTCCCACGCGGCGCGGCCGGAACCGTCCCCGACAGCCCCTGGGCCCGTTGTGCTGCGCCCCGCGTCCCTTCCACCAGCTGCCCACACTCACGCTCCACGTCGTGCAGCTTGGCCCGCTCCTCCTCTAGCTTGCCCTTGAGAGTCTCGGCCTCACTCTTCAGGGACGCCAGCGTCTCGTTCTCGTGCAACCCGTCGGTGGCCATCTTCGCGGGGATGGAAGGGAAGCGTAAAGAGGGAGGCGGTGAGCGGGCGCGGGGCGAAGGGGAGGGCAGCGCAGGCAGCCCGGGTGACCCCAGCGCCGCGCCGGGCCCGCCCCCTCGGCGCCGACGCGCTGCGGTGACAGGCAGCACTGGCTCCGCCCGCCGCGCCGGCGCTACTGCGCCCTGCACCCTGAGAACCCGGCGGGGCCGTGCCCCCATCATCTGGGGAAACTGAAGCTCGGAGTCCAAGCTGGGACCCTGACCGTGGACCTAACTGCATTTCTCACTCCTGGACAGCCGAAAGAAGCCAGAGCGACACAGCCCTGCCCTCTCCATCCCCGGGGACGTGGTAGGGCAGGAGGCAGGGAGTCGCCTCACGACCAGCCACAAAGTTTCCTTTAAATATATAAAAACGATGGGGTTGGAGAGATGGCTCAGCGGTTAAGAGCACTGGCTGCTCTTGCAGAGGACCCGGGTTCGAGTTCCCAGCACCCACATGGCGGCTAACAATCATCCATAATTCCAAATCCAGGGGATCTGACACCCACCTTTGACCTCCATGAGCATTGCACGACACAGGTTCATACAGGCAATGCACACACACACAAATAATAAATTTAAAAATTAAATATTAAAAATATATAAAAACGAGGGTGTGGTAGCGCACGTCTTTAATCCCAGCACCAGGGAGGCAGAGGCAGGTGGATCTCTGTGAGATCAAGTCCAGCCTGGTCTACATAGCAAGTTCCAGGCCAGGTGGGGCTACCGGGAAACCCTGTTTCAAAAAAACAAAACAGTAATAAAAAGTTCTGGCTGCCTGGAAGCTCTGGGGTCCCCAAGGCATTTGGAGACCCACTTTGGCCTTGCTTTTCTTTTTTCACTTGGGAATCAGGTCCTTCGCCAGGGTCCTGGGGTGGGGCAGCAAAAGCTGGGGTCTGTGACACACCTGGCTGGGCCCCGGGGTGTCCTCCCCTGTGGGATGAAGCCTTGCTACCGTTTTCTTAAGGTCGCAAACGTGGAGACTGAGCTCTGACTCCGTGGCTGGACAAGGCATCTTAGTAACTCACTTGATGCCCATAGGAGTCGCTCTGAATAGGAGCTGCCCCCGACCCCACAAGCGAAACACGTCTGGGAAAGCTGGGCCTCACACTTCTAGAAACAGAAAGACAGGATTTGGAGCCAGGCAGTCTGGCTCCACCAGCGCTCTCAGGACTCAGGCAGAAGACCCCTCCCAAGTCTCCCATGCCTCGGTGACGTTTCCTAGGATAGAAAGGCAGATCAGGGTTGCAAATTCTCTCTCGGGTGCTGATCCACCCTCCCCTGACAGCCCCACCCCCACCCCCCAGCTGCACTGGTCCTAGACTCTCACAACCTGAGGAGACAAGGAATTTATATTACTGTACACACAGCTGTCTTTTAGGTTAAGATTCCCAGAGCCTGTTTCCTTATCTGGAAAACACATTTCCTAGTGTCTCTTTCCTGGGACTGTGATGAGAATTAGTGTGGGGGTAGCAGCTGACTCTGGAGCCAACTCCTTTCCCTTTTCCCTTTGGTTCAGGTCTGGCTAGCATGTGGAGGATGCTCAGGCAATACTAGCTATTAAACGGATGCATAAAACAGGCTATATAACATATGTATTTAAAAATAAAACAAGCCGGTGTGGTGGTGCATGCCTTTAATTCTAGCACTCAGGAGGTAGAGGCAAGCAGATGGAGGCCAGCCTGGTCTACATAGTGAGTTCCAGGTCAGTTGGGGCTACAGGGAAATGCTGTCTCAAAACAAAACAAAAACAACACCCAAGTCCACAAACACAAAACAAACCAAAAAACCCAAACCTTCAAACAAAATAATAGAACGAGTAAGATGGGGTGAGGTGTCATGAATCTGTAATCCTAGCACTTGAGAGGTGAAGGCAGGATAAATTCAAGGTCATCCTTGGCTACATAATGAGTTCCAGGCCAGCCTGGGTTACAGGAGACTCTAACACACACACACACACACACACACACACACACACACACACCAACCACAAAACAGGACTGGAGAGATAGTTCAATAGTTAAGAGCACTTGTTGCTCTTGGAAAAGACCTGGGTTCAGTTCCTGTTGGGGACTCCTGTTGTGTAAAGTAGAAGTCCCTTCATGTCCGGATAGCCCATGGGCTTGGCTTCAAATGCAGGGACTCCTTTTTCAACAGAGTGCTTTTCTGGCATCTTCCTGACTCATCTTTTGAAGTGCCCACCACAGATGCCCTACCATAAACATAGCCTCTGGCTTTGTTACTACCAGCCTTTCCTGTGTGATTTTCAGGGAGATTGGCAGCATGGCAGGAGCCCACTTCCATATGTAAATAAGGGCATCCCACAAAGTACTTATCAGCTAAGGCTTTTACCACTGCCCCCACAGTATAAGTTTCCTGGTTTCCCCTCAATAATTGAAGCTGATCACCAAGACTTGGAGCCGAGCAGAGTCACTGAATAAAGGCTGTACCACTGAGACTGAGCTGAGTCCTGTGTCTTACTACCTACGATCCAGCCTTCCCGGAGAGAGCTGTCTCTTCGTAAGCCGACTCACAGACACCTAGCTTTAGCGCCCCGCTCCTTCCTGCGTGATCCAGTGGCCGGTGGATTTTGCATCTTGAGGAAGTGCACGGGTGAAATTAGGGTGGAACCCGGCCGGGCAAGCCCCGGCAGCAGAGACCCACAGAGAAGTGGCAGAGAAGCAGGGACCCGCCAGAGAGCCAGCAACGCAGACACGCTGCGGGACCCGCCGCCGCCTCAGCACCCCAGCGGCGGACAGCGACGCAGTGCGCGACCAGACCCGTCACTCGAGGGTGCGCGAAGGGGACCGGTGCCATGCTAGTAACTGGTGCCCCGAGATCCCTGCACGCCCCATAAGTTCCCAGCACCCACATGGCAGTTCACAACCACCTGTAACCCCAGTTCCAGGGAAACTGATGCCCTCTTCTGGTCACTGCATCTAAGTGGTGCATTTACATTCAGAAAAGACATTCATACACATAAAAATAAATCTTTAAAAAATGTGGAAAACCCTGACAACAAATACAAAATAAATACACATAAAATGGTTTTAAACATCAACTTTAAAATTATAAATCTAATAAATCAGCAAAAATATTACATGTTTCAATTCAGAGAGCTGAGCTGAACTCAGGGCTTAAGCCTATCTAGACTTCAGGTGTCTTGGGCCATCCCTCTGTTCCTCTGCTCCTCCTCTGAAGTAAAGTAGTGCCTTCTTCACACCATGGGCTAATTCAGAGTGCTGTGGGGCCAGGAATCTGCTCACTGGGTTAGTGAGGCTACCTGACACCTGAGCAACTCACAGAAGGAGACCTCAGAATTACCAGGCTGAACTATGCTGGGTACTTTATGAAAATTTTTTCAAGGCAGAGTCTCACCATGTAGCCCAGACTCCCCTGGAACTCAGCTTTTTCCTCAGGCTTGGGCTAGCACATCCTACTGGGAATCACTGTTTTAATGTAATGAAAAAAATATAATCACCTTGAGGGGTTACAACAGAATTGAAAGGGCCTGGCTGGTCTGGAACTTGCAGTGATCCTCCTGTCTCACAGGCATCTACCAAGCGCCCCCTCCCACACTTTTAAAGATGCTTAAGTATGGGCCTGGAGAGGTGGCTCAGTGGTTAAAAGCACTGGCTACCCTTGCAGAGGATCCAGGTTCAATTTCCAGTACCCATATAGCAGCTAACAACCTTTGGTAACTCCAATTCAAGGAGATCCGACACCCTCTTCTGGCCTCCGTGGGGACTGCACAACATGGGTGCACCTACCTATATGCAGGCAATACACTCATACACATAAAAAATAAAAACAATAAGGGGCTGGAGAGATGACTCAGAGGTTAAGAACACTGGCTGTTGAACACTGGCTGTTCTTGCAGAAGACCCTGGTTGGAATCCCAGCACCCAATGTCCGTAACTCCAGTCCCAGGGGATCCGACAGCCTCTTCTGACCTCCGTGGAGATTGCACGACACAGGTGCACTTACCTACATGCAGGCAATACACGCATACACATAAAATAAAAAAAATATTTTAAAAAAACAATAAAAAATGCTTAAATATTGGCATACCCGGTAAGGATGCATTGCCACTTGTCACCAGATGGGGGCTCTAGCAAGCCGCAGCGTTGAACGCATCTAAGGGATTCTCTGAGCTAGGGGACTCATTTTTGGAGGCAATTTACAACCTAGATATAGCCACCTTTGGTGAGGACATGATTTGATGTTACTTTAACCAGAAAAAAACAAAGCCAGGCTTTCTGTTCAATTCCTACCCCACCCTGAAGGCTCAGACTAAGGAGCATTGGAATTTAGTTTGCTCTCTGTTTAAGACCCCCCCCAACTGTTTATCTGTTTAGCTTGGTGGCTTGATGTGATGGCAGATCTGGAGAAGATGGAAGCAAAAAGCATGCCCCCCCTGGAAATAATGGCTTGAGCAAGGAGCTTTCCTGACCTGAACCTAAAGATACCTTGTCCCATGAACTAACTTGACCCTCCCAGCCCGAGGTACAGTGCTGTGAGAATTCCCATCTCACAGGTGGAAAGCGGAGTCAGGAAGGAGTGACAGCCTGTGGCACCCCGCTGTCTACAATAGCAAGTAGCCTAGGACCCAGGCAGACACCAGATCCACAGCCTGGGAACACATCCTATAAACCTACTCTATGGCAGCTCATCTGTCACAGGACTTTCCTTAGGTATTGTTTGAAGGCAGGAAAGTTAAACAGCACTTACAATCTCTGCACATGTGGAGCAGTAGCTGAGCTGCTGAGATTTCTTGAAAACTGGCCTCAGGGCCCTTTTTTTGAAGCATTTATCACAGGAGCCAAACACATTAACCAGGAAGGTCTGATCCATCTTGCCCTGGATGAGGCTGAAGGACAGTAAAAGGAGCAGAGTGTGAAAAAAGCCAGGGATGCTGCTGGCCACAGTGGTCTGTACCTCTGCATGTCCACACAGCACACAGCTAAGCGCTCACCTGTACAATCAGAACACCAGGCAGCACAACTCATTTAATCAGCAAGAAGTGTCAGGCAATCAGTTTTCTGAACTAAATATGATTCACTGGTTGTCTGGGGAGCTTGCAGACACCCTTACAATCTTTGCCTCACAGGGAAAACATTGTTGTCATGCATAATGCAATTCATTTCTTAAAATGTATCTATATGATTTATTTTTCATTTTTATATGTTTATTTTTTAATTGAGGGGTGGGGCATGCATGTGCCATAGCACACATGTAGAGGTCAGAGGACAACTTGAAGATTTGTTCTTTCTTTACATCATGTGGATCCTTGGAATGGAACTCAGGTCCCCAGGACTGATAGCAGGTGCCTTTACCCACTAAGTCATCTTGCTGGCCCCTTCTTATTTTTGAGGCAGGGTTTTATGCAGTCCAGGCTTCGTTTCAATTTGCTATGTATCAGAGGATGACCTTGAACTTCCTGATCCACCTGCCTCCACCTCTCCAGTGCCGGGATTACAGACATGTACCACCACACCTGGTTTATGCTGCACTATGGACTGAAGCCAGGGTTTCATGCATGCTAGGCAAGTGCTCCACCAAGAGCCCCAGCCCCATCATAGATACCACATTTTAACACTCAGAAACGTTCCTCCCCTTGGGATGAACTTCTGAAGTTAAAAAAGCCCAAGTCCAATATAAGATCATTAGTGTGGTGTTTGGTCCCTACAAAGTGGGCATCATACCTGTTAAACATTTGACAGCCAGACTTCTAGGGCTCCGAGCACATTGGCACTGGGCCACCAGAGAGCCTTGGGAAGCAGCACCATCTGACAGCTATAGGCTCCCAGGACCTGGCCCCCTACTGAAGCCAGTTATTTGACCCCCTAAAGCCTTGTTTGCTGATCTTAAAATCAACCCTCACAGGGTTGTCAGGGGAATTATAAGCAATAGTGCACGAAGGCCGCTTAGCTCCAGGTTGGAAATACAGCCAGCCGTTCAAAGTCATGCTGCGCTGTGCGTGGCAGCAATGGCAGGAGATGCCTTGGGAAATAAAGAGGAGGAAAGAGTTAGAGGGACCTAGGACAAGACATGATGAAGGTTGCTAAGACACTGTCATGGGATGGTCTACATTGTAGCTTAGGGAGGAAGAGGAGCTGGGGCTTGGAGAGGAGAGGACTAAGATATGGCACAGGTTTCTCTTGGGAGATGGAGGGGCTGTGGTGTGTTGCTGGAGATGGAGGAGACAGGTCAGAGCAGACATCTCAGTCTTGCTGACTTAGGTTTTCTAAGGACAGACCCACCTAAGATTCACAGAAGTGACCCCTGAGCACATTTTGGGGACACTGAACTGAATATTTCATCACAGCTGAATTTGAAAGCAGTATATTTGGGTGGAGGTGACACTAGGGAAAGCTCTGAGGGAGAGTATTCACTGGAGGAGGACAGAGAGCTGTGGAGTTGGGCAGAACTATAGCAAAGGGGCAGTTGGAACAATACCTGAGGATGAAGTGACAACGGAGTCCCTTAGAGAAGAGACCACGGACTGCCACGGAGGGCTTGACTCAGGCCTTTCACAACCTCTTTGCAGGGAGGTGGACATCTGTGTCACAGCTGAGGAAACAGCAGGGCTGAGCAATGGGCTCAAGGTCAGAGCGAGCCTATGCCTGCAGAACCACCACTGTCAAACCATAGGCTTCATCACAAAAGGTGAGTTAAAGATCACGAAAGGGGGCTGGGATGATGTCTCTGTCGGTCAGGTGCTTCCCAGGCAAGCATGAGGACCTCATTCACTCCCTAGAACCCACACAAAAAGCTGGGTGATACCGGGCATGGTGGTGCACACCTTTAATTCCAGAATTTGGGAGGCAGAGGCAGGTGGATCTCTGTGAGTTCAAGGTCAGCCTGGTCTACATAGTGAGTTCCAGGACAGCTGAGGCTACAAGGAGACCCTGTCTCAAAAAAGACCAAAAAAAAAAAAAAAAAAAAAGCTGGGTGAGGTGTACATTGTCACACCACCTCTGGGGAGGCAGAGACAGGCAGGTCCCTGGGGTACACTGGCCAGAGAGCCTAGTCTATTCAGTGTGCTACAGGCCAGTGAGAGACCCTGTTTCAAAAACAGATGGATTGTACCTGAGGAATGATACCTAAGGTTGTCCTCTGGACTCCACAAGCACACACACACACACACACACACACACACACACACATGCACTCATGAACATATACATTCACCCAGGCATATACACATGTGAGCATACACCCCAAAATACACAATGCACCCCTGATCACATACATGTGCATACACACGCACCCATGAACATACATGCACTCATGAACTCACATACATGTACCTGTGAACACCCCCGTAAACATGCATGCATGTACCCATGAACACACGGGACATAATGCACCCATGAACGCAATACACCCATGATCACATATATGTGCATGCACATGCACCTGTGAACACACATACATGTACCCATGAACACACAGGACACACATGCACCCATGATCACAGACACACAATATATGAACACACATGCCTGCACGTATTCACCCATGAGCACACACAGCACAAAAAAAGATGTGCCCACAGAGCCTGGGGCTTGGTACACATTGTCCCCTGCTCCCTGCCAAGGTTAAGCTGTGCCAAGTAATAGCATTAGGATTCGAGAGGTAAGGGAGCCACGTCATTCAAGTGCTTTATCCCAGATTTTATCTCTCAGAAGTAGGTCAGAGAGAGACTTGCTGCAGGGAGGTCAACCAGCAGAGGAGACTGTTATCATGTTCTGAGACAGGACGTGACTTTCAGCTACAGGAATGAAGTTTGAGAGCAGCTCCAGGGACCAAAACCATGAAGGAATGGAAGGACAGCTCGGTTATGGGAAATGAAGAAAAGACCTGGAAAAACTTGCTAATATTCTAAGCCTAGATGGAGATATTTTTCTTCTCAGTCTAAATTTCAAAATTTTCTTTTTTATTTTTTTAATTAAAAATTTTTATTGACCAGTACCATCTATGTGAAGATAAGTCAAAGACCCTGCTCGACCATTGTTGGCTTCTCTTGGAAGCATGGAGGAAATGATTCCTCCTTGTTGACCCTCCTCTTTATAGACTGGACACTGGTTTAAGTCCATCTGGTGGGGTCTCCTTGGCCTCCTTGATCAAGAGGTCAGATGACCCA
>NW_008335195.1:3081970-3093249 GCF_000622305.1 Nannospalax galili
TGAAAACGTCTCAATGTCAATTGCTTTGGAATGAATTCTTCTGTATGAAAAAAAAAGTTGTGCTGTAAAGTAAAAAAAAAATATTAGAGCAATTAAGAGAAAGAATAAGAACAAATCATTCTGGAAGAATGCAAAGGAAAATAGCTTTAGATACTTAAGTGACAATAGAATTTATTCTCATAATTGTTTTAATAGCTTTTGTATAATCCTCATCGCTATTATGAGATACAAAATGTATTTATCAAATCTGTAATCATTATGCCAAAAAATCTGAATTACTGTAATATTTTGCATATTGTTAAAACTGTAACTTTAATTGTAAAAAAAATTTAAAATAAAAAAAATAACAGTATCATATCCAGAAAAAAAAATTTTTTATTGAATTTTTATGTATTTCATACAGAAAATCATTTTTATGCACACACCCTCACCCCGGGGTTCATACATTCTGTCATTTGTGTTAGGTATATCATGTAAAGTTAGTGTTCCAAGATGTCCCTCAGTGCAAGTTTGTCCACTGGGATCTAGTCAGTCTCTCTAGAGTCCTTCCATTTAAGAAGATCAGATCTTCCTCCCTCAGCAGTAATCAACTGCCAATAATTTTTCAACTAAGATTGGGGCCTGCTGTTCATTTCCACAGTTCTATACTGGGTTTTTGTCTGCTTATGTTTACATGGGTCTTGTGCATGCTGTCACCATTGCTGTAGGTTTGTATGAGAAGAGTCCCAGGAGCCTGTAGGACCATTTCTGTATGGTCATGCACCTCCTCCCTGGCTCTTACAATCTTTCCACCCCCTCTTCCGCAATGGTCCCTGAGCCCTGGCTGGGTGCATTTTAATATAGGAGTCCTGTTCAAGGACCCACACACTGCAGACTCTTATTCTCTGCATTTTGGCCATTTGTGACCTTTTGTGTTCCTGGCCCTCTGTTGCAAAAATTTCAAATCATGAGAAGTGTTTCTAATATTCGTTCTGCAGAATTGGAAACAGAAGGACATGAAAGTTACTGAGTCTGTGTCCGACAACAGCAACTGCCTGACCTGCTTACATTTTCTCTTCTAAAATTTTAAAATATCTTACTATTTTTATTTTATGTGTATGAGTGCATTGCCTGAATGTCAGTAAATGTACCCATGTTGTGCAATGCCTGCGGAAGTCAGAAGAGAGCATCAGATTCCCTGGAACTGGAGTTATGGATGGTTGTTAGCTGCCATGTTTGTGCTGGGGTTAGAACCCAGGTCTTCTGCAAGAGCAGCTAATGTTCTTAACCACTGAGCTATCTCTCTAATCACCTCTTCTAAAAAATTTATAAGCATAACTAGTATTAAAAATCGGGGGTGGGGCTGGAGAGATGGCTCAGCAGTTAAGAACACTGGTTGTTCTTGCAGAAGACCCAGGTTTGAATCCCAGCACCCACATGGCAGCTAACAACTGTCCATAACTCCAGTTCCAGGGGATCCGATAGCCTCTTCTGTCCTCCGCGGGCATTGCATGACATGGGTGCACTTACCTACATGCAGGCAATACATGCATACACATAACATAAAAATAATAAAATATTTTTTAAAAACCAGGGGTGTAGAGGGGTTGGCCAGATGTCTTAGCAGATGAAGGTGCTTACTGCTAAGCCTGATGACCTGAATTTGATCCCCAGAGTCCACATGGTGGAAGGACAGAGCCTACAAGCTTCTCTCTGTCCTCCACATGCATGATGTGACAGTCACATGCCCACATGAATACACACATACAAAATAAGTAATATAGATAAGTAAATAAATGTAAAAAATAATTGGGGAGTGAGTAGAAAGATGGTTCCATTATTAAGAGCACTTGCTATGCTTCCAGAGGATCTGAGTTCAATTCCAAGCACCCATGTCCAATGGTTTATAACCCCCTGTAACTCCAGCTCAGGGATCTGATGTCCTCTTTTGATCCTGTGTGCACTCACATTCACATGCACATATCCATAAAAATTAAGATCTTTTAAAAATTGGGGGTGTGGTGAGGCTGGGGATGTAGTTCAGTTGGTAGAGTACTTGCCTAGCATGCACAAGGCTCTGGGTTTGGTCCACAGCATTGAAAAGAAAAGTGCAAGAAAAATAAAATGTCCCTTGAAAAAAATTGTATTCTTGTAAAGGACCTGGATCACATAGGGGCTCACAACTGTCCAAACTCCAGTTCCAGGGGCTTTGATACACTCCTTTTGGTACTTGGTGCACATAGAAACACTCAGGCATGTGCACGTGCACACACACACACACACATACACACACACACGATAAAGAGAGAGAGAGAGAGAGAGAGAGAGATAGATATATATTTTTAAAAAACCAAGAAAGATATACAAATGTTTGAAGCAGCCTTACCATCAGCTAAACAAGAGATACAATGCAAATGCCTACTGAGAGAAGGATGGATAAACCCACTGTGGGGTATCCATGTAGCAGGGTTGTTACTTAGCAGCATAAAAACAATATTCTGACATGTGCTACACAGCACAGTGAACCTGGAAAACATCCCACCGTGAAAGGAGTCAGATGAAAAGGTCATGCAGTCCCACTTATATGGAAGCCAGAGACAGAAAGACCTTCAGAGGGCACCCTGAGGAGGGCAAAGGAGGAACCAGCAGTGACAGCTCAAGGCCTGAGTGATTGGGGGACATGGGGTGCTCTGAGTTAAATAACAGTGAAGACTGCACATGCTTTTATATGTGCTAAAATTCACCAACACATGTTAAATTATGAGTTTTATGTCATGGGTATTATAGCGCAATATAAATTATTTTTAACATGTGCAAAAATTTGCATAGACATTCCTCAAATGAGGCTAGTCATACGGTCCAATAGCATGTAAAAAAGTGTTACATCCTTATTTGTCAAATGATGCAAATTCAAACCATGAAATGATTGTACTAGCTGCACATCAGAATACCTAAAATTTATTTACTTTCTGTGTGTGTGTGCATGCGCACGCACGTGCATGCCCATGCAGGTCAAAGGACAACTCGTAGGTGTCAGTTCTCTCCTTCCACTTTGTCCTTGGGATCCAACCCAGGCCATCAGTTTTGGCAACAAGAGCCTTTACTCACTGAGCCATCTTGCTGGCCAGAATACTTAAAAAAAAAAAAAAAAAACCCTGATATACAAAGTGTGAACATGCAGGATGCTAGAACTTTTGTTTTTTTGCAGGAAGGAGGATAAAATTGTCTAACTGCTTTGGAGAACTGGCTGGGAGAACCTTATATACATATAGAATTGCTGGGTCAGAGATCACACAGGCACACATACACGCACACAAAATGTGGCCCAATAGCTCTACTCCTGGTTATGTATTTGACAGAAATGAACACTTATTTCCTAAATAAAATAAGAATATCATAACAGCTTAATTCATAAACAGCCTCAAGCTGGAAAAATCCCAATATTCACCTACAGTAGACTGGCTTTAAACAACAAAAGGGAATAAACTGCTCATCAAACAGCCATGTGGATGGATCTCAAAGGCTTGCTGTGACTCCTTCGGCCCATTCATTCCATTAGCTGCACTCTAAGGCTTTGATTGTTAGGTGTCAGCTGGATCAATTTTGAAAACCAATTAGATGAGTTAAAGGTGCTTAATTTGCTTACTGATGCCAACACTAATCTCTTTTTAAAAACATCTCTTTATGATCTCAAAATAAATTCATACAGATTAAGAAAAATTGAATGTACAGATTAACCAGAACAAACTCCCCTCCCTGGACTCCCATGTCAGAGAAAGCCTTTGTGAACTTTGGTCATACGAATTCACATAGTGATGCATAATTGAGAAAAGCCAGGTTCTCTAAGGTTCACACGGTTAACATGAGCACATACCTTCCAGAGTGAATGCTTGAGATGGCTGGGCAGAAAGGCTGGCAGTTATGGCTGCAGTGTGAAGGCTGGAGAGCCACTGACCATCTAATCCCCTTGTCTGGGCACGGCAGCTTAGGACTTGCTCCTCTAATGAACTTACGTCCACAAGTCTCTTATCCACAAACAAGTCCTGTTCTTTCCCCAAACTGATTCCTCACCCTACACTCAAACCCCTGCCATGTCCTCAGGACTTGCTGCTTCAATGCTCTCTCATCTCCTCAGTATGCAGATAAAATGCAGGATAAGATGGGGTCCAGCTCTCCAGGAGCTCACAGGCCAGTGGAAGACATGGTCACAGTTACTAGAATGCATAGCTCAGGTGAGTGCTAGGAAACAGGGGCGAGGCCTGAGAACCAGAAAGAAGAGTGATGGCTCCTTATGGTGTCGGGGAGGTCTGGGGAGAGCACTAAGGTCATTGGTAAGGACCAGCAACCCAGCCAGCCCCACCCCAAGAAGCCACTCATCTGATAGCCTGGGAGCCCCAGACACAGCTGGAGCCAGCACTCGTGGCACACGTACTTCCAATCTAAATATTTATACACTTCGGGTGACACACTGTTGAATCTCCAGATTCTAGCATTACTCTGTGTGACCCTCAAGGGACACAGAACTGTGCAGTGAACAGACATATAATCTTGAAGTGGAAGAAGTTGGGCACAATTTGTTTAATAATTTACTTTATTGAAATATTATAAAGTTCTATTTTCATCATTTATACACAGTGTATTGAAAATAAATCATTATAATTTGAAAAGGCATCACTGCGTAGCAGTGAGTTGGCACTGCTTCACAATCATGCACTCTCCCCTGAGTCACGAGAGCTGCCTGTGACTGCCGGAGCAGAGGGTGGTAGGGTCATTGGGCAGCAAAGAAGTGAAGGCTCACAGGTCTAGGGACAGGTGTGCTTTCTGAAGGGAAAGAAGATGGTTTGGGGGATAAGGAATAGCCTGTTCCCATAAAACTGGGGAAAATTAGATTTCTCAAAAGGAAGAGCTGACATAAATCTTCAGTTACTTTTATGAAAAAAATTAAAAAATATAATAGAATGCTTATTAGATAGAAACACGTAGGGTGTGGGGCTCAGGGGATCAAACCCAGGGCCAAGTGCTCTACTACTGAGCCACTCAGTTCCAACTTAGTTTTTCAAAATTTATTTTTATTTTTTAAAATAAATTTTATTTGATGTGTATAAATGTTTTGCCTACATGTATGTAAGTGCACTATGTATAAGCAATGCCTGCAGAGGCCAGAAGAGGGCATCAGATCCCCTGGAATTAGAGTTATGTACTGTTGTTAGCCGCCATGTGGGTGTTGGGAACTGACCTGGGTCCTCTGTAAGAGCACTCAGTGCTCTTAACCACTGAGTCATCTCTCCAGTTTCTACTTATTTTTTATGTGTATGAATGTTTGCCTAGATTTATGTGTACCATGTGCATGCAGTGCCCATGGAGGCCAGAAGAGGCCATCAGATCCTCTGGAACTGGAGTTACAGGGAGTTGTGAACCAACATGTGGGTGCTGGGAATCAAATCCAGGTCCTCTGCAAGAGCATTCAGTGCTCTTAATCACTGAGCCATCTCTCTAGTCTTGTTAGTTTTTAAAGATTTTGGCAACTGTATTGGCAGATATAATTTTTTAAATGTTTTGGAAAAGATGATAAATGACATGTCATTAAGCTTTGATAGTAAATTTGTTTTAAATAGATATACACATAAAATACCTTTTTTTTTTTTTTTTGAGACAGGGTTTCTGTATAGCCAAGGCAGCCTGTAACTGGCCTAGCACTTATGAGCCTCCTGCCTCAGCTTCTGAGTGTTGGATTTGCAGGTGTGCACCACCATGCCTGGTTCATAAAATACTTCTTACAGTTAATTTCAAATGAATTTTTTTTCTTTTTTTCAAGGCAGGGTCTTACTATGTAGCCCAGGCTGACCTTGAACTTGAGGCAATCCTCCTGTCTCAGCTGGGATTGTATGCATGGTTTAACCATACTCAACTCTGAGATTAGATATCTTCTTAAAAATTAGAGGAGTCTGAAATATAATACTAAAAAGAGACACTGATCCCTTCCTGCCAGTAGCCACGGGGCAAGAGGACTTAGTGGCCAAACAGGATTCTTTCCTAGAAGACGCAGCTATGAAACCTACCTGTGGCTTCATAAGAGTCTCTGAGCTTCACAGGAAACTTAGAAACCTGGGGAGCCACTGTACCCCAGATTTCACTCCTGTGTATATGTGTGTGTGTTTGTGTGATCTGTGTCACAAGGCAGAATAGACCAAAGGCACTTGGAAGAAAAAGTGAGCCTTCCAGGAGTTGTGACAAAGGCCACTGAGGTTCCACAGCAAGAGTCTTCCCAAGCCCAGCCAGTGTGCGCTCATTCTCACTGGCTGCACAGCATCGCTGAAGTAAGATGAGGTGAGGCCCACTGTGGGGAAGGGAGGAGCTGGATTTTCTTCCTTAAACTACAATCCAGCACATTCCCAGTTCTGGTGAATAAAGATGTCTTTCCATTTGACCTTCACTCGGGTTTCAGGGAACTGGTATTGACCTTTCTCCCACTACAGTCTACGGAGAAAGCCCAGCTTGAAGCTGCTGGGGATCTGGATCATCTCCAGCGCATGGGGTGAGGTGGTGAAGGGAAAGGTAACTTGAAAGATATACTTGGTGTCTAGCATCAGTTGTGAAGAGTCACCCCGGTTGTTGAGGAGAGCCTGAGTCAGAACCAGAGGGAAAGAGTCAGTGAAGTCAAGCTCTGTTTTATAGCTACTCAGAAGTCAAAAGCCAGAAACCAGCAGCTCTGGCTCCCACCAAGACCTTTAGAAGCCACTCCCAGGGTGGTTTAGCACATAACTCCAGAGCAAAGCTGCCCCCTGTGTTACTCCTGGGAATACTCACCTGCTGTTTTGCTCCAAAAGTCCATTTTCCACCAAAGCCAATTTCTCACAGGATGTACTGACTGTAAATCTGTTTTTACTCATTTTTAAAAATTACATTTATTTATGTATGTATATATATATGTATATGTGTGTGTGCATCCATGTATGCATATGTGAAGGTCAGAGGACAACTTACAGGAATGGGGTTCTCTCCTACCATGTAGGTTCTGGGAATCAAAATCAACATTGTTAAACTTGGTAGTAAGCACCTTTACCGGCTGAGGTATCCTGCTGGCTCGTTTTATTCTTTTGTCTATCTCAAGGCTCTACTCCAAGCCCAGATATGAGTGGATCTCAACTTTTACATTTTATTGAACCCATTTTCTTCTTCATTCACTGGTTTACTTTATACTTTTTTTATTTTTTATTTTTAGACAGTGCCTCTCTGTAGCCCCCGTTGGTCTGGTACTCAGTATGTAGACCAGGTTGTAAGACCTCGACCTCATAGAGATCCACCTGCCTCTGCCTCCCAAGTGCTGGGATTAAAGACATGCACCACCACATAGGCTACTTTGTACTCTTAACAATTCTTATTTGAGTGTGTGTGTGTGTGTGTGTGTGTGTGTGTGTGTGTGTGTATGCATGCAGTTGTCTATGGAAGTCAAAAGACAGTGCCAGATCCTCTAGAGCTGAAATTACAGACAGATGTTAGCCACCCGATATGGGTGCTGGGAACTGAACTTGAGTCCTCTGGAAGAGTAGTAAAGTTCTTAACTACTGAGCCATCTCTCCAGCCCCCCTACTTTATATGCTCTTAAAAATTATGATAACTCCAAAGAGCTTTTGTATATGTGGGTATAACTAGTGGTAGTTACCAAATTAGTAATTAAAATATTTAAATATTGATAAATTCACTGAAATAAACATATTCTGTTTTATTGAAAAACAGATACTTTTCCAGAACAAAAAAAATATATAGTGAGAAACACTATATTTCCATTTCTATAAACCTTACTGTTTGACTTGATAGAAGACTTGTGTGTGATTCAGCAGCTTCTATATTCAATCTGCTGGGATAAGTTACTTTGGTTGAAATATAAGGGAAATCCTGCCTTACACAGGTACATCTCTGCAAAAAAGCAAGGGCTTTGCAGAGACCCCTGAAAGGGTCTCAGGGACTCCTTTGATCCCCCTGGGAGAGAAACTTTGGGGATCATAGAAAAATGGTCCATTAGGCTCTGCCTATCTATACTACATCCCAAAACAATCTGAAGGGGGCTAGTGAGATGGGTCAGTGGATAAAAAGGCACTTTCTGCCAAGCCCACTGACCTGAGTTCAATCCCCAGGTCCCACATGGTAGAAGGAGAGAACAAACTCCTACAAGTTGTCCTCTGACCTCCACTTGCATGCCATGGCACACACATACACACACACTAAATACATACAAATATAATTTTAAAAAGGAGCAGTAAAGGCTCATGGCTCCCGAGCTCTGTTTGGGAGCTTCCATCCCATCCCACCAGGACTGAAATGGATTCTGAAAACTGGGAAAACTCCTTCTGCCTCTGAGCTTCCTTCTCACCTGCATGCTTTAATCTTGGATTGCATCATATTACATATCAGTATCTTATACTGTGCTATCAGAGGCCAGATTAAAAGGTGCAACTGAAAAGGTCTCACCTGTACTTTGCGCACAAAGGATGGAGTGACTCTTTTCTCAAAGTCATCTATAGGTGTGTATGAATTAAGGATCTTTATAATCTGTGAACATTACACAACATGGGATTAGGAAAGGAAAAGAAGAACTCTGACCATGAACAGCTCTGGAAGTTTTAAAACCTTCAGGAAACACAGGTGGTTCTTTTATACTATAATTTGTTTTTAGAACCATGTGTTGTCTCTCCCCAAGGGTATAGAGAGCAGCAGAGACAAACCACATAGTGACAGCATAGACACACCACCACACAGAAGGCAGCGAGCAGACCCTCCCTTCAGCCTCCTGGCCCCTACTTGCTCACCCCTCATTCATGCACATCTGTGAGTTTAGTGGGTAGGAAAATAGTGTCTACATGCTTATGCCTTAAGGCCTGGAGTCAGTATCTACCAATAGTTATAATAGGTAAGAGTGGGTATGGAGAGAAGTCACAGAAAGTCAGGAGCACCATACAGCCAGCTAAGCCAAGAAAGGCCCTGGCATCAACAAGGATCTGTCCTTGAAGGTACAGAGAGAATTGAGGCCAGTCTGCTCACCTGCACGGCAGACAGGGAGGTGCAGCATTCGGAGATTTCCTTGGCATCACTGTCTGTGATCTTCTTGACCTGGAGCAGCCAGGCTGCTTGAGAGAGGGGCTCCAGAGTTTCCTTGGCTAAGCTGTTCTGCAAGTTCTTATCTTTAAGCCATTCTTCTAAGTAGCTGATGTTACACCTGGACAGACAGGAACAGAGGACACTTCAGAGAAGAGTGTCAAATCCTCCAGCATGTCCCAGAGTGCAGTAGAGTTCACCAAGAGCTTTAGGAGCAAGCTGGCAGTCTTTCACTTATAACAGGAGGGGTTGGATCATTACCACCATTATCCACCATCAATAATCCATAGGGCATCTATGACATAAACAGGGAGTGTCAAGAGCCCTAGGCGGTATAAAGTGGTTACACTTCACTTGATGTGATAATGTTGATTCTAAATAGATTATGAAAAGATAAGTATGTACACTTTAATGCCCAGAGAAACTATGAAAAAGTAGTACCATAAATAAATTAGAAAGGTATACTAGAAAACACTCAAGTAGTGCCAGACAGGAGAAATCTTCCTTTGAATTGTTGGCAGGGTAGCCCAAGAGACTCCCAAAATTACACAGGCTATTGCCACAGTCTTGTTTGCCTCTCAGAATTTGATGGTAAGACCCTATTGCTGAAGACAGGACATACTTTGGACATAGGATTTGGAGCAATGGAGCTGGAACTGACATGGAAGCCACCTCCCCTGAAGGCTAGTTCTCATAGCTTTGGAGAGCACCATGAAAGCTGGTAAGGGAGAACATCAATCAATGGTCCAACTCTAGCTACAAGGCCTAAAACCACATCAAAATGACCAGCACAGCAAACTACACTGGTACAGTAATGGCACTTTTATCTTGGGGGTAATCAACAGCTACCTAATTGGACTTAAAGCCCACTCAATGGGAGGGAACTCATGTCTGGTGCTATAAACCTAGCCAAATATACATAGCTGGAGAGATTATAGATCTTAGAGAAAACCCCAAGGCTCTCATATCCCTAGACAAATGTAATTTCTTACTATGTGCAAAATATGGATCCTTAAACTTACAAACAAGTATCCCAGTCACCACCCATGAAAGTAGTTTCTTTTGCAAAGATAGAGATTATTACAGAGTTACACCACTTGTCACACACAGAGATTCTCTGTGAATTCTCTGAGATTCTAAGTGTTACATCTAGGATGCAACCTCTACACCTAAGACTCACAGAACATAGAACAAGGGATGAAGAGAACATTAATGCATCTTTCAATTCTCATCAATGAAGCTCCTTCATGCAACAGAGGGCCTAGAACACAAAAGGCCACAAATGGCCAAAAAGCAGAGAATAAGAGTCAGCAAAGTATGGGTCCTTGGACAGGACTCCTATATTGAGGTCCACCCACCCAAGGCTCAGGGACCACCACAGAAGATGGGGCAGAAAGATTGTAACAGCCAGGAAGGAGGTGCAGTACCATATGGAAATAGTCCTACAGGCACCTGGGACCCTTCTCATACAAACCGACAGCAATGGTGTCAGCATGCACAAGACCCATGCAAACTTAGGCAGACCAAAACCCAGCACAGAATTGTAGAGATGGACAACATATCCCAATTTTAGTGGAAGAATTATTGGTAGCTGATTACTGCTGGGTGAGGAAGAGCTGATCTTCTTGAAGGGAGAGACTCTAGATAGGCTGCCTAAAGTACCCTGGTGGATGAACTTGCACTGAGGGACATCTTGGGACACTAACTTTATATAATAGGCCTTAATACAAATGACAGGGGCTATGGGAGGGTGCCAAAGGGGAAGCGGGAAAGGGATATAAAGATGATTTTCTGTATTAAATATACAAAAATTCAATTAAAAAAATTTAAAAGGATGTTCAAGTAACACCAAAAAAGGCACAAAAAAGAAACCAGAGAGGAAAAAACCTAAGAGGAGCAAATAGAAACAATATGGTAGGGGCTGGAGAGACGGCTCAGTGGTGAAGAGCTCATACTGCTCTTGCAAAGGACCTGAGTTCAGGTCTCAGCACCCATGTCAGGCAGCTCACAACTGCCTATAACTCTAGCTCCAGGGTGATCCTTTGCCTCTGGCCTTCACAGGTACCTGGATTCATATACACACATATCCCTCAACACACACATAATTAAAACATGATAAAAATAAATCTTAAAAAAATAAAATAATAAACCAGGCATGGTGGTGCACGCCTCTAGTCCCAGCACTTGGGAGGCAGAGGCAGGCAGAT